>NC_134109.1:56053636-56356666 GCF_040939455.1 Microcebus murinus | reverse complement strand
CCATGATAATATGATCTTTTTAGGATTTTGTGCTCAAAATTATCTCCTTCCCTAGAGGTATATGTGCCATCAGGATGTCTAATCCCACTGACATTTTCTCAGGGGTGCTGTAGATCATGGATACAACCCATGGGCCAAATCTAGCCTGACACCTGATTGTATTAATAAAATGCGATTGAAAAACAATCACACCAGTTCACCTACATGTTGCTTATAGTTGCTTTCTACTACAATGTTGGAGGTGAATAGCATGACAGAGACCTTAAAGACCACAAAATCTAAAAGATTTACTTTTTGGTCCTTTACAGTAAGTTTGTTGGCTGCTGCTATAGATGAAAAAAGAGAACTGTGTTATTCAATTTATCCAGCATAATTTGGGGAAGGCCCTCTTGGTGCACACAGACCAACAATCTTGTCTGCAAAAATAACAAGATAAATTAATCAAAGGATAAAACACTATTCTAGCACATACCTGGGACACTATAGTCCATTCTGATCATGAAAACTAAATAAACAGATAAAATTTAAAAACTGCATGGTAATGATAAGCCCAAAGTGAGGACCATGACTTTCTGTGGGTAAAGGGAGAAGAATGGGCTCAGGGAGGGGTAGGTAGGATTTCAACTGTGTGTTTCTTAGGTTGAATGGTAAGTACAAACAGGTTTATTTCTTTGACTGTGCTACATATCTTCCAGATTCATCCCCCTTTCTCTGCCCTACTCTGAGCCATGGGAGGCTCACCTATGTGAACCTCATGAAAAGAGCTCCAGCAGGACTCAGCAACAGGCAGTAAAGTCAGGGTAATTACTCCCCCAAGCTCCCTGCAGGCTGAATGTGACCCTTGACAAAAGCTACAACTTCCAGCAAGAGACCTGCACATAGCCCTCTCTGTCTCCAGTTCCTATTGCCTCCCCAACCCCTTGAATTATTGACCTCTCACTATATAACAAGGGGCCCCAAAACTTTGAAGCTTAACGCA
This sequence comes from Microcebus murinus, assembly GCF_040939455.1. Taxonomy (NCBI): domain Eukaryota; kingdom Metazoa; phylum Chordata; class Mammalia; order Primates; family Cheirogaleidae; genus Microcebus; species Microcebus murinus. The sequence continues at coordinate 56,355,687 of NC_134109.1, read as the reverse complement.
AAAAGCATGTATTATCTCACAGTTTCTGGGTCTTCCTGCCTCAAGGTCTCTCACAAGACTATAATCAATATGTTAGCTGCAGCTGTGGTTTCATCTGAAGGCTCAACTGAGGGAGGATCCACTTCCAACTCACTCATATGGTGTTGGCAGGATTCAGTTCCTTGCAGATTGTTGGACTGAGGCATTCCTTAATTTCTTGTCATGAGGGCTTCCCTGTAAAGCAGCTTAAATCATAGCAGCTGGCCTTCCTCAGAGAAAATGAGTAAGACAAGAAGACAAAAGCCATGGTCTTTTTATAACTTAATCTCAGAAGTGACATCCCATACTTTTTGGCATGTTCTGTTCATTAGAAGCAAATAAACAGGTTTAATCGACACTCAAGAGGAAGGGAATGCATAGGGTAGAAACACCACACTCACTGGGGAGCAGGAATTGGTGAGGACCACCTTAAAGACAGTTTATCACAGCCCTACAGGCCTAGAGCAATAACCAGCTGTTACTAGCCCTAAGGTTACTGAAACAATCCAGGTTTCCTTAAACCCTGGGTAAGCAGTCCCTTATTAAGCTCCCCTCAAATTATCTCTGTTTTCCAGTATTCTGATTTTAAGGTGTAAATAAAGTATAATAAACAAAAGTAAAGCAGCTTCAAATTAAGCTTAGAAACAAAGCACTCAAAGACTAATGTACATAGAGTTTGAGGGCCACAAAGATAATATTTGAAAGACTTGGGGCTGAGATTTCATTTCATTTTTCCAAATAGTTCAGTATAAAATAAAATAATAAAAATAACCTGAGCAAAATTTTGAACAAGCATAAAATGGAGGCACCCAGCCAAAAAAAGGAAGAGAGAATGAGGCTCAAATAAAACTTTTCCATTTTAAGTAATTCTAATCCTTCTTTGGTCCTTACATGAGAAATAGAATTTGTTCTAATAGGAAAAGAAAAAAGAAAATAGGGCATTAGAAATAAAAATAAGCTAAAAGCAATAATGAAAATTAATCATAACATCTGGGAAAATGTAGTTGACCTTTATGGGAACAGAGATACAAATTCCACTAATTATCTTATTTTCAAAATTGGCTTTGCATGAAATATGAATCTAGAAAATAAAACAAATGTTTACCTTTAATGAAATGATTTCAAGGTAATAATGCATTGTCTCTCAGATAAGCTGAAAAATTTTTTCCATTTCTAACATTTTTGCCAGTACTCAACATTTTCATCAATCATTGCCATGCTTTTAATCTGAAGTTTTGTATTAATGCTAAAATAATTTACATTTTTATTAAAATGCTTAGCTTGCTAGAGAATTACTTGTATCTTGGTAGTATCTACCATACTCTGAAAAAGAAAAGGTAGGCAAGACTTTACATGCTAGCTCAATAGCTGCAAATTTTAACAGGATCCCCTATAGTTCATAAGGGGAAATAGAATAGGGCCTTCTCTCTTCTATCCAAGGATAATTCTCAAAGCCAGAGTGGAGGCAACTCATTTCTTGGATGTCCAGCCCTTAGATAAGAGATGAAGACATAATAAAGAAAGAATAAATCTAAAATGGATACAACCTTTTATCCTCAATTATTGGATGAGTTATAAATTTCCTAACTTTCTACTAGGCCTTGAGAAAAACAATGGCCAATCACTTTAGGGAAATACATTAATATTTATGAAAAACACCTTTTAACTATCTTATCTGAAAAGAAAAGCATATTTTAAAATCAAAACAATCTTTGAAGTGAGTATAATTTTATTACTAGGGACTAACTGTTATATATAATAATTGTTTACATAAATAATTCATCTGTGACATTAAATACCAATTATGTAAATCAATTAACTTGATTATCCCATTGTGATCACCTGAAAAAGTTTATCCTTTTACATTTTATATTGAACAAATTCTTCCAACTCTTATGAATAACCATCTCAAAATACAGTAAATGTCACTAGCTATTTAAATAAAATTCCCTAAGTAAGCTCCCCATGGGTAGTGATGACTCAACACTCTATGTTTATAGCTAGGTTATAGTTGAATAAAGACCATCAATACTAATAAATCACCTCAGATCATTATGTTGTGAGAAATCATGGTGATAATATCAATGTCCTAATTATATCTCTTTCTCCATCTGTACTAACTGGTTTAATGTATGCTTCATTACTTCCTTTTTTTGCATTACTTAATTTTAAAAAATAAAAAATAGGTCACAAATAAATGAAAGTTAAATATTTGTAATGGCCACAAAAACTCTCCTGTGAATGTTAACTTCCACTTGACAAAAAAAAATGCAGTAAAATTTTTACCTAAAAAGAAATTTTCCTTAAGGATAAGACATTCAAATTATGTAGAGCTTTTGTCCCTTAGAGTTCAGAGCTTCTCATTACCTAGAAAGAGATAACTGAACTACAGAATAATAAGCTGATATATTTGAAAGAAAATGCTGGTACATTTGATTTAATCAAAAGATTATAAAATGACATTATCAGCTCTTTCAGACAAGAAAAATGACTTATTTGAAATTGGACATCAAACAAAAACTACACAATGAAATTCCATTATAACTAAGTAATTGTTTTAAATAACCACTCTTTAACCCTACATATTTTGGCTCACCAAATATTTATTGAGCCCTACTACCTGTGCTAGGCACTGTGCCAGGTACTAGGAGGACATAGACAAACAGAACACAGTCTCTGACCTCATGATATTTAAGAGTGGATAGAAAAAAGTTAAGTAGATTCCTGAAATATTGAGAGATAAGGACTCTGACAGAGGTATACATCCCATGGTAGTTTCTCACTGCTGTTATAACATAGACGTGTTATAGTCGCTTTTAACAAGGCATACAACATTTCTTAAAAACTCCATTGGTTCCCAAGAATGGAAAAACAAGCACCACATATACTCACCAGCAAATTGGTATTAACTGAGCAGCACCTAAGTGGACACATAGGTACTACAGTAATAGGGTATTGGGCAGGTGGGAGGGGGGAGGGGGGGCGGGTATATACATATATAATGAGTGAGATGTGCACCATCTGGGGGATGGTCATGCTGGAGACTCAGACTTGTGGGGGGAGGGGGAGAATGGGTATTTATTGAAACCTTAAAATCTGTACCCCCATAATATGCCAAAAAAAAAAAACTCTATTGGTAATGATTTCGTCTTGAAGGTGGGGAAAGGACAGTAGAGTTTTAGTCTATGTTCTGGAAATTGTCTCACCATAACCAAATAATATTACTTGTTTTGAAAGAGAAATAAAACACAGAATGATGTTCTCTGAATATGATGGGATAATATTGAACTGATGAGCAAGAGTTGACAAAAGTTTTAGTAACCAAACTCTATCTTCTCAAGCAATTAGCCTTCTTTCCCCATGCCTTAGAGAGAAGTGAATCAATAGGAGATAAACCCACCCCTAAATAGGAGATATACCCAAAACTGAGGTATAACAATAGACTTGAGGTTAGAAGGACCAGTGAGGAGTTTATGAGTGTGTGCATGGATGAGCAGGACATGAAGAAGTCTGAGTCCCAATCACAGAGACATTAACCTTCTCCCATTCAGGATATTCTAATATTTTCTCCTCTAACATTCCCTAGACTGGAGTTTTCGGGGTGAAGGACAAGGATTACACAGCTGAGTCAGCCTCCTCTCAGGTGCTTTCATCCTGTAGGGAAAATGCTCTGGCTGACCCTGAATGCTTATGGCCCTGATCACAATGGGAAAATGGGAGGTGGATCTGTCCACATTGCAAAACCAAGTAGTTGTTTTGTTCCTTTGTCAAACACCTGGTGGAAGTTGAGCAACAATTTGGTCAAAATATATAAATAAGTTCAGTAACCACTTAGAAAAAACTTGGCCAGAAGACATTCTGCAATAAGCACTTGCCATGTTGCAAATATGTCCCTCCTTACTAGAATTCATGCTCTCAGAGGGTAGGGGCTGTGATGGACTGAATCTTTGTGTCCTCCCCAAAATTCTAACCCATAGAGTAATAACATTAGGAGGTGGGATCTTTAAGAGATAAGTAGGTCATAAGGGTGGAGCCCTCACGAGTGGCATTAGTGCCCTTAGAAAAGGAACCCTAGAGAGGTCTCTTGCTCTCTTTCTGGCATGTGAGAATACAACAAAAAAACACCCCCCTGCAACCTGGAAGAGAACTCTTACCAGAACCACACCATGCTGACACCCTGATCTCAGACTTCCAGCCTTTAGAACTATGAGAAATAAATTTCTGTTGTTTATAAGCCACCCCAGTCTATGATATATTGTTACAGCAGCTTGAACTAAGACAAGGACCAAGTCTTATCATTGTATCCCCGGTGTCTAGTACCAGTTTGTTTTGCCCTGCATGAGATGCTTCGGAATTCAATTATATTGAATGATTGAGTAAAAAGTTCCCTGAGGGATTTATACTAAAGTCAAATACTAGCTTCTGGTTTCCTTATTTTGTTTTTAAGCATAACTATATAGTGCAAGTAAAATCAAGAGCAATTCCGCTCTTTACAGCAGAAATGAGCAGGATAGAATCCCTTCTGACCCAACTAGCAAAGCTTTCCTGGAGTGACCTTAGGGTTGTTGTGCATTTCTCCAGGTGATAAAACCTGCTCAGCATCCACCAGGTTCCAGATCTCATGAACGACATTCAGCTGTTTCCAGAATATTTAGTCAGAATGGGGATTAGAAATGGAGATCTTCTCTTTGCTAGGAGTGTGTTGCAGCCTATAAGTACGTGGGGCAAGGTACGGACTCTGGGCATAATCTAATGGACTACTACAAAATCAACAGGACTATGGGCCAGAATGTGAACAACAAGGAAAATAATAAATTTCTTTTCTAATTGTCTCAATTTTTTTTTTTCACTCTTCCTCTGGAAACCATGATGAGCTATGAAATTCCAGAGTTCACACACTTTACTGCAAATGCAATTGGATCAGGGTATCTGATTCTTCTTTGTATCTCCTCCCCTGTCTTCTAACCCCAACCCCATTCTAGGACCTAGAACAGTTTCCAGAACATAGTAAGTCTCAAATGTTTGTCAGATGACTGGCATTGCTTCACAGCTAAATATGTTACAGGAGGAAAAACACATATTCTTTGAAATTCTCATAGATTTAAAGATTTCAACAGGCCAAGGAATAACAATTCAGATGAGGTCTACACTGAAAAACCTCAGTTGAGAGAATGAAACATCTCATTATCTGAAAGTAACTGCTTGAGTGTGTTGCAAATGTATTTTTATTATTTTTGTAGTGTTTCCTCATAACTTTACTTCATAACATTTTTAAATTGATGATAAAGCTGTTTTAAATCATTGAAATGTAATTACCCACTTGATCAAAGAAGATATTTATATAGTTATTTGTTTCTCCAGTAGGAATAACTGGTTCACTGCAGGCAGAATCGAATTCTTTTGATGGTATTTCAATTCCTAAACATACCTAAAAGATAGAATGGTCTGGCATTTTATTGGAGTTTTATTGAATTCTTTGATTCTATCTGGGCACATATGGGTATCAAGTTTTTCTTGCTACACTATAGATATCATTCATATCCACCCAGATAAGATATTAGGTTAACCACAGTTCACTTCTTTCTTTAAAAGTGATGTCTTAGGCCGGGCGCTGTGGCTCACGCCTGTAATCCTAGCTCTTGGGAGGCCGAGGCGGGCGGATTGCTCAAGGTCAGGAGTTCAAAACCAGCCTGAGCGAGACCCCGTCTCTACTATAAATAGAAAGAAATTAATTGGCCAACTGATATATATATATATAAAAAATTAGCCGGGCATGGTGGCGCATGCCTGTAGTCCCAGCTACCCGGGAGGCTGAGGCAGAAGGATCACTCGAGCCCAGGAGTTTGAGGTTGCTGTGAGCTAGGCTGACGCCACGGCACTCACTCTAGCCCGGGCAACAAAGTGAGACTCTGTCTCAAAAAAAAAAAAAAAAAAAAAAAGAAAAAAAAAAAAAAGTGATGTCTTTTAAATATTGGGACTATACAAATGTGAAGAATGTGGCAGAAGAAAAAAAATAATAAAAAAAATAAATAAATAAATATTGGGACAAGAAATCTATATTTTAGTTTTTTATTCAGCATGGCCTCTACTTGTTTCTATTCTGAATTCTACATTACAAATAAATCAATTCTAATTTTCTCCAAACCAAAATTACTCAAGAAAAATTTCAGCAGTAGCAAACATTGATTCAGCATGAAAACTGAAATAATTTAAAATTTATTATTTGATCTCTCCCTTGTCCATTCAATATTAGAAATAAAATAATTCTTTATACCCCTCCCTAAATTCTACATTAGTAAAATTGAGTTGCTTCATCATTCTTTTACACCAAAGACTCTTTTTTAAAATAGTTATACAAGTCAGGAATAGCTTCCGAAAAAAAAAAAAAAAAAAAAAAAAAACCTATGCTACATAATGATTTAATAACTGTATAATTAAAACACTCCCAACTTTTAGTCAATATTATTTATTTGGTGAAACACAATGAATTTTTTATATTAAGTTAAACAGTCTAAAATTTTCAACCTAGCTTACGTTTCTTTTATAAACGGCATTTTGAACACATCTGTTATAATTAGACTGGTAGGCAGAGGCAGTCTTTAAAATATGTTAACCTTAGCATAATGATTGGTTCTAAATTTTTTTAAATCCTAATAACTTGCAGATATATTATCTAATGTGTATGTTCATTTATATAGTAAATATCTCTGATATATATAAGAGAAATGATTATTACTCCATTTTATTGATAGAAAATGGAAAAGACTAATAAGTTGTAAAATTTAGTATGAAATAAAAAAAATAGGATCTGGGTTTCCCAATTCCTAATGAAGTGTATCTCTTCTGATTATTAACTTTTAAAGATTCTAAAATGAATTATGTTAATACATCTTCAAAATCAAAATTTTCCCAGCTATTATAGTAACTTGAAGTACCAAGATGTTAGTAATTTTCATTTGTTTGCATTGGTTCAATTGCTGTAAATATCAAGTTTAAAGCACTGTGCATTCAATTCATTCAAAAAGCACACATTAATGGGTATGGGAATACACATACATTATGAGTGCCATGCGCACCATCTAGGGGATGGACACGCTTGAAGTTCTGACTCAAAGGGGGCAGGGGGGCAAGGGCAACACACGTAACCTAAACATTTGTACCCCCCATAATATGCTGAAATTTTTAAAAAGGGGGAGGAGTCCAAGATAGGATTAAGATGGCTGACTAGATACAAGTACTATATGCCTCATCCGTGGAGAGGAACCAAAATAATAAGCAGATTCTCACATTCTGAATGGATTGTCTAGGAGAGAATGCTAAGACTCACCAGGGAAGTGATGGGAAGCATCAAAGATGTGTAAGGAGAAGGTTCAGGGCAACAACCTGGCCAGGGACTGGCTAATAGTCGAGAGCAGCTTCTGGACATAGGAAAACAGTAAGAGAGAAGCCCCCAGGACTCCACTCACCAAGACACGCTTTTATGATCTTGGCTATGAGAGAACCCCCTGACCCACACAGGTCTAAGGCCTACCAGAGGGAGCTTCTTAGAGATTGCACAGAAATGTCACTCCAGAAAGGGAACCCACATGGAATCCCAAGGGCATCCAAGTCTAAAGCAGCATGAGCCAGGTGCCATTCTGAGAGCCCAGATACTTGGGAACCGTGGGTGCACGTGCAGCCAGTGCACGGTTCCGAGGAGGGATAGAGGAGCCTGGGCACTCCCACACATCCCTGGGAAGGTCCCCACTGCCTTGCTGTGGCTGCTGTTGAGACTGAGACATAAGCAGACAACATTTTCCACAGTTTCTCACCCACACTACTTGCGTGGGAGGGTCCCCAGCCTTTCCAGCTGCAGATCCAAGTTGTCATTTTGAGAGTTTGACACTGGGCTGTGCCCAACCCTCAGGGTGAATTTGGGCTGACATGGCTGCAGACCCCACCTGGCTGCAGAGGGGCAGGGAAACCAAGCTTTCCAGCATGCATCTGGGAGCGTGTCCACCATCCTGCAGCCAGCTGCTGTGGGACTGAGTCTCAAATGAACTGCACTCCCTATAGGTTCCTGCCAGTGTAACATGCCTGAGAAGGGCCCCACCCTCTCTGGTCACAGGCTCAAGGTGCCATTTTGGGAATTTAAAGCTGGGAAGCACACTGCTGCAGGCTGAGTTCAGGCTGATGCAGTTGTGGCCCCACCCAGCTGAGAAGGGATGTGGGGGGCTCAAGCTTTCCTATGTACTCCTAGGACAAGTCCCACTGCTCTGCTATGGCTGCTGTGACACTGAGACACGAGCAGATGGCACTCTCCCCCCCATCTTGCCTATGCTGTTTGCCTAGAAGGGGCCCCACCATCTCTGGTCACAGGTCTAAAATGTCACTCTAGGAGTTTAATGCTGGGCAGTACCCCACCCTCAGGCTGAGTTTGGGTTGACACAGCAATAGCCCTGCCCATCTGAGGAGGGACAGAGGAGCCCAAGCTCTCCTACATACTCCTAGGACAATTCCCACCATCCTGCTATGGGCTACAGTGAGAACAAGATGCAAGTGGACCACACTCCCCCCAACATCTTGCCCAAGCTGTTTGCCTGGAAGGGGCCCCATTCTGTCTGGTCACAGGCCTATGGCACCATTTTGGGAGTTTAATGGCTAGCCAGTGCCTCAGCCTCAGGCTGAGTTCAAGGTGATATGGCATGCAGCTGCCACCCAGCCAAGAAGGGACAGGGGAAACCGAGCTCCTATAAGCACACTTAGGACAATACCCAACACTCTGTTACAGGGATTAGCCTGCCCAACCCAACCCATTGCAGCTACCAATAACACCAACATGAACAACCCAAATTCAGCCTGAGGGTTGGGCACAGCCCAGTGTCAAACTATAAAACTATTAGAAGAAAATACAGGTAAAACACTTCAGGACATTGGTCAGGGGAAGATTTTATGGCTAAAACCTCAAAAGCACAGACACAGCAAAAACAAAAATAGACAAATGGGACTAAGAGGGCTGTCTGGAAAGTATCCAGCCATTGTTAATATAATTTTTCATATTACATGGCTGGATACTTTCCGGACAGCCCTCATATATTAAACTAAAAAGCTTTTGCACAGCAAGGGAAGCAATCAATGGACTAAAGAGACAACCTATTGAATTGAAGGAAATATTTGCAAATTATTCAATTAACAAGGGACTAATATCGAGAATATACAAGGATTCAAACAACTCAAGAATAAAAAAATAATAATAATCCCACTAAAAAGTGGGCAACAGACATAAATAGACATTTCTCAAAAGAAGACATACAAATGGCCAATAGGTATATGAAAAATGCTTAACATCACATTATTCATCAGGGAAATGCAAAAACTAGAATGAGATATATCATCTCACACCAATTATAATGGCTATTATTAAGAAGACAAAAAGATAACAGATGCTGGTAAGGCTACAGAGAAAAGGGAACTCTCACACTCTCACACATTGTTGGGAGAAATGTGAGTTAGGACATCCACTATGGAGAATAGTATGGTATGGATATTTCACAAAAAACTAAAAATAGAACTACCATACCATCCAGCAATCCCACTACTGGGTATTTATCCAAAGAAAAATAAATCTGTATATCAAAGGAATACCTGCACTTCCATGTTTATTGCAGCACTATTCACAATAGCAAAGATATGGAATCAACCTACATCAGTGGATGAATGGATAAATAAAATGTGGTATATAAACACAATGGGATATTATTCAACCATAAAAAAGAAGGAAATCATGTCATTTGCAGCAACATGCATAGAACTGGAGGTCATTATGTTAAGTGAAACAAGCCAGGCACAGAGGGACAAATACCACATGTTCTTACTCACACATGAGAGCTAAAAAAGTTGATCTCATGGAGGTAGAGAATAAAATAACAGATTCCAGAGGCTGGAAAGAGTTTGTGGGTGGGAGGGGGGAATGAAGAGAGGTTGGTTAATGGGTATAAACATATACTTAAATAGAAGAAATAAGTTCTAATATTCAATAGCAGAGTAGGATGACTATAGTTAGCAACAATGTATTGTTGTACTAGCCTAGTGGAGGACTTGAAATGTTCTCAACATATAGAAATGATAAATAGTCAGGGTGTTGGAATACCCTTACTTGATCATTACACATTCTATGGATGTAATAAATACTCACACGTATACCATAAATACGTAAAACATTATGTATCAATAAAAAACCACAGTGATAGATCATCTCACACCTGTTAGGATGACTACTATCACAAAAACAAAAGACAACAAATACCGGCAGGGATGTGGAGAAATTGGAACCTTTGCATATTGTTGATGAAGTTGCAAAATGACACAATCACTATGGAAAACAGTATGTTGGTTCCTCAAAAACTTAAAAATAAATTTACCATATTATCCAGCAATCATACTTCTGGGTATTTATCCAAAATAATTGAAATCATAATCCCAAAGAGATATTAGCACTCCCATGTTCATTGCAGCACTATTCATAATAGCCAAGAGATGTAAACAACCTAAATGTTCATTGACAGAAGAATAAAGAAAGTGTAATATATACATAAGTATAATGCCATTCAGCCTTTAAAAAGCAGAAAACTGCAATATGTGACAACAGAAATGAACTTTGAGGACATTATGCTAAGTAAAATAAGCCAGTCACAGAAAGATCAATATTGCATGATTCCATTTATATGAGGCATCTAAAGTGGTCAAATTCATAGAATCAAAAAGTAGAATGGTGGTTGCCAGGGACTGGGGGGAGGAGGCAATGAGGAATTACTAATCAAAGGACGTAAAGTTTCCATCAAGCAAGGCAAATAAGTTCTAGAAATCTGCTGAACTGTAGAACATTATACCTGTAGTCAACAATATTGTATTGTACACAGAAATTTATTGACAGTAGATTCCATATTGCATTCTAACCACAATAAAATAAATTTTTTTAAAAAATCATTTATAGCATGTGCAAGTTATTGTGCTAAAGGTTGGCTGGACAGAAAGATGTATTAAATGTTTCAAGGCTGAGCTGTAAAATACCAAGTGCTCCAAAACGCTGTTTCTAAATTTTGTATGGCTGCCACCAATGATTCATATGTGCCTGTTTTCAAAAAAAAAATGCTCAGGATTTTCTTAGATGTAGAAAATATAGAATGAACTTGTTTAGATATTCTACATTATTTCCTATTCTAATAATCAGATACTTTGATCAACATCTAATTTCTGCTCAAATGCAGAATTCCCATATTAGAGAAAATTTAAAAGAAAAGCCAACACCAATATACACTAAGATAATTTGGCTCTGTCAGTCTAAGCACTTGCTTTCCTTTGTAACTTGAAGTAGTGGTTTTTAATCCGTGGTCTGTGTAACCCTCATGCTCCGAGAGGTTACTTAAGGGGCCACAGTAGGAATGACAATCAGATGAGGCTTTGACCCAAGCCTACTTCAAACTGTAGCAGCTCTGCTTTGATTTATTTTCATAAATGAACAGGGTGCAGAGGGAAGGTGGGAGCCATGTAAGACTTCAATTTCAATTGGAAAAAATGTTTGTTGCTGAAAATGTTTGAAAGCTTCTCCCTTAAAAGCCAATTAATATTCCAATTGACAGGCACGTCCTTGCCAAGTGCCTGTCAATTCATGAGTGGATTATTAAAATTTGGTATATGTTTACAATGGAATATCACTCAATTCTAAGAAACGACAGTGAGCTACCACCGCTTATATTATCCTGGATTGAGCTTGAGCCCATTATCGAAAGTGAGGTGACACAAGATAGGAAAAATGGGCCCCACGTGTACTTGCCATCAAATTGGTACTGACTGATTAACACTATGGTGCCTGAATGGTGGTAGTGTTCACCAGGGATTCGGGGGTTGGTGGGGTAGATCCACATCTGAGGGATGTGGTGAGCACTGTGGAGGGGAAGGGCATACCTCTAACCCTTGCTAGGGAGAGGCAAACATATAAAATGCAACAAAAAAAAGCCGATTAATATCTTTGTTTGCCGGGCATGGTGGCTCACGCCTGTAATCCTAGCACTTTGGGAGGCCGAGGCGGGCGGATTGCTCAAGGTCAGGAGTTCGAAACCAGCCTGAGCGAGACCCCGTCTCTACCAAAAATAGAAATAAATTAATTGACCAACTAAAAATATATATACAAAAAATTAGCCGGGCATGGTGGTGCATGCCTGTAGTCCCAGCTACTCGGGAGGCTGAGGCAGTAGGATCGCTGAGTCCCGGAGATTGAGGTTGCTGTGAGCCAGGCTGACGCCACGGCACTCACTCTAGCCCGGGCAACAAAGTGAGACTCTGTCTCAAAAATAAAAAATAAAAAAATAAAAATAAAATAAAATAAATATCTTTGTTTTACCCCATACAGTTGCTCCCAAATAACTCCTGACTGCTTAGTCAAGCATCTTTTCTCACCTATCCTAGTTTGCCTCTCTCAGATTAAAGGTATAAATTGCTTTCTTAAATATCATACTGGTACCATTTAACTACTTCCTTTCCTAAATGGATGGTTCCTACTAAGGAAAGATGATTTTCATTTACCCCATAGCATGACAGACTTGACAGCACTCTTGGCCCTCAGCACCATATCCCTCCATCTCAACACTGAGGGCCAGAAGGTGCCTTCTCTCCCAGCCAGCCCCAAATTCACCTGTTCATTACCTCTCCCAGTTGTCTTTTGACTTCTCCAATTTATAACCCAGCCTCCTGCTTAATCTCTCTAGCTTATTAGAATAAACTTTTTTTTTCTCTATAGAGTCTAAAATAATAATACTTATATAGCAATTTTAAAAGAAAACCCCACAAAGAAGTCTATGGACATCCTAATCAGTCTTTTCTCCCAGCAGGTCAGGAAAATCAGACTGCAGTGCAAAGGGGCCCAGGGAAAGTGTCTCTTCTCTCACTCTGAAGAACTTTGTGCCAAGTCAAATCCATGCATAACAAAGAATTGCTAAGGAGTAGTTGTCCTTGACCTAAAACTTATAAACCTTTTCACTTATAAAAATTAATTTTATTTTAACCAAGTCCAGTATTTTAGTCATTATGTGAAAGCTATATACGATTATCTTTTGGGAATAAGGCAGGATGTAAAAATTTTGAAATTTGGGTCATACTTATAATTGGTTATTAATATGCACATAAAAAATCTTTATGCATCTTAAGCTTTGTCAAACAATTTCTGCAAATATATCAAAGAGCCACAATATGACATTGTGTAAGGATGCAAATTAATTTTCAGCCATTAAGAATGAGAATGTACATGCCATGAAGAATTAAAGGCAATTAAAAACACTTATGGCTTTTTAATCTGTTCAGAGCAAACTATTTTATCATCATAAGGCAACTCATCTTTATAATATTTAAATACTCACATAAGAATTAGAGAAAATACCTTAAATCAAAGGAAAAATAATTCCTTACAGTTACTGTGTGTGGCTTTATTATTTATAAAATACTGTTTCTGATCAATCATTTGACCTAGAGAACAATCCTTTGCCCAGGAAAGGTATCTGTATCCTCAATTTACAATGTCCAGAGACATTTACTGATAAGCCCAATATCACACAGAAAGTCAAAGAGAGAGAATAATATCCAGGTCTTCTGATTTCTCCTACACCACACATAACATCCTTCAAGGCAGTAGACATAGCTCACGAGTATAAACACACATGCTCATGTGTGCACACACAGGCTCTCCCTATGGCTTACTGCTAAAACAGCCAAGAAAATTTAAAATCATATAAAAAATGGCATTGGGAGAATCTTTATTATATAAAACTATAAACAGTTAAATTTGTTTTATTCTTAAATATTTGTGGTATAGCTAAATGTAATTTTGTTATATATACATTTATCACATTCTCCCAGGTATTACTGCAATTTTATACATCTCAATTTCACTATCAGACCACAAACTCTTTTGAACGAAAGGACAATATCTTATATTAAACACATTTTTTGTACCCAGAGAATATAACAAAATGCCTGGCACATGGTATTAATATGTATACAATACATGGGGTGAATTCAAGCATAAGTATACCACAAATATTTAAGAATAAAACAAATTTAACTGTTTTCACAAAGTTTCAACTGAGACAAAGCCGTTGTGTGAATTACCCACAATATAGTAAATTAGAAGCAGAGTGAGAGCTAAACTCTAAAATCTAGACAACAGTGAATTTTTGAGACTTAGAAGCCTTTTCACAGGCCATCTTAGATAGCTTTTGTTGTGATTAAATCTACCATGTCAAAGTCCTAAATCAACGCACATCCAGCTTACTTGACATATATGTATTGAGCCACTGCTAGATTCTTAACAAAAGTGTTACCTATGAATGAATGAAGGATGCCATCAGCAAGTGTCCCAGTGACACCAGAAAGATGCTGAGCTATAGCTCAGGCTTCAGGCATTGATGCTAAGTCAGACGATCAATTGCTCCTATAGCTCTTCTGAATCTCCCCACTAATCTGAAAAGTAGGCAAGTCACATGCCAAACCTTATATCCACGTCAGTGCACTGAAAAGAGCTAACTTGCTATCATTGAGACGATAAATTGAGGTCTTACTTTTACAGTGAGTTCCATCAGCTTCACTCACCAGACAGCTATTGTGGAGGAAAAACACTCCCTTACACTAGAAATCTCATTGTATTAACAAATATACACCCTATAGTTAACAGCTTTTCACTAATTCGAAATTTCATTTAAAGATGAGATGGATAGCTTGACTTTATTTCTGAACACACAGACATAAAAGTCTTCTCTACTTTAAAAATTCCCTATTGGAATTTTCTAAAAAGTTATTTGAGACTTTTCTCGGTGACACCTTGAATTGTGATTGTTTTCTATTTTTAATTTATCCTGACTTTTCATTTTTTTTTAACCTAATACTAAAGAATCAATATAGCCTAAGTGCCTTACATGAAACCATACTCAGTATTTCTCACAAGCTCTCCTGATAAAAGTTTGGCTGTCTCTATTTAAGTAATTAACTAGCAAAGAAGTAAAGGAACTAACATAATATCAGTAAATGAATTCTTCTCAAAAGCAAATTTGAACAAATGCCACTTTACTATACATATTACCTCCTTATCAATATTATGCCAAGGATAGTTTTAAAAACTGTTCAAGATCTTTTCACAGAGTCCAGTTCAAGCCATCTGAGCTGTAGTGAACATTTCCATATCCTCTGTAGTGCACTGCCATAATGTACACTTGTCTCATGAAACTCACGGAAAGTGTTTTAGACGAACTGCATTTTTTGATATTTCCTACCAATATTTTCAGGTATTTCCTTAGCACATTGAAATAAACTGACTACAAGGGAGAATGTAAATAATTTAAAATTGGGGGAGAGCTCTTAAATTATATTGCACATAAGCGATAGAATTTAAGAGTTCTACTGAACATTTGCAGACCTGTCCTCAATGCTAGGTTTCTGTCTATTATACGTAATATAAGTTAACTTATTAACAAAGATATAATCCTACACTATCCCACAAAGACTTTTTTTCTCCAGAGGAAACTCTGAAATACAAGAAAGAAAAGTATAACTTTTAGTTAATATGACAAATGGCAGAGTGACATTATAACCAAGCATAGCTGTGATTAATGTGTGTGCAAACAGCCATTCAATAGAAAAATCTCCAGTACCAAATAGAAATTCTGACCAAATCAGAAGTTGTTATGACAGGTCCTCATTATTTTTACAACCCAGGAATACTTTTTATCCAGCTGAAATCTCAGAGGTTCAGCCATGCCCACTGGTGGTAAAATAAGGACAAATACCCCGAAACAAAATATTTACACTATGGGTGCCTTCTCTAAAAATGGTCTCTCTGAGCCCTGACAGCTTTATCTGTATTACATAATCACTGCAAATCATGGTTAGTTGAACTAAGGGTGGATGCTTAATCAAATTAGCATAATCAGATTTCTTGCACTGAAAATTTGAATTGAAATTAAGTAACCAGTCAGAAACATGCAAACCTGGGGCCTCTGGAGTATCTCAGAAAATGTGTCAGAGGATGGAGGAGTAGAAAAGTAAAAAAGGAAGTAGTGACTTTGCAGGTTTTCCAGCTCCTTTGTTTGAGGCCCTGCTGCATTTCTGCTCTTGTGATATGCTTTTGTCTCCTTACAATAAATTCCTCCATGTTGCTTACTTGTCCTTGAGTTGACTTATTACCTAAAACCCAGAGCAAGTAATCATACACCTATACATTAGTCACTCTTGTATGTTTAATCACTTTCATGGATACAGCTTATTTCCTCATCCAAAGTATAAACTCCCCGAGAGCGAAGACTATTTGTTATACCCCTTTGCACTCACATCCCTATATGCAATACCTTGAATACAGTAAGCAGACTTTAAACATGTGCTCATGCATTGTGGCTCTATGTTGACATCGTTTTCTACTTTTTATTCAGAAATGTTTAATTGCATTATCATGGAAGTATATAATTACGATCCATTGCATAACCTACATACAAGCACATATGTTGTTTTTGGAATGTTTTCTCAGTATTTACAAACACCAAGAATTAACCTCCTGGCTCTGTTTTCCAACTTTTAGATGACAGATTGTGTTATGTGCTGTTCCTTTTATTACTCCTGCAACTAGACCAAAGTTGAGCAAACTAAGCAAACTGAAGAGCAGCACTTTGAAAAATAGACACATGGTTAAACAAGTTTCCTCAGAGGGCCAGTCAGAGCCCCTCCCCCTGGGAAAGTAGTTCATGTAACCAGGCCAGAAATTTCAACTAAGTGACACTATTACTGAAGAGCATATGGTGGGAAAGGAAAGGGCTAGCTTTAGGGAACTTCCACCTTTTTTAACGTGTCTTTCCAACTTAACCATCACCCTTCCTCTCAGAATGGCCTCTGTGGGCCATTTACAATAGACCCCTGACAACTGTATGTGTACCATTTAACCTCAAAGTGACCATAGCAGTTCCTTTGCTTCTTCATTTGAGGTCCTCAAGTTCATACCTTCCTATTCCCCATAGCACAACAGTCCAGGTCAATGTTCTCATGACTTCACCTTTAGATCACAGCAAAAATCTCCTAGCAGCACTCTTAAGTTTATCTCATTTCTTTTCAAGTTGTCCCCCATAATACTACCACTTCAAAAATCAATGTGTTTCGATATCCCTACTTTATTCAAAAATCAATAAGGCTCTCAGAAGCCAAAATGGAACCCATTTACCCATTCGACCTTCTTTCCTACTATTGTTCATTCATCCACTCAGTAATGTGCCTCAATCACCTTCTAGGAGCAGGCACTGTGCTAAGCCCTAATATCCTAGTGAGGAATATGGACAAGTAAGTAGGACATAATACTGTGGCACAAAGTGGTATAATACAGATAAGTATGCAATGCTAAGAAAACAAACAGAGGCAAACCAAACCTTGTCTGGATGGCTTTATCAGGAAAGCTTTTTTGGAAGAAATGACATTAAAAAAAATAGAATCTAAAGGTCAAGCAGTTATTAGGAAGGTGATAATGAATAAGAATAAATATGTGAATGGGCCAGTAAGCAGGTGCATGGTAACAGTGGAGATGAAGCACATGAAGACAGGTAGAATCAATAGGACTTGGTAACAGATTGGATGTGGGAGTTGAGGGAAGTGGGAGGTAACAAAAATGACTACCAGATATCTAGGAGGAGCAATCTAAGTAGTATCTTATAATGAAGTGTAGAAAAGTCTTTGATAAGAAGATCATAAAGTCTAAAGAAAACTTGTGTTCAGTATGGCTTCTTGGGTACAGGTAGAACATTTTCAAAGTTAAGCTCTTGAGAAGGATGGATCAATATATGTCTAGAAAGGTTGTGCTCCAAATAGTTTAACAGTTGCTGGTTTAGTATGGTGCTATTTTTATTTATCTATATTTTCTAAATGTTTTGGTATGAATACATTATTTTATAACATGAAAAACATGGGGATATTTTAAGCAAAGTATTATAAAGAATTTTAAAGCATATGCTATAATAAATGAAAGGGTGAATCAATATTGTAGCAAAATATAATAATTTTTACATATTTCTGGGACCAATATGATCCCTATTTCTTCTTTTAAAAGAATTGCATATTTGTAAAACTACAAATGAGGTAGCACCATCTGGTATTCAGATTGAACTCATTTGGTAAGTGTGGCAAAGGAATATTTCAAGGCTCACAACATCTACTCATATGTTCCCTTGGTGTTAACTTTCTCCACATTGGAGAAAGCAGTAAGCAAGACTGATGCTAATGGCCTAACACAGCTCATCAATAGTGCCGAGAAATAAAGGCAAAGTTATTTCTCATAAAGATCATGAGCTTAATTATTCAAATTTGAGCCTTACTTCTGCCTCAGGCTTTCTGACTCATATTAGTCAAGTTATTTTACCATTAGAGACATGTGTGGCATCTTTTTTATTATTCTTTACCTTCACCTCAGGGAGCTTGGGATGACTATAGACTTTTAGCTTCTCTTTTAAAATGAGGAAAACACCTTATGCTGACCTCATAATATTCAGCATTTGAAAAACTAGGTAATGATTTAAAATTCAATATCAGATAATAGAGATGATGAAGAGATAATAACCATCAACTTAGTTTGGTATCCATGGCAAACAACAGGCTACCTGCTCCAGATAGGCTTCATGTTTTTCCTGGGTGCAGAACTATACTGGGTATAGCTACATGGCTATTTGCATGAGGGGTGGTGGCAGTGGAGATGGACAAAAGTTATGGACTTGAGCTCAGGTAGAATCACGGGGACTCAGTGACAGACTGGATATGAGGGGCGAGGCAAAAGGGAAGTGTCAAAAAATGACTACCAGATGTCTAGCATGAGCTGCTGCATGGCCAGGAGTATCTTATAATGACATAGAGAAAAGTATTCAGTGGATAAGGGGATCATAATGTTAACACAGGTAAGAAACTAATACATGAGCAAAGGAGGACAGAGGGCAGTGTGAACAAACAGGATGCTGACTAAGAGAACATACTGTAACAATAACAAAATAAAAGTAACCACAAGGGTCACAAGAAACAAACAACACAAGGCACATTATATGACATTACAGTTTACCTCTGCTTAGTAGGCTTTGGACACCCAACCATATGAGGTGAAAAACTCCCCCACCCCATGGCAGGAAGGAGATGACATCCCCATTGGCCAAGAAAACAAGGGGGTCCATGTGCAGTGGCTCACACCTGTAATCCTAGCACTCTGGGAGGCTGAGGCAGAGAATCCCTTGAGTTCAGAAGTTACAGATCAGCCTGAGCAAGAGCCAGACCCCATCTCTACTAAAAAAGAAAAGAAGGAAAGAAAGGGAATAAAGAAACAAAGGGAAGGAAGGAAGGAAGGAAGGAAGGAAGGAAGGAAGGAAGGAAGGAAGGAAGGAAGGAAGGGAGGGAGGGAGGGAGGGAGGGAGGGAGGGAGGGAGGGAGGGAGGGAGGGAGCGAGGGAGGGAGGAAGAGAGAAATTAATTAATTAATTAGCTGGACAACTAAAAATAGAAAAAATTAGCCCGGCGTGGTAGTGCATACCTGTAGTCCCAGCTACTCGGGAGACTGAGGCAGGAGGATCACATGAGCCCAAGGGTTTGAGTTTGCTGTGAGCTGTAATGACGCCACTGCACTCTAGCCCAGGTGACAGAGTGAGACTCTCTCTTGAAAAAAAAGTAAAGAAAGAAAGAAAATAAAGGGAAGAGACGTCATAAAGGAGGAGGAGAGGCCAGACAGGAGAAAACAGGTGACGCAGAAAACCTGGGGCCACAATCGGCTCAGACGTCTGCCCACTCTTAAGTTTCAAGAGCGTACTTTCACTTCAGTAAACTCTCTCTGCTTGCAATGCATTCTTTGTTGCTCACTTATATTCTTCAAAAAAGAACTGAGGGATTCAAGGTGCAGCTGGTAACAATAACACCTAAAGGGAAATTTTGGTCAATATGACATCTTGGTATGGGTGAAAACAATGAGATAGGAATAGAAATTGCATTGCCACTTACTACCCTGCTCCATAAAAATCTCCCATGTGCCATCCTTTATGCTCTTTCTCTACCCACTGGATAAATGCAGCAGATTAGATTCCAAGGCCCTAGTATCAGACGGCATCATAAAATGAAAGGAGACTGGATTCCTGAATGGCCACATGGAAGGTGCATTAGTTTCCTATTGCTGCTGTAACAAATGACCACAAACTCAATGGTTTAAAACATCATGTATTCTTTGACAGTTCTGGAAGTCAGAAGTCCTAAAATATGTTGGCAGGGCTGTGTTTCTTCTGGAGGCTTTAGGGGAGAATCTATTAATATTTCCTGGCCTTTTCTAGCTTCTAGAGGCCACCTGCATTCCTTGGCTCATGAGCCCATCCTCCTTCAAAGCCAGCAACACAGCGCCTTCCATCCTCTCTCTCCCTCCTTCTCCTCTGTCATCACATGCCTCTGTCTACCCTGCCTCCCTTCCTCCCTTCTATGAGCCCTTATGATTAGATTGGGCCTTCGTAGATAATCCAGGAAAATCTTCCCATCTCAATATCCTTAACTTAATAACATCTTCAAAGTATTTTGCCATTCGCAGGTTCTAGGAATTAGAACACAGACATCTTCGGGGGGAAGGGTCATTATTCTTTCTACCACACAAGATATTTTGGACTTCACAAAAGTGAGAAAAACTTCTAATTGTGTTAGTCCACTAATTTCAGGAGTCTTGTCTCTTACAAACTGATACTACTTTAATAGTATCTATAAATACAACAGTAAACATCTGTCCCTAGCTGGAATGTATTATAGTTAGGACAGCAACCACACCTTACTCCATTTTGTTACTAACAAATTGCCCTCCACATAACAAAATGTAAAGACACTAAAAATATTTACTAATGATGATAAAGGCATCACATTAACAATAGCTAGAAATAGCCTAGGAGTAGCTCAAAATTTTATTTTATCAAATAGCTTGAACCTGTTTCCATATTGAAACATTAATCAGAATTTTTAATACCTAAGGAAAAATTGACTCATTTGTACCTTACCTTTCTTTGCCTGAATGATTTAAGGTAAAGGTACTGCCAAGAAATGAAAAGGTACAAAAAGAAGCAAGGACATAAGAAGATACAGCTGAGACCAATAACTCATGGAATAAGGTCTAAGTAATCATATACTTAAAGTTCATTTTTTCTCTATTTCATGAAATGTGGGGCTGTGGGATTATTACTCCAAGGTCAAGTCAACCTCAATGTCCATGGATTTTACTTTCTATTAACATTCCATTGCAAGCGTGATGGGTTATCTACAAATGTTTTTATCAGAAGAAAGCTAAAAGATGAGATAGGGTCATGTTTTCTCTAGAAATTCATCACCAGCAAATTCCTTATTACTATAATGACGTTCATAGGAAAAAAAATTTAATGCACTTTCATGTTTTCCAATTTAGAAAAAGAATCAGACTTTAATGTGAATGCATTTTTAATATTTTTCCATGCTTTAGGGAAGCTGCTTTTAGGACAAAAATGTAATGAATGTTTTTAATCATACTAAAGTGGTTTGCCCAGAATCTGTGGTTTAATTCAACTTTTCAATGACAAACTAGAAAAAACTAAATACATTTATCAGCTAGGGCTCCTCCCTTCTTAACATGGCTACCTATTGTTTAAATATATTTGAAAGATAAAACTCATTTAGGGCCATAGGAAAAATAAGTTTACTTCATTAATTTTTACAATTTTTCCATGTAGATCTATTAGTATATAGATCATTGTCATTCTTCTGAAAACTCCTGACCCACACCTCCATGCTGGCTCTCATCCTCAAAACATACTTCACTATATCCCACAGATACATCCCCTTCACCTTGTCCTTAGTTTGGTCTCATGTGCCCTTCATGTTTTTAATAAATGATTAATGGCATCAATGAAAATGTCACTGCTGAAAAGATTTAAGCCCCATTTTTCTATGCAGGCCTTTAACTTCAAAGTAAACAACCCGCTTTCCATAAACTCATCCTCAAATTTAATCTGAACAGAAACAAAACATTATTTTTGTCCCACTTTTCTTTTCCTTGGTTTGAATCCTAGTCTCAGAGATCCCATCTAAACATCTCCCTGAAGCCTCCTCACTATCTCCACACTCACTGCTTTCTAAAGTAGGGCAACCAAACCTCAATGATGACATTCTCACAATGCCTCTTTCTCAATCTAGAAGATAGCAGGTATCAAGGACAGACAGATTTGAAGACTATAAGAAGGCACGAGATAAAGGCTTCTGCACCCAATAAAGAGCTGATTTGCAAATGTTAACTATTTCTTGAGAAGGGAAGAGTAGATGCAGAAAACAAATCATCTGAGAGAAGGTTTTTCTCTCCCCTAACCAAGATATCTGCACAACTTTTCAATTGATATCCAAAACCTTAATGAAGTTACCAGAAAATGAAATATTAATGGTATAGTCTACCATTAAACATGCTTCAGAATACATGTAAACAGTTATATAATATACTTCCAATTTTCAAATTTTTAAAAACTCGTAAACTAGATGATTAAAAATACTCTTTAGATCACCTGTTTTGTCACTGTATGTATTAGCTTCCCCTCTCAAGAACTGCTCCCAAAGATGTAGAACAATAGACTTTATTCTAAGAACTTCAGAATTCTTCACTAAAAGGTGTGATTAAGGACTAAAACTATTACTATCCAAACTAATTAGAGGGAGTTATGGCCTAATTTAGTTCCATGATGTGAAGCTATCCTGAGTTAGTTTTATTGGAAACACAAATTCTATTATATTCTAAATTCAATTGCACAATTCCACAGCAAAGAATTGGATAATCCATATAGCTCTCCAATTTTCTTGTAAAGATTCAAAGTTTTGCTTATTTTGAGTTATGAAATGTGAATTATTTCAGTGACTCAACCTCTAATTTCAAGGAGATTTGGGGAACAACTCTTTAATTAGTCTTTATCATGCTTGCTTAAACCTTGCCAGCCGTCTCTCTCTGAAAGTAAATTAAAGTGAGAGGAGAAAGAATCTGAATGACCTGCCATAACACAGCTGGCTACTTGACAGATAAGTCTTCATAAAACCCATCATTCTGAAGAATGACATAATTTTAGTTCTAAGCACCAAGCGTGCTCAGAAAAAGTTATAAGGCAGTGCAATGAGAAGTCAGAGTAATAATTTGTGTGTGTGAATAGACTACCTAGGTAAATATTTACATCTGATAAGTAAAGCATACTCATTATTTATCATTCAAATTTAATAAGTTTCCTGTCTTAAAAATATTTCTTTACCCAATCAGATATTCAGTTTTCCTATAACTTTTAACTATTACCAACACAGAACATATTAACTTTTACTACCATTATGTATTTTTTAAGTATTATTAGTTTTCAGCCACAATTCATAAAATGAGTACTTAAAAACCAAGCCTTACTAGTCCAGGTATCAGTTTAAAAAGTAACTTTTATTTTCTTTTAGTCACCAGAAAACATTAGGAAAAGAAAAAGACACAAAGTAAATAGATTGGCAAATACTTCTATTCCATGCCTCACAGAAGTAACTACCATCATATGCTCCCAGATACAGTGCAAAGTACACGTATTACCTGATTTAATCCTCTTAAAAATTCTCTAAGGATATTCTGTATCTCCATTTGATCAGTGAGGAAATAGGCTCAGAGAGGTAAAGTAACTTACCGAAGCCACATAGCTAGAGATTATTCTATGGTGTAAGTCCAGATTTGTCAAGACAAAGTGTTTCATTCCTATCACATGTTGCCTCTATGTGCAGAAATAGGCCCACCCACAAATTGGCATGCATTACCTGCTCATGTGCTATGGCAGAGATAGTAAGATGTCCATGATTTGTGCCACTCTTCAATAGCATAATGTTGATGTTGATAAATATCCACCCACTTTCCAATACCCCTTATTTATGGCTAGGTGATGCTATAATATAGATAGGTTTGTCCACATTTCCTTGGTAACAACCTAACATTTGGCCACTTTTAGGCATGTCCCATAAAAACTTCCCAAAAGGTTTTCCATGTTTACCAGCCATCCCATCATCCATTTGACGTTAACTAGGGTTGCCAGATAAAAATGTAAAACATGCATTTAAATTTGAATTTCAGAAAAACAACAAGTTTTTAATGTTCAGTGTAAGTACATCCCATGCAATGTTTGGGACATTTATACTTATCAGGGTATATAGTATTTTTATTTGCTAAATCTGGTAGCCTAAATGTCAATGCCTCCAGTCACCTTGAAAGCAGCCACATGCTGGAGGTGGTAGGGTCACCATCAACATGGGTCTAATGACAGCAACCAAGGGCAAATGAGAAGAAAATTCTATTATGTTAAGCCACCAAGGTTTGTGAGTAACTAATTTGTTAGTTACTAATATGACTGACACTAACACAGGTATCAAGAGTTCATCATTCACATCTTAAAGGGAGGGAGCATGGGGATTGCAAATCACTTAAAGTCCTACCAGCACATCCTGGGTTCCAATTTCTGCTGCATTTCCTCCTAGCTTCGTGGCTTTAAATTCTCTAGGCTCAGTTTCTCCACCTATAAAACAATAAAGTGAATGCTTTCTTGAAAAGATATCTTAAAAATTAAGTACATGCAGAAGACCTAGAATATTTAGCATGTAACAGATACATAATATACTAATACCATTACTGATTATCATTAAAAGAATAGGTTAATTTTCCATTTTTGATACTTATTGAGCTGCAAAATGATGAATTTTATACCTTTTTAATGAGTGTTCATTTTATTGTTTATAATGAAGTCCATAGACTCATTTTTATAATTAGCTATTTTTTAATCTGTCTTTGAACTCAATAATAATTGACTTTGCTAGCAGATTTTTAAGCTAACATCAGTCTTTTCTCTTATTTTTCCAACTGGACTGTGAGTTTTGACTCAGCTCCTCAACACAATGCCCAACAGGCTCTCTGAACACAGTCTGAAATCTGCCTTTCCTCCTTATTGCTGAGCACATCTAAAATTGATCAGCTCACCAGGTAGAATTCAAAAGTCTCTTTCTTTTGAAATTAGATAACCACCAAATCACCCTGCTGCTATCAATGTTAAAAGCCAGGATGCTCAACATCATAAATCCCAAGACATTGTTCCAATATGCATGCTCTCCATACATTCAGAACATGACTGCTCCCAAAGCACAAAATTTTGGCCCTTTCTGACTCAGACAGCTTGCTGTATAACAATTGAAGCCTAATTTGAAATAAATTTTTTTAAATATATTTGTTGAAACAACATTTTAATAAAATTATTTTAAGCCTTGAAGTAATCAAAATTAAGCTATATTTTCAATTATCAATCTGTTCTCATAAATCTCTTCTCCAAGGAAAAAGTAAAAATCAAAATGAATACCCAATCTCTTTCTGATTAGGAACAAATCACTTTGTGCCGATTTTTTTTTTCCGAGACAGAGTCTCACTCTCTTGCCCTCAGTAGCGTGCAGTGGCATCATCATGGCTCACTGCAACCTCAACCTCATGGGCTCAAGAGATCCCGTTGCCTCAGATTCCCAAGTAGCTGGGACTACAGGTGTGCACCACACCTGGCTAATTTTTCTATTTTTAGAAGAGACAGGATCTTGCTGTTGCTCAGGCTGGTCTTCAACTCCTGAGCTCAAGCAATCCTCCTGCCTCAGCCTTCCAGAATGCTACAGTCACAGGCGTGAGCCACCACACCCAGCCAACCAATTTTTAACCTTAGTTACAAACCACAAAAATGTACAGTTTAAGAAAGAGACTCATGCTCAACATCATTAATGATCAGGGAAATACAAATTAAAACCACAATGAGATACCATCTTACTCCATTTAGAATGGTAATTATTAAAAAGTCAAAAAACAATAGATGTTGGTACAGATAGGGTGAAAAGTAAATGCTCATATACTGCTGGTGGGAATATAAAATAGTACAACCTCTATGGAGATTGCTCAAAGAACTAAAAGTAGATTTACCATTCAATCCTTCAATACCACCAAAGGAAATCTACCCAGAGGAAAAGAAGTCATAATATCAGCATAATATTAGCACTCGGCTAAACATACTAAGCATGCATAATATATCCACCATGTGTCTTTACATGACCCATGTTATGTTAATACTATTATAATTTTCATCTAGGTGGGAATTTTAGTAGTAAAATGAGCTAAAGAGTACTACAGGACAGCAAAAGCAGCTACAAACAAACTCAACCAGTTTATAAGGAGTATAAGTGCTTCTAAGTACCCTCAGGGCTTTGAGGTTTTCCTTGGTATTTTCTACGTTTATCTGAAGCCATTGTTTTTCTATTAACCCTCAAACATAAAATAATGTCATTTTTTAATTTGATAAAAAACATTCTAATTTATCAATTTAAAGTAAACAGTCGGCCAGGTGCTGTGACTCATGCCTACAATCCCAGCATTTTGGGAAGCTGAGATGGGAGGAACACCTGAAGCCAAGAATTCAAGATCAGCCTGGGCAACATAAGGAGATCCTGTCTCTACAAAAAATTTTTTAAAAAGTAATGGGCATAATGGCACACACCTGTAGTCCTAGCTACTCAGGAGGTAGAGATAGGAAGCTCTTTGAGTCCAGGAATTCAAAGCTACAGTGAGCTATGATCATGTCACTGCACTCTAGCCTGGGTGACAAAGCAAGGCTATGTCTCTAAAAATATAAAATAAAATAGAGCATATTCCTTGCTAAATACATCTAGATGTGTTACATTTAACTGAAATTCCTTAATTACAAATTTTAACATGCTTATCTAAAATAAGACAATTTTAACATCACATCCCTACTTCATCATATAACTTCCATAAATGATGCAATGAGATGATGACATTATGTACTACCATAAAAAGAGTTGGAATGTCAAAAAAGTTTGAAAATACCCAAGCTCCATGGTGTTATTACAGATTAACTACAGGATAGGGGAAATGTAGTTTGCAGTGTCTCAGCTCCAGAATCACAGAGTATACAAGAATGATTTGAAGCCAAGAGACCATAGCTTAACAACTGGTATAACTGGAAGCCATAATTTGGAGACTCCCAATGGGCAATGTGGTTTCATTTTCTCCAACATATGGGTTTAGAAGGCAGATGGCTATATTGGTGTGGGGTGATAGGTTTGACAGGCAAGTGCACTAGAAAACAGAGGGCAAAGAGGCTGAAAGGGTGAGGGTGATTGGACAATTTAGATTATTTACTTGAGAGGGTAGGTCATAGATTTAAGAAAAAAATGGAGAGAAGCTAAGTAGGGGAGGATAAACCAGGGAAAAAGAAATAGAAGTATCAGAACAGGAATATTGGGAATGATGCATTTACAAAGAGGGGGAATTTGGTGGTTGTATTTGCAAAGTGAAATTTGGGTTGTCAAATAGTTTTTGAGGGGAAAGATTGATAAGAGTCCAAGGTGTGCCTTGTAAGATGCTCAAGAGGTGTGGAGGTAAAGTCATTGTCCAAAGCATGGCAAGAAAATTATAAATTAGGGAATTGGAGGGATTGTCCCGATGGATATTTAAAACACCCAGGCTGGGCAGGATGGCTCACACCTCTAATCCCAACATTTTGGGAGGCCAAGGCAGGAAGATTTCTTGAGCCCAGAAGTTTGAGAACAGCCTGGGCAATACAGCAAGACCCTATCTCTACAAAAAAGTTTTAAAAGTTAGTTGAGCATGAGGAAGTACACCTGTAGCCCTACTACTCAGGAGGCTGAGGCGAGAGGATTGCTTTAGCTCAGGAGTGAGCTATGATCACACCACTCCAGTCTGGGCAACCCTGCCTCAAAACAATAAAATAAAAAACACAGATTGACAGGAGTTAGTTAGTGGCAGAGAGGCATATTGTAAACCAGGTGCCAGGGTTCTTAAAAAATTCTAGGGATTAACCAGAATATGTTGTTAAGAATATGGATTTTGGAATTTAAATAGCAACTTGAATAGAACTTCAAAGCCAAGTCTCTCTACTGACTAGTTGATCTTGGGCAAATTATTTACTTCCTAAGCCCATTTTTCCATATCTGTAAAGTATTAATAAAATTTCATAGGCTTTTGCGAGAATTAAAGAAACTTACAAGAGTATTTGGCACATCACCTTTTCCCTCTTCTCTTCCATGTCTGCTTGCACCCCTGAGTGCATTTCTTTCTTGCAACACAAGATGCACCCAGTAGTTACGAACACACACTATTAATGTCTTCTTTTCTAGCCTCTCCTCCTGGAGCAACAAGCTCATTAGAAGTAACAAGTCACATCTGCCTTTAAATCACAGCAGGCACCTATTTTACCAAATGTTTTATCACAATATTGGACGGATTTTCATTTTCCAGCCTCCAGTCCCAGTTTTCTCGCTGCCAATCTCAAGCCAGTGCCATGTATTTTAGAAGTTTTTATGGCAGCACTCCACTTTGGGGTGCCAAATCCTATTACAGTCAGGATATTTAATACTGCTGCTAGTATTAAATGTTCTGAGCATAGTTGAAAGTGTTGGAAAAGAGGGCAGCCGTGGGGAGAAATGATAGGAGGGGAGAAGGAAGAGCAAACCTGAGAGAAAAGCAGAGGCAGTAGGATCCACCGTGTGCATTCTGGACCAGGGCCAAGTTGTTAGAAATGCAATTAACTGGCCTGTTCCTGTTAGAGTCTGGAAACAAAGGAAAGCCTTGAGTGTGGAAAGTGGGTGGGCTCTAGGTGTTGTTTGGTTTGCTGGCTAAAATAGCATTTATCAGAATTCCAGTTTAATTCCCTCTCTGAATCCTTCGGTTTTGAAATTCTGAGGTCAAGGCTGCTACAGCACTTCTGAGCCCTGTCCAAGTTTTGACGCCCAAGCCCTTTTAATGAGTGAACAAACGGGAGGTTGAAATTGACTTCTAGCAGATAAAACCTGGGATTGAGCTTTACCAGAAATAACTTTACTGCATGAAAGGAAACTGAAAACCTGTTCCAGAATACATGCCTTTCAGCAAAGTTTCCTAATTCTACCCCAATGTATAAAAATTGATTCTTGGCCGGGCGCTGTGGCTCACGCCTGTAATCCTAGCTCTTGGGAGGCCGAGGCGGGCGGATTGCTCAAGGTCAGGAGTTCAAAACCAGCCTGAGCGAGACCCCGTCTCTACTATAAAATAGAAAGAAATTAATTGGCCAACTGATATATATATAAAAAAAAAAAAATTAGCCGGGCATGGTGGCGCATGCCTGTAGTCCCAGCTACCCGGGAGGCTGAGGCAGAAGGATCACTGGAGCCCAGGAGTTTGAGGTTGCTGTGAGCTAGGCTGACGCCACGGCACTCACTCTAGCCCGGGCAACAAAGTGAGACTCTGTCTCAAAAAAAAAAAAAAAAAAATTGATTCTTAATAAGTTTTCAATGAAAAAAAATTGATTCTTTAAGTTTTTTAAAATAAAAAGTGCTGTTATCATCACCATGACATAATCGCCACCTCCACACACTGTTTCCATGGCCATCATCGCCATCCTTTTTCTCCCCCTCATCATTAAGTATTTGAGTGCTTACTCTCTGTAGGACATGGTGCTAGGCAGCCGGCTTGCCTAAGCAGGTAGACGCAGTCTGAGATAGAGCCCTTTCTTCAGCTCCCCAGGACATAATGGTAATCAGAACCCAAAAGCTTTGTATAGAGAGAGATGACAAGGGATTTATTAAAGGAATTGGCTCTCTCTATTATCAGGACTGAAAAGTACCATGATAGGCCGTCTGCAAGCTACAGAACCAGGGAAACTGGTAGCATGGCTTAGTAAGTCCAAAGGCCTGAGAGCCAGCGGGCCACTCGTGTGAGTCCCAGAGTCCAAAGGCCAGGAAACATGGAGTTCTGACATCCAAGGACAGGAGAATAAGAGTGTCCACACTCCAGAAGAGACAGCAAGAATTCACCCTTCTTCCACCTCTTTGTTTCATCTGGGCCCCCAGCTGATTGGATGGTGCCCACCCACATTGAGGGTGGATCTTCTCCACTCAGTCCATTGATTCAAATGCCAATCTCTTCCAGAAATACCCTCCCAGAGATACCTAGGGCAGCCTAATCATTCTAATCAAATGCCAAACCACCTGAATTTTCCTTTCAGCAGAAGAGGGATGAGCTCAGTGACTCCTAAAGAATTAATGCTTTACCAGCTATCTGGGTATCCCTTACTCCAGTCAAGTTGATACCCAAAATCAACCATCACAAGTCTCTCTTGTTAAGCCTGTGTGCTTAGGAAACACTGGCAGCAGATTCACCCCACCCTACCTCAGGGATGACCCAGTAGGTTCTACTAGGTCAGGAAACATTTCTCCCAATTACATTAATCTCAGAGGTCACTGCATAATTACTAAATTGAGTTCTTCCAATACCCTCAAAGCTGTTATCTGAAATAAATCAAGAGAGAGAGAGAGAGAAGAAAGGAAGGAAGGGAGAGAGGAAGGATGGAAGGAAGGACGGAGGTAAGGAAATATGCATCCATGGACATGAGAGATCACATTCAAATGTGAAAAATGATTAGTTCATAAATTATGCATTAAAAAGCCCACAATTTACCATAAATTCCTAAATTCTATAAATTCCTCAGAACTCCTAAATATATTGCCTTTTTAGAAGAATAAGTATTTTTAATACACACACACACACACACCTCAGTTTGATGTAGCTCTGTTGAAAGGATAAAACTATAATATTTATATTACAGTGCTAATTTAATTTTCCTTTACATTGGACCTTAATAACCAGAATGTGCCTCTTCATAATTTCTGTCTATTTGTTCTGTTTCCAACCAAGGAGATAAAGCAAGTCTCATGCCTCAACTATTCTAAATCTGTTATCATGACTTGCCTAAATCTTCTCCAGGCTGAACACTCCAGGTTCCTTCTACTCCTTCTTGACTGGACAGACTGTTGTTCTTTTGGCTGCTTTTCTCTGAAGTACCGGAATGCTATTTTCTTTACCTCTAAGATGGCATTATGATACCAGAGTGCCCAAGAAAAATGGACTGGCACTTTTGTATTTTCTTCAGTAGTGCATTCACAGAGGGCACTGTTATTTGTTTTGTTTGTTTATTTGTTTGTTTGGAATTTTCAGCTGGAGGTTTTATGTTGTTGTCAGTGTGGGGTTTTTTTCTCTTTTATTTTTTTTCTCGCCCCCACCCCACCTGCCCTGCTGCGCATGCAGCCATGCAGGGCCAGAGATGCAGTTTGGCATTTGCTATAAAAACAACCACCCCACATGCACCAATTTCTGTGTTTGATTAGTCTGCCAGTTGCCATGTCTCAGCAATTTTCGGCTATGTCCTGTTATTTGGAAATATGCAGCAGTGCATTTAGAGTGATGGAATCCTAGAGTTTGTAGTTATACTCTGTAAGTAAAGTAGTATAATGGCTGTTAAAATTTTTAAAAAGGAAATACTCTTTGCCTGCTCTTCGTTTCCCAAACTAATGAGCTTTAAGATGTTCAGTCTCAGGAGTTCATTCTACAAGGTATGCAAGATTAGACCCTACAGTGCTGTTAAATTTCATATCTTAGCTCAGAATTTTATTTTGGGAGGCTGTTGCAAGATTTAGAATACAAAGTAGACATAGTATGATTTTGTAAAAGATAAGCATCAAACAGAAAAATCTTTGCCTGTTACTGAATTAAGTAGCAACAATGTAGGAACCAGCAAGATGACAACATCACACCAGTGTATCATGTCATTTTAAGTATATAAATAATAAAACAGCCTATGTTTGCTGTTTATGTGCCAGGGATAATTCTAAATGCATTTATAGCTATCATCTCATTTAATCCTTAAAATAGCCATACAAGATGAATATTGATATCAACATGGAAATGGAAGCCCAGAAAACTTCAAAATGTGTCCTATGTCAAACAGCTGGTTAGTGACAGAATCAAGATTTCAAACCAAGCTGTCTATGTTAAAGCCATACCACCTCCTGGTTCCCATTACTTGCAGTCAAAGGCACTCTGACTGAAAAATCCAATGACGGTGCGGATGTGGAGTGTTTGGAAACAGGCTGCATGTACTGCTGCTGGCAGGACTGTCAGTTCTACAACCCTTCCAAGAGAAACTTGGCATTCTGTATCAAAAGCCTTAGAAATAATTGTGCAGATATTGAACAAGTGTAAAAATATGTGTCTTCAGCAAGGTCAATTGAGGCAACATAAACAATAGCAAACAATTAAAAATTACCTACTGCTCAACATAGATTTGGTAAATAAATGATGCCACATTATACAACAATGTTATTGTGCAGTCATTAATAATTATGATTTAGATGTATAAACATATAAGATATACACACAGATTTATCAAAATGTATATGTAAAACAGAATCTAAAATATGATATTGTTTATAAAAATGTCCACATACATTTATGTGTATATACACACTCATTTTTAAAAGCTCAGACATATACAGATTAAACTGATATCAAAATCATGTCTCTGTATGGTTATATTAACAGTTGTTTTTCCATTACAATTATCTGTATTTTTTTTTACTTTTCTGTGTTAAAGATGTATTATCTTTTACTAAAAAAAGTTTAATTCTTATTTTTAATGGTAGATTAAAAATAAATAATGACTCCTACACTGCTGGTGGGACTGCAAATTAGTTCAACCTCTGTGGAAAGCAATATGGAGATACCTTAAAGCGATACAAGTGAATCTACCATTTGATCCAGCAATCCCATTGCTGGGCATCTACCCAAATGATCCAATGACACTCTACAAAAAAGACACCTGCACTCGAATGTTTATAGCAGCACAATTCATAATTGCAAGGCTGTGGAAACAGCCCAAGTGCCCATCAATCCAAGAATGGATTAATAAAATGTGGTATATGTATACCATGGAGTACTATTCAGCTCTAAGAAACAACGGTGATATAGCACATCTTATATTTTCCTGGTTAGAGCTGGAACCCATACTACTAAGTGAAGTATCCCAAGAATGGAAAAACAAGCACCAGATATATTCTCCAGAAAACTGGTATTAACTGAGTAGCACCTAAGTGGACACATAGGTACTACAGTAATAGGGTATTGGGCAGGTGGGAGGGGGGAGGGGGCGGGTATATACATACATAATGAGTGAGATGTGCACCATCTGGGGGATGGTCATGATGGAGACTCAGACTTTTGGGGGGAGGGGAGGAAATGGGCATTTATTGAAACCTTAAAATCTGTACTCCCATAATATGCCAAAATAAAAAAAAAAAAAAACAGGATAATGTGATCCCATCTTTGTAAAATTCTGTATAGTTTATATTAATATTGTACTATATTACATTATAAAAATATATAATAAATTCAGCATTATCTCTGTGTATCAGGGTTAAGGATGAATTTTTTTTTTAATTTTTATGAGTAAATAATATTTATATATCTTTATAGGGTACATGTGATGTTTTGATACAGGCATACAATGTGAATTAATCAAATCAGGGTAATCAGATTATCCATCACCTCAGAGTTGAAGGTATGGCTTCATCAAGATTTCTCTTGAGACTCCAGTCACTTTTATAGTCTCTGAGGACAGTTGAGACAACTGGGTGTTTATTTCTGAGTAAGTGGTGCCAGTACCTACTAGAAAGTCCAAAAGTTGATTTCCCACTGTCTTCATGACCTGGGACTCCATGCAAGAAATATGGAGTGTTGCTTGGGTTGAGAGCAACACCTGGGCCTCATCATGCTTGCTCCCCATCCTCAACAACTTCAGCTGTAAGCCTCCTAGCTGACTCAGGCATCGGGTGAATAGGAAGAAGATCCTTCCCAATACAAGCCTTCCAAAGACATGGGCAATCTCTCTTCCAGTGTCCTTCCTATTTGTAGTAGGTACATTGACTGGGACCTGCAGTGGGATGTATATTTTTGTTGGAGATCTGGAGCCATAGGGGTCCTACTTTGGGACAGAGTGACTCAGGGAGGTCCCCATCATGGTCCTGGAATTCCTTGAGTCAAAGCAGCTGCCAGAAGGCTGGCCTTCTGTTTCATTTTCTGTTGTTCTCTCTTTTCTATCACCTCATCTCAATCAGGGAACACCTTAAAAGCAATCTCTGTTAATTAAGAGACAGGCATACTCAAAACCCCATTTGTTTTTTGTAATTTTCTCTGAATATCAGGAGTATTTGGGCTAATTAAAGTCATATTTTCCATTTCAGAATTTGCCAGTGCTTCCAGATCAATGTCCATGTACTGTCTGTATACATTGAAAATCCTAAGAATTCTGAAGGGTTCTTGTGAGGCTTTTGCCTAATTTCCTGTACCTTATTAAAACTTCACAGTTTTGGCACCCCCTCACAGAGGCCAGCCAAGATGCAGTCTCTGTGATGCCCAAGCTTAGTTCGGTCTCCATTATTTATATTCCAACCTGGGTCCAAGGTGGGCACTTTGACCTGAACAGCTGCCATCACCAGGTTACCAAGAGAGTCAGAATGCATGCAGTCTGCTTCTTCCCTGGACTTATCTAGAACCATTCTATCTTCCTGTGAGGTCAGTAAAGTGTTAAGGAAATTCCAAACATCTACACAACTGGGGTTGTGGATTGTAAATACTGAGGAAAACAAGCTTTCTGTTTTCTTCAGATTGTCCCTCAGATGTAGGCATATTGTTTTTCCAATTAAATAAATCAAAGGTGGAGAACAGAGAGTGGACCCAGACAAGTTCCGCAGCTGACCTGTGGCAGCATCAATGCCCCCTATAGGTATCTGCCGAAGAGGAAATTGCCCTCTTGGCACTACAGTGGCACCTTGACTGGATTGGGTTCTCTGTTATGGGAGGGGGAGATCATGCCTGTTGCCCTTGGCCCTGCAGAGGTTGAGACTCTGGTTCAGGGGCAGGGGGCACAGCTCCAGCCCCTTCATAAGGAGGGGAAAGAAGAACTATTTAACCAGGTAAACCGAATATCATCATTCTTTTCTTGGGGTTCAAGCAACACAGGCTTTTATTCACCACTAGCCTTTTGTATTATAACCTTACATCTCTTTTGCTTTGGTTTATTTTGCCAAAGTAGCATAACACACTGCACATAAGGAATCTCATTCCATTTTTTATTTTTTTGTCTTTTTGGAGAATAAATCTAACTGCAGAAACATAGTTAAGGGATCCGTTCACTGGCCACTGTCCTTCTGACCCCACTGAGTATTGTGGCCAAGCTATGTTATAAAGAAAAACTGTTTTTTAGTCAGCTTGGGGCATCCAAAACTTTCTAATTCTCAAGGAGGCTTCCCAGCTGGCTCTCCTCAGTATGGCAGATGCCTGGTTTCTCATACTATTGATTGTCTGTTACAAATTTCTCCATCTCCTGAGAGGGAGTCTCCAGTGATTCATGGAATCATATGATCTACTAGACCAGACCCAAATCAAATATTTAATTCTCTCTGCCTGATAAGAAGTCCAAAATGCCAGAAGGGGCACTTGGTGGCTTCTCCACAGGTTGGAGACACAATAAGCACTAGCATCATTCCACAAATATGAATTGAGGTACCCCCTCACCCGTCCCCCCTACCATGGAAATGCCTCATGATAACCTCAAAACGAATCCCAATAGGATAGGGTAAGACATGGTTCCACTGCTGTTGAACAGAATCCCCAGCTCCCAAAATAGAAACCCTTTCCCTATATAACACTTCTTGAGAAAAACCAAGTAATCAAGGGAGGGGCTTTGCTGGAACAGGGAACAAAAAGTGGCTTTGCTCTACGTTGCCAAGGTGGAAGAATTTTAAGGGCACACTCCAAAAGATGGCCGACGGAAACCAGGGAGCTACTGCACTGGTTTTTCAAGCACTCCCCCTCAGCTCTGGTAGGGGGGAGGATACCTGAAAAAGTCTCCTGATGATCCCAACAGGCTGTGGTGATCCCCTACTCTGCCCCCTCACTCTATAGGAGACACATTAGGGAATAAAGTGGAGGGGAGGCACAGGTAAGAGGATAGCACAATCAAAGAAAATGATTACAGCAAAATGAAACAGACCCAGACATAAACAAATGGAACAAATCAAATGGAAAAATAGCCCTTCAAAACAAAGTTCTAAACCAAAAGTTCTCAGGCAGGCACATGGGTTCACACCTGCAGTTCTAGCACTCTGGGAGGATCACTTGAGGTCAGGAGTTCACAACCACTCTGAGCAAGAGTGAGACCATGTCTCTACAAAAAAATAGAAAAATTAGTCAGGTGTGGTGGTGTGCACCTGTAGCGCCAGCAACTTGGGAGGCTGAGGCAGGAGAATTGCTTGAGCCCAGGAGTTTGAGGTTGCAGTGAGCTATGATGACACCACTGAACTCTAGCCCAGGCAATAGAGCAAGGTTCTGTCTCAAAACACTAAACAAATAAATAAACCAAAAGTTCTCAAGAGTATTTTTCCAGATCGGCTCCCTATTCTCCATGCAAAGGTTAGAAACCTTCCCCAAGACAAAACTTTCCTTAAGAGGAAAGATGACCAAGACCCACCAAGGGCTGACAAAACTTCCAAAAGAGGCTGACAAATCAAGAGAAGGAAGGAAGAAGGGTATTAGATGTGCTTAAAATGTTCACCAAAGGCGTTTTTCTTGTCTCAGACCTATTTCATAGCTGCAAACCAAGTTTTTAAGCACCAGAGGTCAACAACATTGCACCGCTACAGATGTCACCTAAGATGACATACAGTCCAAAAGGGACTGTGCAGCCACAAGGGCACACCCCTAAGTCCACCCCATCAGCAAATGCTGCTGAACCACAGGCAAGTGATACTAGACAAGCACCCAAATTTGTTACTGTCCAATCAGGTCCCTTGCCAACCACCCAGATAAAAGCTAATATACTCAGAAAGCAAGAGCTGCAGTGGAGAAAGAGTTTAATAACACAAGGCACCAGGTGAGGAGATGAGAGTAATTTCTCCAATCCATCTCCCAGATAATTTGGGGGCTAAGATTTTTAAAGGTGGCTTGGCAAACAAAGGAGTAGGCAATTGGGTCTGCTGATTGGCTGGGAATAAACTCAAATAGTTGGAAAGCAGCAATTGTCTTCTTGGTAAACAGGAATTCCTGGGTAGGGGGTAGCAGGATTGGATCAGTTTCCATCAATGGCCACTGGTACAGCTGATGTCAGTTGGTCCCCCTGAATGCAGAATCTGGAAGATATCTCAAAGACTAGTCTTAGGTTCTTACAACAGTGGTGTTATCTATAGAAGCATTTGGGGACATCACAAATCTTGCCCATGTCAAAGATACATGACACTTAAGCAGTAAGCAGTTACAGCAGTAGGAAGAAAGTTAAGGAACAATGGCTGGTTAACTTTTACCTATATCTATATGTCTATATAAATCAGACTTTTATCACTATTCCTGTCTTATGGCCTTACATTATTTTAATATAGATGCTTTCAGAAATAGAATAACAAACAATGAAAGCAGTGAAAATGTAGAGAGAAGAGACAATTCTAAGAGGAACACACCATGGGGACTCCTAATTTTATCAAGGCTAGAACGTGTAATCAATACTCTTTCCAACCATTTGATTAAATGATTAAAGGACTAAAGATGTTCAGATACTAAAAGTTCCACTTGCATATGAAGAATGTGCATCCTTACCAGGAAACTGAGCATTCCAAAATAACAAGTAAGGGGAACCAACACAGGCTCGATTAGACAAAGTGTTGTTGCCTTATAAGCAAAGAAGAGAAATACTATAGGAAAAGCCTTTGTGTTATGTGGTTTCAAGGCAGACCCTATCGCTTTTCCAAAAACAAAACCAGGGCTAGGGCATTGCACAAATCCAGAATCACAAGTCATGTGGAACACAGTGGTGCTTGGACAAAATGGTGACCTGATACCACGCAATGCAAGGAAAGAGCTGATGAAACAGATCTACTGACACAAAAATGCAGTAAAAGAGAACACTTAATTTAAAATCATTGCTTAAATACACAAGAAAAATTATTTTTGTGTGAAAAAGTGTATTTTATTCTTTTTCATATAAATTTTCAACTGACTCTCTGTTTCATTAGCTAGCTCCAGCATAGAAATGCAACTATATGAAGAGGCTATCACAAGGTCGGGACAAAGGCAGGGTTACTTTTATCCTTGGACAGCCAGCCACAGGATGCAGGTTGAAGGACAACCAAGTAAACCCCACAAAGTCTCTCCTCAGTAGGCCTGCCATTAGAGTCACTCCATTATTGTACCTCTTAGATGCCCCTATTAAATGCAACTAGGAGATACCTAAGCAATTTCTCAGTTGAGATTTCATTCAGCTGCAAGTAACAAATGCCTACCTCGCCTGACAGGGATTTATTTATTTGATGCCACAAGTCTTACAGGAAGCTCTACAATGCTAGTATGTCATTGAGGACCCAGGTCATTCTATATTTTTCCTCTGCCTTTTCTGGCGTATGACTTTCTTCCTCAAGTTCCCAGAATGGTTTCTGCAAGTTCTATATGCTATTAAAACGCTGAAAACAACAACATAAAGCAGCTAATAACTCTAGAAACCTGTCTTTTAAAATCCTCTCTCCCGAGGGGGGCATGGGCAATATATATAACCTTAACACTGTACCCCCATAATATGCTACAATAAAAAAAATAAAAATAAATAAATAAAATCCTCTCTCCCATTCTTCGCAAGGAAAAGGAAAACTAACTTCTTGTGCATATAATTACTGCCTATATTAATTTCAGCTGCAGTCTTAGGAGATAGTGTTCCTCTATGCTAACAATGACACCTTGCCAAAAATCACACAGCCAGAGGTGATAGTGCTGAATTTAAATCCAGATTGTCTGAGTTGAGCAGGAGATTGAGATTCCAATGGTCACAGTCTTTTTCTCAGATGGACTGTGGCAATAGGCAAGGGCTTTGGCAAAACATCTGTTGCTCCCCCATAAGGTAAGAATGCTTTCAATTGGACTGGAAGAAAAGGGGCAATAATCCAAATTCAACACAAACCCCTTAGGTTACAAAAACTATTTTCTAGGTCCAGGAATCCTGAGCCACAGGGCTTTGAAGGATTTCTTTTAATATTACTTGCTAAAAGCTTTTGTATGAACTATTACATCTTTCCATAGATTAAATGTGAATAAACATAAATCATGGTCATCAACTTAAAACATGGTACTCACCTCACAGTTTATACATCGCTATAGGTAAGGGCCCTGTTTGGCCACCACACCAGGAGCATAAATGCCATTAATGCTAAATTTTGTTTTTCATATTAAGCAAATACATACTCACAACGTGACAAAGGAGAATAGTAAGCCAAAGAATATGAATAATGAAAGTTATTAGAGCCCATGTCACCATAAACTAAGTTGAAGAGAACACAGTAATACAACCATATCAATCTTCATAAAGATAAAAATATCCTTTAATAAGTTCAAACAACATACTGACACACAAAATCTCTACAGATAACATGAGAGAACAGGAATGTTGACATTCCCTTAAGTGAGCAAAAACTTGCAGTCATGAAGTCTCACAGGTGGCAATATAAGTAATGCTCTTTCTGGAAAGGAACAAACAAACATGCCCAATAATTTGAAAGGTTAAAGAATAACAAGATTATCCTTTGTGTTTTAGGGCTTTGGTTTTGGTTTTGGTTTTTTTTCTGTTTTACTCTTGCTTTCTTAAAAATTGAGGTGAAATTAATATAACATAAAATGAACCATTTTAAAGTGAACAATTCAGTGACACTTAATATGTTCACAATGTGTTCAACTTCCACTGCTGTCTAGTTTCAAAACATCTTTATCAGCCCAAAATAAAAGACTGTACCCATTTAGCAGTTACTCCCCATCACCCCCCCCAAGGCCCTGGCAACTCCTAATCTGCTTTTCGCTTCAGTAAACTACTTATGAAATGTATATTTTAATAAGTTTACCCATATGTTTTCAATACTTTAAAGTCTTTATTATATAATCACTAAATAAAATGGACAGCAACTTACTAAATCAGGAAAATAGTACAATTTAGACTCAGCAATTCTAATGAAATGCTTCCTCCTCCCTTTTTTTTTTTTTTGTTTGTTTGTTTTTTAGTTCTTTTACCCACAAAATACACACAGAGTGCCATAGACCCTGGATGTAAATACTTGCTCATTTCAAAGTAGAGAAAGGTGGGAAAGGCCTCCAGGGTTGTAAAAGCACATATACTCTGTCCTTCCAAGTCTGTGCCAGTTGTCGATTATTTTGTTTAGCAAATTATGACAAGGCCATTCCGTGGGCTTTTAAGTGATATTCCTGGAACTACTTAGCTTGACAAATGTGAAACCATCCCCCAAAACAACTGTGAGCTAAACTGTTATCCATAATATTCTGTTACAGAAAACTATCAAAATAAAAGCTGCTACCTTATGGCTCAATTCTCCCCAAAGTGTAAGGCAAACAGTGATTGTGATAGAAAACCTTCCTTTGTTGCAGTCTCCATGTACAGATCAAACTGTCATACCCGATATAAGTCCATGTGAAAGGAATGAAAAAGAACATGCCTAAAAGACACTAAATCATTCAACAGACATTTATGGTGTGCCGGCTGGGAGCATAAGAAAACACTTGGAAGGATATCAGAAAATAATCACAAATACTTAAATAATGCTCACTCTGTTCTTGGTACTCTTGTGTGTGTGTGTGTGTGTGTGTGTGTGTGTGTGTGTGTGTGTGTATGGAAAAAAAGAGTATGTGTTAAATTAATTAAATAAATTAAATGAATGTATATCTATACTCAATTTTCATAACAATAATGCAAAAGAGCTACT
The DNA here is from genome assembly GCF_040939455.1 of Microcebus murinus. NCBI lineage: Eukaryota > Metazoa > Chordata > Mammalia > Primates > Cheirogaleidae > Microcebus > Microcebus murinus. The sequence continues at coordinate 56,314,930 of NC_134109.1, read as the reverse complement.
ACTATTATCATCCCCACTTCACAGAAAGTGAAACTGAGACAGAGAGTGTTTAAATAACTAGTTGGAGTCACACAGCTCTTAGAGCCAGGATTTACATAGGCCACTGGGCTCCAGAGCTGCTCTTAAACCCAGGCCACACAGCCACTCTGCCCAAGTAAAGATTCTTGTACTCATAGCATACTTGATGACATATATAGAAGGTACAAAAAAGGGAGCTTCTTTCATTGTATTATAGTTACTTATGTGTGTGCCTTAGCTCCCTCTGTAGAATATCTGGAATCCAGACTCCTTAAGGCCAATTGCATGCCTTATTCAAAACTTATGTCCCACTTCGGCTGTACTTTGCCCAGTGGAGTATTTAGCACATGTGCCTAGATGACTATGGTATATAATACCACAAAGATACCCCACAGAGTGATGTAATGTGCTTCAGACTTGGAATATGGTAGGTCCTATGGAATAGTAAACTTCTAATTGGGTTAATAAGTAGCATGGATGAGATATGCCAAGAACCATTCTGATCAATACACACAGTCGCCTGGTCACACAATGCTGCAAAGATGTCAGGTCTCAGTGCTGTGTCCAAAGATCTCACAGAGTTAAACATAGATAATTGTACACATTTTTGTGCAAAGGGAATTACCTCTGCTTATTTACAAAAGCCTGATCTATGAAAGTAAAGGAACAAACACTAATAAACCCCAAATCACAAGAAACTCCATAAAAAATGACAGTAAATAATGTTAATAAATTTGGAAACTGATAAGTGGATAGGCAAGAAATTTTCAGTAATAAGAGACAAAGGCTACCTCATGGGAGGGGGGTGGCATAGGGCTAAGAATAGATGGCTTTATTGGAATTCTTCTTCAATAGTATTAGAGTCCCAGGTCCCTCCTCTTAGCAAACACAGGATAAGCAGAGACAGGTTTACTTCCAGAGAGGCAGAACTGGTCCTCTGTGCTCCAAGTATAGTGAAGGGCAGCATTGCAGTAAAATTAAAACAGAGGAATAAAGCAGATGTCTGCATACTAAGCAAATGAGGCCCCCAGCCCCTTCCTCTCATTCATCTCTGAGAAAGCAGGCTTCTATCCCTCAAAAAGGAAAGCAATGAATTCCTCTTCAGGAAAAGTAAGCAGCCTCTTAAAAATAATGGTACTATTTAAAACTAGCTGTTTAAAAAGACAATAATTTTCACTATTTTACATACACACAAACATATATACCCACACACACATATGCATACCAATAAATGTTAAGTTTCTCAAAGGTTAGATTTGTATCCTATTCATATTTTTAGCCCATAATGCAGAGCTTTGCATGTCATAGGTTCTCAGTAAATATTTATTAAATTTAACTGCTAATCATCTAAACATGGAGTTTGATTCTTTTTTTTTTTGAGACAGAGTCTTGCTTTGTTGCCCAGGCTAGAGTGAGTGCCATGGCGTCAGCCTAGCTCACAGCAACCTCAAACTCTTGGGCTCAAGCAATCCTACTGTCTCAGCCTCCCGAGTAGCTGGGAATACAGGCATCCGCCACCATGCCCTGCTAATTTTTTCTATATATATTAGTTGGCCAATTAATTTGTTTCTATTTTTAGTAGAGACGGGGTCTCGCTCTTGCTCAGGCTGGTTTTAAACTCCTGACCTTGAGCAATCCTCCCGCCTTGGCCTAGCAGAGTGCTAGGATTACTGGCTGGAGTTTGATTCTTTTTTTTTTTTTTTTTTTTTTGGAGACAGAGTTTCCCTTTGTTGCCTAGGCTAGAGTGAGTGCCATGGCGTCAGCCTAGCTCACAGCAACCTCAAACTCCTGGGCTCAAGCGATCCTTCTGTCTCAGCCTCCCAAGTAGCTGGGACTACAGGCATGAGCCACCATGCCCGGCTAATTTTTTCTATATATATTAGTTGGCCAATTAGTTTCTTTCTATTTATAGTAGAGATGGGGTCTCGCTCTTGCTCAGGCTGGTTTCGAACTCCTGACCTCGAGCAATCCACCCGCCTCGGCCTCCCAGAGAGCTAGGATTACAGGCATGAGCCACCGCGCCCGGCCCATGGAGTTTGATTCTTAACAACCAAAAGCCATTTCTCCAAAACTTCCTTATTCCAATTAAAAACTAAAACTGAAACCAAAGTGGCCATGAGTATTTGTTGTGCTCATGGTGAATATATAACACAATTCCTTCTCTCTGCTCCCTCCAGTGTGATGTCCTGAAGCCCACTGATTTAATGAAGTTATAAAATTGATCTTCATAATCAAAGATGATGGTTTGATGGTTGGTGCCTACACAATCCAAATAAATCTATTGTATTCTCTGTGGCCTATTTAGTAACATTGTGACCACCTTATAAAAAACATTTATAAGTGAAGTTTTAAGTTTGAAAACATATTAAAGTTGTTGAAATTTTTCTAATATGCTTTCCTGTCCTCAGAAAGAGTTCAGCCACTTGCATTAGATAGTACTTATTGTAAAACAAGAAGGAATGGTAATTTAGTACTTAAAAACATAGAAAGTTTCATTACAAGATAGAAGTTGGAAAACATGCTGCTTTACTTCCATAATTTTTTAACATTCCTTAGTAAGAAAACGGCCCAGACCACATTGATTTTATGCTATTAGTTCTGGGAAGACATCTGTGGTTTTCATCATTATCCATTAATATTAACTGTTGATAAGTATCACTAAGTGATTTTAAGGTTTTAAAAAGCAACTGTGGCCTTGGGAGTTCTCAGTGATGCTTCGCCTACCAAGGGTTGGCAACAGTTCAGGAATAGGATGGCCAAATCGCTGACCTTTTCTTTAAGCAAACAGTCAGGGGTATGAAAGAAGGAGGACAGCAACAAAGGGAAAAGCCAAAAATCTTTTTTCCCCCAATAGATGAGATCAGCTTCACTTAGGGAATAAACTTTTACATTATGATGCAAAGTTGATACAACAATTTTGAACCAAACACTCCTTAAACAGCGTGTTTAAGGAGGGTGATTGTGGTTGATCCTCACAGCAGCCTTGCAGGATAAGTATTTTCACTTCCACTGTAGAGATGGCAAACTGATGTCCAGAGAGCAGGAGGCTAAAAGCACAGACTTGCAGTGACTGCCTTGAGCACCCTCTTCTTCACCCCAGCAGCCCGAGTGAGGCTCAAGCAGAAGCAGCCTCTCTGAACTCAGCCTCCTCCTGGCTCCCCACTGAGGATCCCACTTCTTCAGCAGCCCATAAAGGCTGCTTATTGCTCCATAGCCCCCAGAGTCAAGAATGGGGCAGGAAACTCCTTCCTCTATACTGCCTCTTCTAGACTATTACTCCTTCACCTCTGCGTAGAAGTCACTGTTCCTCTGAGGCTCACCTCACCTGGTACACTACCCCTTCCTTCCCATGACTCTGCCATCTACCTACCTCCAAGTCAGACCCATCAAAGAAGCCATTGGTATGAGGATCATTGTATTCCACTCCAACTGCTGGAAGAATGATGCAGAAAAGAAAATAGATGCGAACCACAGATAGCTTCTACTTTGCCATTTGCTTGTGGCTATAATTCAATTATCACCTTGGATACCACAAAGAACCACCTCTCCTGCAACTTAGAATGCTATCAGCTTTGGCACATATACCAATTTGCTAATGACTGAGCTGTACAGTCCTAAAGTGTCTGGATTTAATTATATATCATTAACAGAAATTACAGAAATTCAAGTTTCTAATATCCAACAATATTTGGAAAAGCTAGATATATTTTTTCAATATTATCAGTAACCTTGGCATAATAAAGATAGGACCAAATTCAAATTATGACCCACCATCTGATATGTTTCCATTCAAGACCCAGGGAGGTGGCTGAGTGGAGATTACAAGAGAGTGACTGGCTGAAGGCCAATATTACAGTCATACTCTATGAAAATGTGCATTTCTGCTTTTCATAAACATTCTAGTGACCACATTCCTTATAAATCTGCAAATGATCTTCAGTCTTAGCTCAAAAATTTCAAAATAATTCCTTATTCAAAAAAAATCAAATCTCACACATAATATGATTTATGAGATGTATGATTTATGGGGGTGGAGAATAACATTCATGTTATAAACTCACAGATAGACATTTATATGACACTGTTGATTGCATGTACAAAAGCCATCCCTCTTTCCTTTGCTCACATTCCCAATATGTATTCATGTCTTCCCACATAGGTCATGTCACTCAGTGAAATTGACTCTATTCTAGCTCCAGGGATGGATTCTGATTAGTCTAAATTGATCATGGTAATCCAATCCCCCTAATCTGTGATTGGTTCAGGAATCTAGGCTTTAAAAAATCAGCACGTGGCAATGCTCCACAATCATTATTGATCCAGAAGTGAGCACAAGATTAATTTGGTCCATATTATTCCACAATTGAGAGGGTTTTCTCCCTCTGCGACTATATGTGAACAAGGAAGCATGTGGTCCACATGCTGTTAAGATCCGTCTGGCTACCAGGAGGGAAGCCACCTGAAGACCAGGCAACATGCATAGGAAGGCAGAGAGAAGAGAAAAGAGAAGAGAAGAGAAGAAGAGAAGAGAAGAGAAGAGAAGAGAAGAGAAGAGAAGAGAAGAGAAGAGAAGAGAAGAGAAGAGAAGAGAAGAGAAGAGAAGAGAAGAGAAGAGATCACAGAGAAGCTGAGCCAGTGCCTTGCTCATACTGCACCAGGAGACACCCTACCTTCAGACTTTTTGCTCCTCACAGATTAAATATCTTCACAGATTAAGGTAGCTTGAGTTCAGTTTTATCTCCCTTATAGCTAAAAGCATCCTGATTGGCACTATGTATATGCTACAGATGTTTTGCAAATAAAGATAGTAATATTTTAAAACAAAAAATCCAAAGGCTGCCTAAAAAACTGAACATTTGACATCTAGTGAATGGCACTGGGGTTAGTGGTGTGGGGGCTGATACTGACAAAGGAGGAGTTTTATGTTTGACATCATATATTGCTACTCTTTTATTCTCACAATAAGTATATTCAAGTTTTTATTAAAATGTTTCTAAGGAAGGTAGGGTAATAAGATTGACTAATGGTTCTTTCAAGAGTATTTCCACGCCCTAATACTGTGACTTTCTTCTTTATTATTATTCTAAATGGCTTATTATTCCAAAATTATATAAGAAAAAGCCATCATAGAGGTTTATGGTATGCCTAATCCAAGTATCTGTTCACTGTGAAATATCCCACTTTAATAACTCTCTGTCCCCACCCTCCCTCTTCTTCCCCCACTCCTGTTCTCTCTCACACACACACAGATGGGCCCCCAAAGCTACATTTCTCCTATAGATCCTGCTTTCCTGGCCATAACCACTTAGCCTGGTGATAGACAACCAACCAAAATATGCTTCCTACACTTGACTGAAAAGTTTCTCTTTCTACTAATAATTAGACAAAAAGAGAACTGTTTAAATCTTAGTAGCAGGAATTCAGGTTAGACATAAAGAAGAACTTCCTGTCTAATTGTTATGAGACAGCAAATAATGATGACTTCATAATCACAGTATGTAATTCGCTTCCAGCTTTTGATATATTTCTCTTTAGTTTCTAATAACACATGCCACCCTAACTTTGTTTGAATCCCTCTAATAAACTCCTTCCTTGCCTATGGAATTAGAAGTGTGTTTCTGATCATTACAATCAAGAGTCTTAAGTAAGATAAAAAAAAAGGAACTGAAGTGGAAGTGTTTACTTGTTATTTACTTACATAGGATATACTCTGATTTTTTTATGCCTCCAGAGAGACAGAAGCATATCCACTGGAAGACTTACGTAGAAGCATCTGTTTGCCATGTCTAGAACAGTTGGCTTGCAGGTCTTCGGCTGCATGTAGCTCTTGAAGGGCAGAGTGACAAAGAAATGGCTGTCACAAATGATGCGATACTGGTGCCAGAGGAAATCAAAGGTAATACCACATCTTTTATAAATTACTAGTAATGAAAACAATGTTTTACTTTAGGTACATTTTTGTGTGCTACTTCATTTCACAAGGACTTGAAACAAAGTTATAAAGATACATGGAGTATTGTCATGATTCCTTTTATGTGTAACTGGGCTGAACCACAGTATCTAGTTACTTAGTCAAACATTATTCTAGATGTTTCTGTGATGGTGTTTTTCAGATTAGATTAATATTTAAATCAATAGACTTTGCATAAAGCAGATTGTTCATAATACCTGCAGGCTTCATGTAACCAGTTAAAGGCTTTGATGGAAAAAGACTGACCACTCCCAAAGAAGATGAAATTCCACCAGACTCAAACTACAACATCAACTCTTTCCTGAGTCTCTACCTGCCATCCTACCCTGCAGATTTTGGACTTGTAAGCCTCCACAATTGTATGAGTCAAATTCTTAAAATAAATAGGTGATAATTAGATAGACAGACATACATATACAGACATAGAAATCCTATTGGTTCTATTTCTTTAAAGAACTCTCCTAATATAAGTATCAAGAAATTTTTATGATAAAATTATAAAATGAGTATAGGAGAAAAGATAAAGCAGGGATAAAGTTATCATCAAGGCGCATGCCATAGATCTTGCACAGTTTATTAGATATGGGTCACAATTTTGACTCTGAACTTCCTAGTAACTAGCTCAAAGAAGTAAACCCAATCATATACACAAGTTCAGAGTGCCCATAAAATAAAAACACAGTTGACTCTTCAACAACACAAAGGTTAGGGGCGTGACCCCTGCACAGTGAAAAATCCACACATAACTTTTGACTTCTCCCAAAATTTAACTACTAATAGCCTACTATTGACCAGAAGCCTTGCCAATAACATAAACAGTCAACTAACACATATTTTGTTTGTTATATGTATTTATACACTGTATTCTTGCAATAAACTAGAGAAAAGAAAAAGGTATTAAGAAAATCATAAGAAAGAGAAAATATATTTACTATTCATTAAATGGAAGTGGTTGATCATAAAAGTCTTCATCCTTGTTGTGTTCACATTGAGTAGGCTGAGGAGGAAGAGGAGAGGTTGGTCTTGCTGTCTTAGGGATGGCAGAGGCAGAAGAAAATCCATATAGAAGTGGACCCATGCAGTTCAAACTTGTGTTGTTCAAGTCAATTGTACCTGTCTTTTCTCAGGACACACACAACTGAGAAGAATTTCTCCCATAAGACCTATAAAGAGGGTTCATGAGATCTGGTAAATCATGTCATCATGTAAAGATACACAAGTTCCTCAGAAACACTTTTGTGTGCTTGTAACACATATATAGTGGGTTCCCAATGCATAGTAGATACCCCATAAATATTGGTTGAAAGAATAATCAACCAGTTATCAAAATTTTTAATAACCAGTTGAATTAGGTATTTACATTTTTGGGGGCAAAAACTTATTGCAGACTTCATGAATAAGATTGATAAAGTCAAGATTTCCACTGAAAATCCTGATAAAGTCATGATTTCCAACTATTAGACATGTTTTCACCACCACACTGCCTCAATGCAACAGAAAGATAGGAATAGTGACAATCAGTGCAACCCAGATCTTCTGTAGTAGTTTGTAGGGTTTTCAAATGTTTCTAAAATGTGAAAAAAATAACTGACTGTAAAGTTTATCTCTCCATTAACAAGACAAGTAAGAAAACATTGAAACCAAAGCAATATGAACTTAGCTTAGACATTGAGAGGAACTTGTCCAGGCAGTTATGAAATTTGGAAGCCATCCAAGCTCCAGAATCTTATCCTTGATCAATTTGGAGATAAGTTTTCTTCTTTGGATTTCTCTTTAGATTATGAAAACATTGGCTGTCATAATTCTGTCCCCCAAACAATAATGAGAATTGCATTGTCCCTTGAAGTTGAACTAAATGTTATCCTAGAAGTAGCTCATAACATGATAGCAAATAATGAAAATGGGAACTGTCATCTAGATATTAGAAACATCCAGACCATCCAAAACAAATGGTTGTTTGAATTTCTTTGCTATATCATATGAATGCTTTCCTTGATTGTTTTTAACTCAGTTGTTTAATATGATATAGATACAGTCCAAACTTTTATATTAACTCTAGACCTGCCTACTGCACAGGGACAGTGTTTTCCACTAACACAAAGTGTAGCACCATAAAAAACATTAAAATTTTATTACACGTGTGTTATCAAAGAAGGAAGATATTGCAAACTAAAAGGACTTAGCTGTTATGTAGAAATTTATTAATTCCAGTAAAAACTTTTCCATTCCAACAAGCTATTTTTTGATTCTAAAATTATATTTAAGCTATATTGCCCCCACTCAACTTCATCACCATCACTTTTTACTAATTGCATTGTTTACTTGAATTACTTATTCAAAACAGCATTTGATTATTCAAAATAATGTTGCTCAATTTTAATTGAATCCTCGAGCAAGCCAGCATGCAGTTTCTCAGCTTGCATAGTAATTCATCAATACATTCATTATGCATTTCTTATGGATAGGACATGGATTAAAATAAGAGATTTGGTTGAAAGTATGTCTTCTTTCCTTTAGGTAGAATAAAAGAGGAGAAATAAAATCTATGTATACAGATATTTTTTCTGAGAAGTTTAAATGCTTTATAATATTATACCAATTGTTTAAATTTATGGGTCATCTTTCCTGTAGGGAATTAAAAACATTTATCTGTCTATAACCCAGAGAGTGACTTTTTTTTTATCTACAAGCAAAGAATGAATGACTTGAAGCCCATAACAGCTAACTAGTTGGTCCAAATTTACAGAGAATCTTCCAGAACCCACTAAAACTCCATCCTCATTCAATGTAGTTTCTGAAACCTATAACAGACATTTTTATATTTATAACAAGTAATTAGAAGGACCATAATTGCATTTTTCATAGAATTCGTATGCTATCAGCAGTTGTAAACTGACAGCTGGCGCAGAATTCTGCTCTACATTTAGAAGTATTGTTTTTTTGGCCATGACAGTGTTTTTCATTTTTTGTTAATGGATTTGGATACCTTTCTGCCAGGATACACTGCTTAGTCCACCAGAATTCTTATCACTGCCTGGGGTCTCACACTGGCAACTTCACCCTTTCAGATGGCCTGCTAATGCCAAAGGCCTTTGAGTTTTTATCCTTGATCTATACAGATGATATCCTCCATTTCCAACTTAAAACTTAATTGCCCTTCATCTTTGAAGCCATTTCTTACTTTTTAAAGTTTTCTTATTGTCATGCCTTCAATCTTCCAACAGACTGTCACTATCATAAATGCACATTGTCAACCATATTCATTCAATAAATATTTATTTCATCCTTCCTAGTATGGTCTGCGTGCAGCTGACAGCAAACAAAATAGGCAAACAAAATATCCTGCCCTCCCAGGGTGAACATTCTAGGAGAAGAAACATATATAAACAAATGCATATTAATGCTATGGGTGGCAGAGTTGTAGCACTGCCTTGAGGAGGATATCAAGAAGGTCTCTAGGAGGAGAAGAGATTTTGAGCAGAGATGTGAATAAAGAGAAGGAATGAATCACACAAACACCTTAGGGAAGAACAAGTGCAAAGGCACCAGGACGGAAACTTGCTCAATACACCTGCAGAATAACAAGAAGGAACACAGAGCACAAAGGAGGGACATAGGAAACTAGGTCAGAGGAATGAGCAGAGGCCATTTCTCACAGGGCCTTGTAGACCACAGTAAGGATGTGGGATCTTCTCCAAGTGTGATGAGAACTGTTGGAGATTTTGAATAGGGGAGCAACATGATCTGACTTGATAGATTTTGTTTTGTTTTGTTTTGTTTTGTTTTTTGAGACAGGGTCTTGCTCTGTCTCCTGGGCTAAAGTGTCATGGTGTCATCACAGTCCACTGCAACCTCAAACTCCTGGGCTCAAGTGATCATCCTGCCTCAGCTTCCCAAGTAGCTAGGATTACAGGTGTATGCCACTATGCCCAGCTAATTTTTTCTATTTTTTTTAGAGATTGGATCTCACTTTTGGTCAGGCTGGTCTCGAACTCCTGGCCTCAAGTGATCCTTCCACCTCAGCCTCCCAGAGTGCTAGGATTACAGGTGTGAGCCACCATACCTAGCCTGACTTGATACTTTTAAAAAATTATTCTGGCTACTGTGTTTAGAAAAGACTCTGAGGGAACATGGGTAGGTGAAGAAAAAGCTAGGGAGCTACTACAGTGATCCAGATGAGAGATGAATATGTTCAACTCCTTAGTAGGAAGGCTCCAAGTGTGACCTACACTTTGGAACAGAAGGTGAGATGTGATCAGATTTGAGATGTATGTTGAAAGTAGAGTTTATGGGATTTGATGATGTGAGGTTATAAAGTATATTAGTCAGAGTTTCAGAGAAACAAATAGGAAATATATATAGTAAGGAAGTGGCTCACACAATTATGGAGGCTGAGAAGTTCTATGATCTGCAGTCAGCACACTGGAAACCCAGGAAAGCCAGTGGTATCGTCTTGGTCTGAATCTGAAGGCAGGAGAACCAGTAGAGCTAATGGTGTAAGTCCCAGTGCAAGGACAGGAGAAGACCAATGTCCCAGCTCCAGTAGTCAAGCAGAGAGAGAGACAGAAAATTCCCCATCCTTCTGTCTTTTTGTTCTATCCAGGCCCTCAGTGGATTGGATGATAACCATTCAAACGGGGGAGAGCAATCTACTTTACTCAGTCTATCAATTCAAATGCCAACATCTGGAAATGGCCTTATAGACACACCCAGAAATTATATTTAAGCAAATATCTGTGCACCCTGTGCCCCAGTCAAGTTAACACATAAAGTTAACCATCACAAAAAGTAAGGGATAAGTGAAGATGGATGGCTCCAGTGTTTCTGGCCTGAACAAGTGGTATAACAATTGTATCAATTTCTGAAATGAGGAAGACTGGAACGAGAGAAGGTTGGGGAATGGAAGCAGGAGCTAAGTTTTGGTCAAGCAAATTGTGAGATGCCTATTTGGCACCTAAGTGAAAATATCTTATAGACAAGTAAATATATAATTCTGGAACTCAAAGGAGATGAAGGGCTGGAGGCATATATTTGAGCTTATAAATATATAATGTCATAAGAATGGGGAGAAATAGCTAGGGAGTGAATGTACATAGAGAAGAGGTCAAAGAACTGAGTGTTCCCAGGATCATGATGCCATTTACAATTAAAGAGAAAGAGGAGTATCTTGTAGAGAAAATTTAGAATGATTGGCCAGTGAGGCAGGAGAATGTAATATCCTGGAAGCCAACTAAAGTACACAACAGTGAATCAGCAGCATCAACATTAACTGGGAACTTGTTAGAAATGCAAATTCTCAGCCAGGCTTGGTGGCTCATGCTTGTAATCCCAGCACTTTGGGAGGTCGAGGCAGGAGGATCTCTTAGGACCAGAAGTTTGAGACCAGCTGGACAATACAGCAAAACTCATGTCTCTACAAAAAAAAAGAAAGAAATGCAAATTATCAGACCCCACCCCAGATATAAGAATCTGAAAGCTGTGTTTCACCCAGTCTTCCAGAATATTCTGAAACACACAAAAGTTTGAGAGCCAGAAGAATTTAATAAAGAAACAGAGTACTCTAAGACAACCCTGAAAAGAAATATAATGGTCTCCAGAAGTATTTGCTAAGAGTCAAACTGAATACATACCTTCATTTAAATTATTTTTCTTTTGTAGTATCATGTCATGTTTATATAACTAGCAGCTCTGTGGAACAAATATTCTTAGAAGTCTCCCTTCATTTTCATCAGATTTGTCTTACCATCTATAGTAGCTATTGTTTCAAGGGACTTGCATCCTCGCATGTCTTCTTTTGCAAACAGACCCTACCACCTTCTCCCCTTTCCCACCATCCTCAACCACATTATAGTTCACTTTACAGGTTGGAATATAAAACAAATTCACATAAAAATTTTCATACAAGATTAACTTTAAATTGTTATGTATTTTAGATCACTGGTTCCCAAATCTATTTGGTCATCAGAATCACGTAGGAAGTTTTGTGGGTTTGTTTATTTTAATGTAGATTCCTGTGCTCTACTCCAGACCTAGCCCAAAAGAGAATCTGAGAAGTGGTGTCCAAGAATCTGCATTTTTTTAAAAAGTTGATTTTTGAAGATTAGCTAGGCTTAGGAGCCACTGTTATAAACTGTAAGCTTTTTAGAAATTCAGAAACCATCAAAATCTGTCAGGGCTGAGAAGTCAAGGAAAGTTCTGTGGCAGAAGTGGGATTTGACTAAGCAGAGTTGACTGTCAACTGTAGTAGACTATAGACTGATGGGCAGAGGAAGGGCACGGGTCCTCTGGGTCTGAGCAAGAATATGACAAAAGTAAAAGGCAACACGAGCTGGAGCATTTGTGATCCTCTGAGATTTAGACTCTGGGAATGCAGAGAAGATGCAATGAGGAATGACAGGAAATAGGTTAGACAAGAGGCATCTTTCAGTTATTTTTAATAAGTAATAGCTTAAGCTTCAAGATAGGTGAGTGTGAAACAAAGAATGTGAGAAAGGGTGTCATGACCCTCCTAGCTCTGAACTCACCAGCTAAAGCCACTAGAAAGGTGATTCTGGGCTGTGATTTGTGCTAAATGAGATTTTGTCCAGATTTGTGATTCTAGGGAAAATGAAGGAAGAAAAATGGCATATAAGATTTTTTGCAGATCTAACTTTTATGATTCTATTTATAAGTCCCACCATTTCATCATTTCCAGTGAGTCCCTTGAAGTATTCTTTGCTGTTCTTTGAATCCTACTTTTCTCCATTATGGAGAGAATGAATTGTCAAGTAATGTGGGCAATAGTAGGAGATTTTTTTTCATTAATCTCACAATAGGAAGTCCTACATCTACATTCTAGTAGCAGTCAACCTGGAACAATATGCACCTTTTTCCAAGGTTTGCTCTAGAGACTTTGTGACCTTAATACATATTTTTTTGACAAAGATAAAGCCTTAAAACACATGCACACACACGCAAGATACAGTTATATGTCACACTGACCTAAAAGAATAAAACTCTGCAGTAAACAACATGTTACATAAATCTGCCATGACAAGCATTTCTGTGGTAGTAGCCATTTTTACCAAGTGACTTAGTGATATATGAAGACTAATATACTCATGGGATAAAGATTGCACCTTCTATTTCCAAGTACACTTGACACAATCCAAAATCAATTTTCTCCTCCTTTTGAAGTTAGTTCCAATCTGTCAAGATAGATCCCTCTTTGGCCTCATCTCTAGCTATGTCCCTTTTTCTATCATATTATTTAAAGACTACCATTGCAAATCACAGACATGAAGATTCAACAGAAAATAAAATGTTGCTGAAAGAAAATTTAGTATATTACCCACTTTAAAATTGTCTTGCTGAAAGCTCATGAGATTATTCACAGGAACAATTCTTTAGTTATTTTCTATAAAGTAAAGAATAATGTCCAAAGGAGATTTCAAGGACAAAGGAATTATGATAAAGGTCTACAAATGAAGTTAAAAAGCAAGATGAAGTTAATAAAGCCTCTTTTTCTTAAATCTGCTTAGCGCTATGACTCTGTACTATATTAGGGATATCTGATGGCTTATCGAGTTCCTAATAAAAGACTTGCAGGATAAAAGCTGCAGAGGAAATAGAATGATTTACTCTGGAAACCCTAGTTCTGTTCCTCTTATATGATTTGTGTCCTGACAAATGATCTCTTTAAAGGTGGAGCCAGGATATAGTGGAACTGACTGAACTAACTTCCTATAAAAAAAAAAATCCCCAAGTAAACAGCACCAGTACCAAACCCATTAATTGTTTTCTAACCTATGGTTATTAGCATTAAGGATTTAAAAAGAAAATCAAATAACAGAATTTCAAAAGCTAACAAGCTGCTAGAGAAGGATAATGTCAAGATGAATGTCAGAAGACAATAAAGCCAGTATATACTTGTTATAATAGCCAAAAAGCTGAGCACATATGTGATAAATAAAAAAGCCAGGAGTCTTTCTTGGCTGTAAACTATCAAGGATAGTTTTATAAAACATCAGATTTGAACTGGACTTTAAGAGATCAGCAAAGTTAAAGCTTTAATATTTTGAGGGTGACCCCTGAGTGTCCTGTCAATCTATCACCTAAGTGGGTTTTACATTTGCTCCCTTCTCTCCATCTCCTCTGCCACCGCCCTAGTTCCAGCCACCATCACCCTTCGTCTAAATGCCTGCAACAGCCTCCTTTCTGCTTCCACTTTGGCGTCTCCGCCCCTCGATTGTGTTGGCCTACCTTCAGTTCCTGGAACATATCGAGCCCTCTCCACCTCATTACCCTTGTCTGCTGTTTTTATTGCTCTAGAGTGTCTAGCACATAGTAGCTGCCCAATAAACATATGTTGACTCAATTAATAACTGTTTCTTTTTCTGTCTGTAAGCCCTGCAAGGACAGAGACCTTGTTTTATTCCCCCACTGCATTGCCAGAAGCCAGTACAGCACCTAAGGTGAGTGGGTGGGTGTGCCACAAATAGCTATTGAAAAAAGAAAAGAAGAAAGGAAGGATTGAATAAACAAATACCAAATCTGCTGCATGAGTTTTGTAAGGAGTTTTGTATGTTGTTATCCTTATTATTATGATGATAATTCTTAGTTCCCTTTGGACGCATATAATAACACTATGACCCATCTTGGAATAAAGATAGGAAAGTCTATGCCTGTTAGACTTGTTATCTATTTGGCTAAATATACTGTTTTGAAAAATAATTAATAGTAATAAAAATTTCTTAATTGCACCTGAATTAGCCCCAAAGCATTATCATTAATACCTACTGTCTGTATTTCCAAATGCTAACTAATAACAAATATGCATGTTTTCAAGTCATTTTAACAAGCCTTTTACATGGATATTAAAAAGCCTGGGTATATGACAGAAACTATCTTATTAACATCCATGTAAGGTAGTTTGATTCTTATAAAATAATTGCATATGCTCAGAGAAACATCATGTTTTTAATGCTGGAAGTAATATTACAGTGACACTAGCAAAATAAATTGCACTTTTTTATTACAGCAAGACATATGCCATTATCTGCTGGATTTAACAAACATGCAACATCAAGGCTGTTTCATATTTAGTACCCCAGGGTATATCATGTGTAGTAATAATGTATTATGAAAGGAAAATTGTTTTAGACCCTTCCTTATAAATTATTCTTTCTTTCCCATTCTGTGTGCGAATTGTTTAAGTAATTTTTTAAGTACAGATATGTGCATGGCACTTGACCATAGTAACAAAATCATATTTTAGCACACTAGGAACAGTATACAGTATAAAAACAGTGCAAACACATAAAACAGGATGAGAGAATTTTACTATGATATCAAGAGAGCTGCAAAGACCTCTTTTGGGTAAGAATTTAAGAGCATATGATATACCTTGTACGGTATATATAAGATTTGCAAACTATATCTAAATATGGCCTCATTCAATATAATAGAAATTTTATTCTCATAAACGATTCTATCAAATTTTTTTCTCAAATCAAAATATCAAATTTTTTCTCAAAAATTGAATTTATTTTAAGAGGAAAATAAATGCAACTTGAATAAAGGAAATTGGAACTAAAGTTTCCTAAAAGTGCCTCTGTGCTTTTGTTCTAAGAGTACCAGTCCAGCTTTTACAAAGTAAGATTCTTCCAAGAATAGTACTTTGACATCTCAGGAGTTGTTTATCTGGGATTATAAATGACCTTGATAATTCTCTTTGCTATCATTTCTTATGATTAATTGATCTTCTGCTGATGTGTTAATACAGACCTTCTATTATGGTAAACTATCCAGTTTCATTCTTTGCTTTTCTTCCTGACCATTATATATAACACAGAATACATGATTTTATAGGTTTACACATTAGGCTTTCTATATCAATTTAAATAACTTTCTTCTAACTAGAAAGAAAATTAGAAAATGTGGAAAAGCACCAAAATAACACCACAGTTCTGCTTTCAAACGTTAATCACTAATGATATTTTCATGTATCCTTTTCTATTTAGTGCATTTTAAGCAGTCATTTATGTAGTCAAAAAATATTTATTGATTTTCCACTATGTGCTAGCCATTATTCTAGGTACTGGCAATATCATAATGAACAGAACAAAGGTGCCTGGCCCCGAAGAACTAACATACCAGTAACAAAGATAGCCAATAAACAAATATATAATACAGGAGTATAAGTTCTCTGATGAAAAAGCACTTCAGCTAAATAGTGTTATTTATAGAAATGGGGAATAGTAGGAAAAGAAAATATTGGAGGAATTCAAGAGTCTGGTTTTAGACATGTTCAGTTGACATGGACTATTAAGTTATCCGGTAGTGATACCACCATATTGTTCCTAATGGTTTGTGGTCTGCTTCTCCGCTTGGCCTTTTATGTGTATTTTCCCATTTGAAAATACATATTTCTATATGATGATATTAAAAGCCTACCTATAAATCTACCAAAACTTACTTAACTGAAAACCTATTGCTGAATATTTGTTTACTTTTTTAATAATTGTAAATAACTTCAGCATGTTCTTTTACATATATATTTATAGAAATTCCTAATTCCTAAATGTGAAAATACTTGATCAAAGGATATGTACATTTTAATGCTTCTGATTTCTATTGCCAATTTTTTTCCAGAAAGATATATCAATTTCACACCCACTAACCTGCCACTCAACATTTTCTTTTCCTTTTTAAAAAACAAAACATTTCTTTGCTATTTTTAAAATAATACAGAAATTGTAGCTAATATTTATTGAGAAATTACTACTTGGCAAACAATATGCTACATGCTTGCATATATCATTTCTTTGAAAGTTAAGAAATCTAAGGTTTTAGAGAGCTAAATAAATTGCCAAAGTTCCCTCAGCTAGTAAGTCAGAGCTAAGAATTAAATTCAAGTTATCTGATTGCATAACCTCTTTCTATTAAATCTCAACACTGTATGCAATTTAGTCAATTGATAACTGCCTGATATTAGTATTTAAATGAAATTTGACAATATTAATATATTGGCATATGTTTACTGGCTACTTGTAAGTTTAAGACTGTCAGTTCATTCATGCATTTTACCTATTCTACACCATGAGAAACTCCGTGGAAATGATGTTCAGTGAAAACAGACACAGGCTCTAACCTCATGGAAGACACAGTCCAGAGCAGGAAAGATAATAAACTCGGGTTAGAAAAAGAACTGCAGGCAGGGTCAAGCAAAGATTTGTGTTTTAAATCCATCCTGGTATTAGCAATTGTGAAAGGTCAGGGCCAGGACTGCTGCTTGGAAGGGCTGGAGGCTGGACTCCCTAATACGTTTAAGAGCCCTAAGCTCTAGGACTCAACTAGAAACACCATTCCCACAACCCAGAAATTAAGCCTGAGTGATGGGGCAGCCACAGGACAGTGCATTGTTGGGAGACAGTGTTTCGGGGTAGGATATAGTGATGTGGCTTTCTAGGTTGGAAGGGGACAAAAATATAAGCACGAGGAGACTCATAGCTCCTCCACCTGGCAGACTTCCCCCCATGCTGGCCATGTGAACCAATGGACCCCGGGTTCACCTTCTCATGGGACAAGGAAGCCACAGAGCAGCCAACTACTTCACTGAGATGACCTTTGTCCTCTCCAGTTGAGAGTTGCATTTCTATAGACCCCCTAACCTTGCAGGAATATTGGGTTTCTACAGCCTGGAAAAGCGGCATTTTACAGAGAGGAAAGCAGAATCTCTAAATCAACGAGATTATGAGCAAAATGACGTTTGACCAATTCTATCATCAAGACTGAGTACAATATGCACCTAAGATTTCCTGGAAGAAAAAAGAAATCGGAAATTCTCAGTGATTCCTATGATGAATAAAACACTGGAGGTATCAGCTGAACAGACAGCTGAACAGAGGCATCCATACCAGAACAGATCTGAGAGTATCATCTTACACTGAGGAATTGTTCTGAGTTCTTAGGAATCAGCTGCTTAGAGTGAAGAAACTAGAAGTTTGCCAGAAGATCACTGTATTGCCTATATAGGATTGTATTTATCATTATTTAGGTAATGTAGACTCAAGTAGCTTTGGGAAGCTAACGTAGAAGGATTGCTTGAGGCCAAGAGTTCAAGACCAGCTTCAGCAACCTAGTGAGACACCTGTCTCTAGGAAAAATTTAAAAAATTAGCTGTGTGTGGTGGTGCATGCCTATAATCTCAGCACTTTGGGAGGCCAAGATGGGAGGATCCCTTGAGCCCAAGAGTTAAAAACCAGCCCAGCCAACATAGCAAGACCTCCGTCTCTACAAAAATTAAAAAAAAAAAATTTAGCTGGCCATGGTGGCGCATGCCTGTAGTCCCAGCTACTTGGAAGGCTGAGGCAGGAGGATCGCTTGAGCCTAGGAGTTTGAGGTTGCAGTGAACTAAAACGATACCACTGCACTCCAACCTGGTGACAGAACAAGACCCTGTCTCAAAAAAAAAAAAGGATTCAATCATCCATTCTTATAGAATCAGCCTCCTAAATTCAGGTTAAGGATCTCCCTAGTGTTATTTTACATAAATCCCTGACAGTGAAGTCATGATCTAGCACCCAAAATGAATCAAACCAGATGTATAACCTCTCTTACAGAATACGGTCTCACAGGCTTATTTCTCCTAGGCATGCTACAACTGCTCTTTCATATTCAGTATTTCACTGCTTCCTTAAGTCTTAACAATTATGCTGGGACAGATATTATAAAGCCTCCATTAAAAATGAAGAAACTGAGGCTCAAAATGGCTGACTTGTCTAAGGTTACACAGCCAGTAAATGAGGCCTGGAACTCTGGCTCCTATTCAACCACAAACCCAGTTCTTTTCATTTCATCAGACTTGTGCACTTCACCATGATTTTGAAGTATATACATATAAATTCTTCAGTTCAATAAGTTTATCATGAAACTTGCTTTTTAAAATGGAAGTACCACAGTTGGTCCTGGAGGCTATAAAAACTCTCCCCATGGCTTTGAGAGCCTTGTTTACTGCTCATTGATCGCCATGACAATGCTACCATAAATAACCCCAGATAGATTGCTATGTATAATCACAGAAGACATCCATATGCATGAGTCACCTGTCAGCTCTCCAATCCCATCATCTCCAATACCTGTCAACATGTCACAAGGACTCTGAGTTTATGACACAAACAAAACTTACGCTTTCAGGAGGTTGAAAATCATGCAGTGCTGCACAGATTGGTGGTTGAAGAAAACAAAATAAGTAATGTCCACTGTTTGGGAGGAAGAATATGTATGGATTTGTCAGGTCATTCAGAGCTATTCTTTGTCCTCCCCTTACAATGTAAGGGTAAGAGGATAGAAATTCAAATCCACTTCTCACTTGTTGTAGAACGATTTCCACTGACTCACTTCACACAAACCATAAGAGGGAAGGCACAGAATTCTCTCTCAGAATCTTCTAGAACAGACTACCAAATGGCAACTTAACCCTGATGTGGTGTATGTCAACCACAGCAATTTTCCAGGAAAATAAAAAATTGGTCACATGAGCAGGATTAGTTGTGATGGGTCAGTATGACCAAGAAGATGTTTAAACTGAGGAAGCCAGACAGGAATCAGAAGTCAGGAAAGATGGGCTAGCTTCCAGGTGGCAAAGTAAGAAGGGTGTAATTATTCATACCCACGAGCAGGAAAGAGAATGAGATTCCAACAGGCAAGTGCCAGGAATCAAACAATTAACCACAGCAAAAAGGAGGCAGGAAAACAGTAATTTATGTAGACAATCCATAGGTAGGAGAAAGCAAGTAGTAGACGTCCCAGCAACTAAAAGGTCCAAAGCCTGGGGAGACAAGTGAGTCAGTTCAAGGCATCAGTAGTCAGGGTACCATGTTGTAAATCTGACTCCGATACAAGATTTGTCTCATTGAAGGGCCTGTTAGATACTGGCTGCCAACTCTCAGTATACAGCTGCAAAGAGATAAGTGGCTTCACCTGTCTCAGAAACAGCCTCTGGTGGTTCTGCAAAACTAGCTAAAAATATAAGCTCAAATAAGAGTCGGTTTGCATTTTTAATTAATCTAGTTAAGTATATCATAAATATAAAAAAGAATAAATGCATGTACCATTGAAATATAAGCCTAATAATGCACAAATCTGTACCTCTGAATCTATTTCACTCATCTCTGAAGAAAATGACCAATATGGGTAACAATAATGATGATAGTGATAATAATAAGAACTAACATTGCTCTGTGCCAGGCACTTTTTACATATGACATGAAAATAACAGTAATAATACTAAGGGCTAATTTTATTGAGCACTTGTTAACCACTGCCCTCTGTCTCTAGGTGCTTCATGTAGTGTCTTTTATTGCCCTCCACAATTCTCAGCAAGATCCAGGGCCTAAACCATTGTCAAGCCATACTGCCTGGGGTTGTCGCACAGGGAGCATTTCATAGCTTCGCTGGCCTGGGCAGCCTTTCTGTCCCCAGTAAGTCCTGTTAAGCTACTGTTCTCCAGCAAACAGATCTCTGAGCTTCATCTCTTCCATTATAAAATTGCTGTGGCACAGAAGAGCTAAGCATTAAAGAGAAACCACAATCAGCCTGATTAAAAAAAAAAGAAAGGTATTATACTCAAGATCTGGTATTCTAGGGAACTGCATTCTGGGAGAAGTTGGGCCCTGTGATCCCTTTGAGGTCAGTGACTTGTTATATCACCAGAGTTTGCAAGAATGCCTTACATATTAAAAGTGCTTATTATTTGTTGAATATGTGAATATAAGTGAACGAACAATGAAAAAAATTCTCAGCAAGATACTTTTATTATCTCCATTTCACAGATGAAGCACAGATGCATTCTCAAGCTCACACAGTGAGGGAGTCTGGATTAGAACTCATGTTTTCCAACCTGGGAGGAAAAACTAACATGACACCAGATCTTATGGTGGATCAAAAGAGAGAGAGAAATGCTCACTCCACACTCCAAAATCTCTGTTTTTGTTCATTTCTGGTTTTGTCTAGCAAACAGCCTAAAACTCTCAACTTTCCTCCACCATCATCTCCTTCTCCTGATGTGAAAATGCCAAAGGTGGAAAAGTGACCAGGAATTAAAATTTACTAAACGCCTACTCAACACCAGGTTCTATGCTCAACACTTGCTATATGTGATCCGGTTCAGCAGCCCCTTTGGGGCACCTTTAAAACGTTCAGTCCTCCATTCAGGTCCCTCCAGAGCCAGGGCAGAAGATCAGAGTGTCCCCTTACTGGCAGCTATTGTTGCACAAAGTCAGAGGGCAAATACCAAATCATACTCAAAGGTCATAGCCAGAAAGGTTCAGAGAGTGAGATAGGTCAGAAATGGAAGGTAAAAACAGGAAGGGAACTGTGACAGTCTCAATGAACACTACAGAAAATGAGCTTTCTGGTAAGTGCCTACACACTCCTGATAGCCCTTGGTCTGAGTGCGTCAGAGGTATTTGAAAGACAAAGGTATTTGAACCTCTGAAGGCTTGGCCAAACTTTGCTTTCCACACTTCCTGTGTGATAAGTGGATATCAAATTCACTCAACACTGTCTTTCCAAACAATAACAAATATATTGGAGTAGTAACTCCTTGTCCATAATAAGGTACTGAAAAATTAGAATAAACTGGAAATACATTTTTTAAAATGAGGGGGGTGTGAACAGAGAATTAAGTGGCTTTCTCCATTCAGTCTATTCTAACCTTTCTCATGAGGGCATCTTACACATTAAGAAGGGAAAAGAAAGCGACCAATTAAACATCTGTCACCACTTTTCCTTTATTGTTTTATTTGAAACAACTTTCCATTTCCTTCTAAATGAGAGTTGATTATTCAAGAGAGAGCTGGCTGCATTGTACATGACTTTGGGTTGGCCCAGACAAACATTAATCAGCCCCCATTAATCAACAGTGAAGCCCGCAGGTTCAACAAGATGGAAAAGGAACATTTTCACAATGGTTCATCAAAGCTGCCTGTGTGAGCATTGCATTAGCTGACAGTAACAAGATTAATGAATCTAGCCACCTGGGTGGTACTTTGAACATTACCCTGAAGCTGATTTTCTAATATTGCTAACAAAGAAGCCAAAAATCACATAATGAAACATATCATATCTAATGTCTATGTAGCAACAGACCTTGTCCATCACCAAATGTGGGAAATGCTTCATGTTTTACTTGAATCTTAATTTCTCAGGTCTTTGTTAAAAGGAGGTGACTGTGAAGTTGTTAGAACTCTTGTAAAAAAAAATAAATAAATAAATAAAAAAATAAAAGGAGGTGACTACTCCAAATGACTTTATGATACAAATCTGTTTAGATCATTAGGTCTAACCCTCCTAAGGAGCCCAGATATTTTTTCCATTTCTGCTCTTTGTGCTGACAGGACTCCACAGTACTTATAACTTAAGAAGTATTACACCAAGTGGCCACTCCTTTCATGGTCATCCACAGTTACTCAAAGAATGAGTTTCTCTCTCTCATCTGCCACCACATGCCCTCACATGCCATTGTCCCCAGCCTCATGAAGAAGCTCATCCATCCCTAAACACAACATGCAACTCTGTGCCTTTGCTCATTGTATTACTCACTGTGGCACTTATTTCATTCTCCCTACATTGTTTCTTGTTAGTTGTTTGTGCATCTCTTTCCACTAATATGCTGTGAGTTCCTCAAAAACAAGGACTCTGTCAGACCCATCTTTCATGGCCCATAACACCTAGACAGTCTCGTGTGTCATAGTCATCACTCATTGTATTCATTTTCTAGGGCTGCCATAACAAAATATCACAGACTAGGTGGCTTAAACAACAAAAATTTATTTTCTCACAGTTACAGAGGCAAGAATTCTTAAGTCAACATGCTGGAAAATCTGGTTCCAGCTGAGGGCTCTCTTCCTGGCTGGCAGATGGCCACCTTCTCACTGTGTGTTCACATGACCTTTCCTCTATGCGTGCATGAGGGGAGAGCAAGAGAGTTCAGGTGTCTCTTCCTCTTCTTACAAAGACAGCAATCTTATTGGATTAGGGCTCACCTGTAGGACTTAATTTGTCCTTAATCACCTCCTTAAAGACCCTTTCTCCAAATACAATCACACGGGCGGTGGGGGGGAGGGAGGGAGTGTGAGAGCTTCAAGATATGAACTTCTGGGGGGACACCATTCAGTCCATAACACTCATGCACTATCACCAGCCTGAAAAGCACTTATCTTTCTTCTTCACTGAGAGAAGAGAGAGAATGTCTCTCAGGCTTCCAGATTCTGTCCAAGAGTTTTCTTCTCCAAGAAGCCTTCCCCAATCCTAGTCAGGGATAATCCTATTCCCGAAATATTGGCACTTATTTCATCCTCCCTGACATTGTTTTTTATTAGCTGCTTATTCATCTCTTTCCACTAATATACTGTGAGTTTCTTAGAAACAAGGACTCTCTCAGACTCATCTTCCATGGCCCATAGCACCTAGACAGTCTTGTGTGTCATAGCCGTCACTCATTCTGTATCTGCAGTGCCTAGCACAGTGCTGTACACAGTAGACATTCAATAAGTAAGATTAAATGAATTTTCTCTTTCTGATACTGAAATTTTCTCATTTTCCTTGAATACCTTTTTGCCTCTTCTTGAACTCTCTTCCTTTTCCTTTTTTCTGTCCCACATCAATTGACCTTTATTCAAGCTTCCCTAAAAGTATAATTTGCTCTCTTCTCTTACTCCCTCTCCTGTATTCTTTTTTGTTTCTCTTTATTTCATGATATTATGGGGGTACAAATATTTTTAAGGTTACATATATTGCCTTTGCCATCCCCCCCCCCAAGTGTCGGAGCTTCAAGCGTATCCATCCTCCATGTGGTGCACATCGCACTCATTACGTAAGTATACACGCACCCCCGCCTCCCCCTCCCACCTGCCTGCCACCAGATAAACTTTTTTTTTGTTTTGTTATGTTTTTTGTTTTTTTGACATTTTGGTTACATTTTATATCTTTGCCTCTTGCTTAGAAGGGTTAGAGGTAAGCCCTCCCCCTCCACAATTCTCGCCACATCCCTAAGATGTGGGTCTCCCCCACCCCCAAATCCCTGGTGAGCACAATCACCATTTGAGCACCATAGTTTTAATCAGTCAGTACCAATTTGTTGGCGAGTAGATGTGGAGCCCATTTTCCTGATCTTGTGTCACCTCACTTTGGATAACGGGCTTAAGCTCAATCCAGGATAGCATAAACAGTGCTAGTTCGCTGTTGTTTCTTAGAATTGAGTAATATTACATTGTGAGCAAATACCAAATTTTGATTATCCACTCATGAATTGATGGGCACTTGGGTTGTTTCCATGTCCTTGCAATAGTGAATTGTGCTGCCATAAACATTCAGGTGCAGATGTCTTTATAATAGAATGTCTTATGCTATTTTGGGTAGATGCCTAACAATGCTATTGCTGGGTCGAATGTTATTTCTATTTCTAGCTGTTTGAGGTATCTCCAAATTCTTTTCCACAAAGGTTGCACTAATATGCAGTCCCACTAGCAGTGTAAAAGTGTTCCTGTATCTCCACATCCTCGCCAGCATTTGTTGTTTTGAGATTTCCTGATATAGGCCATTCTCACTGGGGTTAGGTGATATCTCATTGTGTTTTTTTTTTTTTTTTTTTTTTTTTTTTTTTTTGGAGACAGAGTCTCGCTTTGTTGCCCAGGCTAGAGTGAGTGCCGTGGCGTCAGCCTAGCTCACAGCAACCTCAAACTCCTGGGCTCCAGTGATCCTTCTGCCTCAGCCTCCCGGGTAGCTGGGACTACAGGCATGCGCCACCATGCCCGGCTAATTTTTTTTATATATATATCAGTTGGCCAATTAATTTCTTTCTATTTATAGTAGAGACGGGGTCTCGCTCTTGCTCAGGCTGGTTTTGAACTCCTGACCTTGAGCAATCCGCCCGCCTCGGCCTCCCAAGAGCTAGGATTACAGGCGTGAGCCACAGCGCCCGGCCTCTCATTGTGGTTTTGATTTGCATTTCTCTGATGATTAGAGATGTTGAGCATTTTTTTATATGTTTGCAGGTCATTATTCTGTCTTCTTTGGAGAAGTTTCTGTTCATTTCTGTTGCCCATTTTTGATGGGGTTGTTTGCTTTTTTCTTGTTAATTCTTTTGAGTTCTAGATAGACTCTTGTTATTAGACCTTTATCAGAGGTATAAAGAGCAAAAACACTGAAAGCTTCAAGTATGAAATTATACCTATATTTCAACAATCTCAAAGTCTGTCTGTGGCCCAGACCTCCCTGCTGAGCTTCAGTCCTGCATGCCCAGATGCTTCCTTGATGTCTTCTATTGGCTGTCCCGCAGGCAGCCCAAACACAACAACCCATCTAAATATGCCTCACCCCACATCAAATCAGTCTCCAAATCTTGTAGCTTAGACTGCCTCAACATTTCCCCTTCTGTCATTTCCATTATTGAGCCAGGCTGCCACTTGCCAGGATGATGATAACAGTGATGGTGTAGAGTCAAGGATGATGGATGATGAAGATGTGATGATGGTAATGACAACAATAGCAGCAACTTAATTATTTTGCCCAATCGTAGATCTAGACTCATTCCCACCACTCCTCTACATTCTCTTTTTGATCTACCTTACTAAATTAAATCCCCCCAATTTCAAGTGATATTTCCTGTATTGTTTCTTTCTATACATTGTTCTCTCAGCCAGCAGTATCACATCCAGTTTGTTCTCACTCATCCTTTAAAACTTAAGTTAAGCCACCACCTCCTATAGGAAGACTTCCAGGATATCCTTTGTGCTCCAATGGCACAGCAAGTGTACCTTTCCCATTATACTTGTATTGGGATTGAACTGGGAAAGAGAAACTAAGGTTTTCCTTGCTGACTTCCTTGACTTTTCTCTTTCACAATTGAGTCAGTAGTCTTCATTGGTCAATGAAAAGGAACACATATACATGCACAAAAATATACACATATACATATAAACATATACACCATGAACTGAAGAGTCATATGACTTTATAAATAGAAAGTGGATATTATATTGCTTTCCCCAATCATTAATTTGAATTATTCAGAGTGCATGAGAACTTAGGATCAGTTTTGAAAACATAAAGACTATATATTCAGTCATATTAGGTATCATTTTCTTACTTATGTAGTATGAGCAGACACCAAACTATATAACTCTTTCTGGGTAAAATGAAGAAATGAATGAATCTCAACTAAGTTATTTTACAGCACTGAGATGTTCTTGATACTGCCATAGCTACAGTTAATCTCATAGTAACTTTAAAAGCAATAAAATATCTAACAGAGTTGCAAGGTAGTCAGATTAAGCTACATCCTTTAGACCAAAGCAATTACATACAAACTCCAGTATGACTGTGAGATCTGCAACTGCCACTGATGATGCATGGGGCTCCTTGAATAGTTTCATCAATGTTGCTAAACACTAAATGATGAGACAGATAGATCGCCAATATCCAGGGCCTGAAATGTAATCAATACTACAACATAGAAACTAGGTTTATTACACTTCAAAGTGGCTGGGTTTAAATGGATAGCAGCAGAATACAAAATCAGTTCTTTATGTGCTTTTATGAGAGAACATAGAAGAAACCCTTAACAAATAGGATAAAAATGCAGCTTTGCAAGCAAGAACAAATTTTGACGGAGCAGCTTCTCTTGACTCAAGGACTACACTAGACCTAAGAGATGAGATTTACTGAAAAATAGCACAAGCAGACCAGCCCATGGTAATGAGGAATGCGGGAGGTATGGGTTCTCGTTGACTAAGTTTTCCAGATGACCTCCCATCAATGCACACAAACTCCTTGATAAAAATGCTTCTAAAAGAAAGCTATTCAATTGTCGAGGTTTTTAGTATAGACTTACCTCCCAAATTATTTTGAAAGCAACTGTTTTTTTATTTAAAAATAATAAGGAGGTACAAATGTTTTTGTTACATGACTAGCTTTTACAGTGCTTAACTAAGGGCTATTAGTGTGCCCATCACCCTAATAGTGTTCACTGTACCTGTTAGGTAGGTTTTTACCTCTCCTGGCCTGCCCTCTCCCTCCTTCTTGACTTCCAATGACTTTTACTTCTCTCTCTCTGTGCCTATATGTACCCATGATTAGTTCCAAATTATTGCAGAGTACATATGGTGTTTGTTTTTCCTTTCCTGGGATACTTCACTTAGGATAATGGTCTCCAGTTCAATCTAAATTACTGCAAAAGACATTAATTCATTCATTTTCATGGCTGAGTAGTACTCCATGGTATACCATATTTGTTAATCCATTCATGAATTGATGGGCACATAGGTTGATTTCACATCTTTGCTATTGTGAATCATGCTGCAATAAACATTCGAGTGCAGGTATCTTTTTGATAGACTTCTTTTCCTTTGGGTAGATATCCAGTAGTGGGATTGCTGGGTTGAATGCTAAGTCTACATCTACTTCTTGAGGAATCTTCACACTGTTCTGTAGAGGTTGCACTAATTTGCAGTCCCACCAACAGTGTATAATCCTTTCTCTCTGCAGCCACACCAGCATCTGTTGACTTTTTGACTTTTTAATAATGGTTATTCTGACAGGGGTAAAGTGATATCTCATTATGGTTTTAATTTGCATTTTCTTGATGATTAGTGATGTTAAGCATTTTTTTCACGTTTGTTGGCCATTTGTCTATCTTCTTTTGAAAAACTTCTGTTCATGTCTTTTGCCCACTTTTTAATGGAGTTGTTTGTTTTTTTCTTGCTGATTTGTCTGAGTTCTGTGTAGATTCTGGATATTAGCCCTTTATTGGATGTATAGTTTGCAAACATTTTCTCCCATTCTGTAGGTTGTCTATTTATTTGTTGATTATTTCCTTTGCTGTGCAGAAGCTTTTTAAATTTAATCAAGTCCCATTTATTTACTTTGGGTGTTGCTTTAATTGCTTTTGGGATCTTAGTCATAAATTCTTTATCTAGGCCAATGTCTAGAAGAGATTTTCCTACATTTCCATCTAGAATTTTTATGATTTCATGCCTTAAATTTAAGACTTTTATCCATCTTGAATTAATTTTTGTAAATGGCAAGGGATAGGGGTCTTGTTTCATTCTTCTGCATGTGGCTATCCAGTTTTCCCACCACCATTTATTGAATAGTGCTTCTTTTTCCCAGTGTATGTTGCTGTCTGCTTTGTCAAAGATCAGTTGGTTGTAGATAGATGGTTTTATATCTGGGTTCTCTGTTCTGTTCCGTTGGTCTGTGTCTGTCTGTCTGTCTGTCTGTCTGTTTCTCTCTTCTCTCTCTCTCTCTCTCTCTCTCAATCTCTCTCTTTTCCAATACCATTCTGTTTTGGTTACTATAGCCTGTAGTATAGTTTGAAGTCTGGTAATATGATGCCTCCAGATTTATTATTTTTACTTAAGACTGCTTTGGCTATTTGGGCTCTTTCCGGATCCAAACGAAGCATAGGATTATTTTTTCTAGATATATGAAATATGATGTTGGTATTTTGATGGGGATTGCATTGAATCTGCAAACACTTTGGGCAAAATGAACATTTTAACAATGCTGATTCTGCCAATTCATGAGCATGACATGTTTTTCCATTTGTTTGTGTCATCTACAATTTCTTTCCTCAATGTTTTATAGTTCTTCTTATAGAGATCTTTCACCTCCTTGGCTAAGTATATTCCTAAATATTTTATTTTCTTTGTAGCTATTGTGAATGGTATCGAGCCTTTGTTTTGACTCTTGGCTTGAATGTTACTAGTATATAGAAATGCTATTGATTTGTGTACGTTAATTTTGTAATATGAGACTTTGCTGAATGTATTTATCAATTCTAGGAGTCTTCTGGTGGAGTCTTTGGAATTTTCTAGATATGAGATAGTATCATCAGTGAAAAGTAGTATCCTACATCTAATTTGGATACCTTTTCTTTCTTTCTCTTTCCTGATTGCTCTGGCTAGGACTTCCAATACTATGTTGGATAGAAGTCGAGACAGTGGGCACTCTTGTCTTGTTTCAGTCCTTAGGGGAAATGTTTTCACCTTTTACCCATTCAGTATGATGTTGGTTATGGTTTTGTCATATAAGGCTTTTATAATTTTGAAGTATATTCCTTCTATGCCTAGTTTGCAGAGGGTTTTTACCATGAAAGGGTGCTGGATTTTTTTTTTTTTTGAGTCAGAATCTCACTCTGTTGCCCGGGCTAGAGTGCCATGGCATTAGCCTAGCTCATAGCAACCTCAACCTCCTGGGTTCAAGTGATCCTACCTGCCTCAGCCTTCCGAGTAGCTGGGACTACAGGCATGCGCCACCATGCCCGGCTAATTTTTTCTATATATTCTTAGTTGTCCAATTAATTTCTTTCTATTTTTAGTAGAGACGGGGATCTCACTCTTGCTCAGGCTGGTCTCAAACTCCTGACCTTGAGCAATCCTCCTACCTCATCCTCCCAGAGTGCTAGGATTACAGGCGTGAGCCACTGCACCCGGCTGGGTGCTGGATTTTGTCAAATGCTTTTTCTGCATCTATTGAGATGATCATATGATCTTTGTTCTTGTTTCTGTTCATGTGGTGAAACACATTTATTGATATATGTATGTTGAACCATGCTTGCAACCCTGGATGAAACCCACTTGGTCATCACAGATTTTTTTTTTTTTTTATGTGCTGCTGAAGTCAGTTTGATAGTATTTTGCTAAGGATTTTTGCATCTATTTTCATAAGAGATATTGATCTGTTTTTTGTTGTATCCTTGTCTGACTTTGGTATCAAGGTAATACCAAGGTGATACTGGCTTTACAGAATAAGTTAGGGAGGATTCCCTCCTTCTCACTGTTATGTAATAATTGCTGTAGGATAGGTATCAGCTCTTCTTTGTAGGTCTGGTAGAGTCCAGCTGTGAATTTATCTGATCCAGAGCTTTTCTTTGTTGTGAGATTTTTTACTATTGCTTTGATCTCACTGCTCATTATTGGTCTATTCAAGAGTTCTATTTCTTCCTGATTCAGTTTTGGGAGGTTATGTGTTTCCAGGAATTTGCCTATTTCCTCTACCTTTTTTGGTTTATGGACAGAGAGGTTTTTATAGTATTCATTATGATATTTTGTATTTCTGTGGTATCAGTTGTAATATATCCTTTTTCATTTCTGATTGAGCTTAGTCAGGACCTTTCTCTTCTATTCCTGGTTAATCTAGCAAGCAGTCTATCAATTTCGTTTACCTTTTCAAAAAACCAACCATGGGGCCAGGCATGGTGGCTCACGCCTATAATCCTAGCACTCTGGGAGGACAAGGTGGGAGGATCGCTCAAGGTCAGGAGTTCGAAACCAGACTGAGGAAGAATGAGACCCTGTCTCTACTAAAAATAGAAAGAAATTAATTGGACAACTAAAAATATATAGGAAAAATCAGCCAGGCATGGTGGCGCATGCCTATAGTCCTAGCTACTCAGGAGGCTGAGGCAGTAAGATCACTTGACCCCAGGAGTTTGAGGTTGCTATGAGCTAGGCTGACACCATGGCACTCTAGCCTGAGCAACAGAGTGAAACTCTGTCTCAAAAAAAAAAAAAAAAACAAAAAAACAAAAACCAACCATGTTTTGAAATTCCCTAAATGACACTTTCATTTCTTTAAGTTTTGTTATATTCTTTTTATGTTGTCTAGCTCTTTAGCAACTGTTTCATTGATTTCCTAAAATATTCTTTTGGCTTCTTTTTGTTTGTTTTGAACTTTCTCTTCAATTCCATTCGTCTTGTTTGCCAATCCATATTCCGAATTCCATTTCTGTCATTTTGACAATTTCATTTTGGTTGGAGTCCCCTACTGTAACTCCATTGTGATCTCTTGTGGGTGTCAAACTGCTTTGTTTTTTCCTGTTGCCAGAGTTCTTTTCCTGGTTTTTTCTCATCTGAATCCTCTCCTCTTGGCTCAAGGCTAAGAAGTTTGCAGGGTACCTGTTCTCTTTTGCTGGGAACTCTCCTACTTAGTGAGAAGGGGGGATTCCTAGATGGCACTTTTGTGTCCTGCTCTGGAATGTTGCCCAGCAGGGGAGTGGAGGGTTCACTGAGAGCCTGTAATACAGCTCTTCTGTTTTTTCCCATTGCCCTGTGATTGTCACAATTCAATCCAGTGCTAGATGACCTTCATGTGGGGTGGTGGGTTGTTCTCCAAATTGTTGTTGGAACATTGAGTTAGGGGCTGGGTGGGATCCTCTGCACAGAGGCTGGTTCCATGGGAGATCACTCTGTCTGGAGTCTCCCCACAGAGGTGACAGTGGCAGCTGGGTGAGGCTATCTAGGTAGTGGTCACGGGTGACCCAGCTGTGGGCATTTGCTCAAACCAGATCCAGATGTAATGGCAGCTCAAGGCTGGGTGGGTATCCCTGATGGAGCATTGGACCTCAGGACTGTTCCGCAGGCCCAGAAGCAGTGGTGGAGGGAGAATCGGGGTGGATTTTTAGGGTCCAGGTGCAATGCTAGAATCTTGGGCGTGGCATTGTGGGCCATAGCTCTGGAGCCACAGGAGTGAAGCCTCAGGCCGAGGTGCAGCGAGAGCCTCAGAGCCAGAACTGGGGACCGTGGAGGCAGAGCTTCAGAAGCAGAGAGTTGTTCCAGTGGCACAGGGACTGCAGATGCTGAGCCATATGGGCAGAGGTTGGTTGCAGCAGCCCAGGAACTGTGGTGGCAGGTCAGGAGCACCAGACAGCCAGGGTTCTCCCTCCACCTAGGTCCTGCTGAGGGAGTTGCCCAAGGCTTCCCAGGTGGTACATGTGGTGCCTGAGGCACCTCTTCTGCTCAGAGCCTATGCTCAGGGGGAAGGACACTTAGCTCCCAGTCACAAGGCACAGCACAGGGAGCATCCACTCTGCCCACTCCCTCCCCCGCCCAGTGTGGGCAATGCACAGGCTGCTGCTACAAAGCAGAGTCCCATGCAGTCCTGGCACCGTGCACTTGAGAGCTCAGAATGGTGTAAGCCACAGAGACCCCACATCAGCAGCCACCCTATCCCTGCTGCATCTGCTCTCCAGTGCAATGTCTCTGCACAGACTCTAAGCGGCTTCAGAGGTCTGTGGTGGTGGAGGGAGCCCCCTCACAGCTCAGCCCACAGTGTCCGCAGGGTGAACATGGCATCCCAGGGCTCTCTCCTGATCTTTCCCACATGTGGATGCCTCCCCACAGATCCCTTCAGTCTTGCTGAATGAATTGCCCCATCACCTTCTCCTTCACTCTGAATGTCCTCCATCACTTCTCCAGAGTTTTATAATGTTCTTTCCAAGAAGAGCCATCCATAGGTAGGCCTGCAACTTTTGATCCTCTCCTTGAGAGCAGCATGTGGGCTACTTCTAGTCCACAATCCTCCCCCATGAAAACAACTATTTGCTAACTAATAATTGGGTGTGTGTAATTAAATTCTACAAATTACCGTCAAAACAAAGTTTGATTACATTTAACATACATTATCTTTCACACACTGATTTTGTGAGGCAGAAGAAGACTAAGAGGTTGGGTTGCATAGATCAACAAGCTGCAATTGTGATGACTCCGGCAAGCCCAAAATAAGCCTTCTGGGAGCAAAGCATGGAAATGTTCTCACAGCCTCCATTATATGTGCAAAAAGTAATCATAAGCCATGCATCACCTTCCCCACACAAAGGGTAAAAAGATCCACATACATATATAACAGAGGTAAGTATAAAATGATAGGACTACTTTTTTATACAACTTATCGTAAGTCTCATTGCTTTGTACTTGTAATAGGTATACCTTGAATTGCAAACCTTAAAATTTAACCAAATAACCTTAATTTTCATCATGAGCTGCATGAGCTGATGAGGATATCATAGATCACCAAGTACTTTCATATAGATTATCTCAAGTGATCCTTATAACATCACCTAGAGGTATTGTCTCTAATTTTAGCTGAAGAAACTAAGGTGCAAAAAGGTTAAATGGCTTACCCAAGGTCTTGCAACAGTTAAGCCAGAGCTTCACCGTTAAATCTTCTGAATCCAGCATTTTTTCTAATATACCCCTGTTACCTTCATATATCTATGTCTACCCAACTACATCTACATCCTATGAACTCACTTCTTCAATAAATACTTATTGAGCATCTACTAAGTGCTTAGCACTGTATTACATACAAGATATTCAAAGATGTATCAGATAACCTCATTGACCCCACTCCCCCACCAGAAGCACATAATCTGCTGGGAAGACAGTAACATCATCAGCATTATCAAAAGGACTAACTTTTTTTTAGTATTTGCCATGTGCAAGGCACTATTCTAAGCATTTTCGATCCTTAGCTCAATTTAATCCCATAAAAACTCTATAAACTGGGTAGTATTACTATCACCAACATACAGATGAGAAAAGGCAAGATCAGAAGAATAGGCTCCACTTGTACTCGCCATCAAATTGGTACTGACTGATTAACACTATGGTGCTCACATGGTAGTAATATTTTCCAGGGATTATGGGGTTAGGGGGGTAAACTCACAACTGAGGGATGCAGTAAGCATTTTAGAGGGGAAGGTCATGACTCTAACCCTCACTAGAGTGAGGCAAAGACATAAAATGTAACCAAAATGTTTGTACCCTCATAATACCCTGAAATTTAAAAAAAAGACGTGCAAATAAATAACTATAACAAAATTTTAAAAACCCAAACTAACAAAGATTGATAAGCATCCAGCCAAGCTGTGCACCCTGCACAGGCAGCATCTGCTTAGAGGACACAAGTCTTTTTCTAATTTGTATAAAAGCAAAAGGAACGGCAACTCTAAGAAAAATCAAGATTGTGGTTTCAGGCATGTTAAGGAATTTTTTAGATATCGAAGTAATTTGTCAAGTAATCGTCTGAAGAAACAAATTTGAAGATCCCTGAACAAGTCCCAAAAAGATATATAATTGGGGAGTTGCCAGGTTAATTATACTATTTAAAATCATGAGACTAGATGAGGTTATCAACAGCAGGAACAAATAAAGGAGAGATCCAAAGACTGAAGTCTGGAGTCACCAATGTTAAGAGATCAGAATGATGAAGAGAAACCATCAAGGGAGACCACGAAAGAATAACCAATGAAGAAGGAGGGAATTCAGGAGGTGTCCTGGAAAAGGGAAGGAATTGGAATAACGTAAAATGCTGCTGACAGATCAAGTAAGGACTGAGACGTGACTCCTGGAGTTAGCAATACAGCAGTCACTGGTGACTTTGACAAGAGCAGTTCTGGGGAAGAGTAAGGAAGAAAGCTTAATTGAATTGGTTTTAAGAGAGAATGGGAAGTGAGGAATTAGAGACTGAGAAGAGATAACTCTTTTGCTATAAAGGAAAACAGAAAAATGGAGCAGTTGTTGACAGTGGTCTGTTATGTTGTAAGTTGAAAGAAATAACTGCATGTCTGTATCTAACAGAGATGATCCAGTAGAGAGAGGGGAAAATATGATGAAGAAATAAGAACAGGCCGAGTGTTGTGGCTCATGCCTGTAATCCTAGCACTCTGGGAGGCTGAGGTGGGCAGATTGCTCAAGGTCAGGAGTTCGAAACCAGCCTGAGCAAGACCCCGTCCCTACTAAAAATAGAAAGAAATTAATTTACCAACTAAAAATATATATACAAAAAATTAGCCGGGCATGGGGGCGCATGCCTGTAGTCCCAGCTACTCGGGAGGCTGAGGCAGCAGGATTGCTTGAGCCCAGGAGTTTGAGGTTGCTGTGAGCTAGGCTGACGCCACAGCACTCACTCTAGCCAGGGCAGCAAGTGAGACTCTGTCTCAAAAAAAAAAGAAAGAAAGAAAGAAGAACAAATTAGTGGCATAATGTCCTTGAGTGGATAATAAAGGACAGGATCTAGGGGACAGTGGGAGGACTGGCAATAGCTAAGAGCACAGACAGTTCCCCAGTAACAACAGGAGGAAAGGCAGAGTACAGGGTACTGACGCAGGTAGGCTGGTAGAAGTAGTGGCAGAAATTCTCACATGTCTGTCCTGATCTATTTTCGCAGAAGAGTGGGAAGGTAAGTCATCACCTGAGAGTAAGGACTACAAAATACTGTGAGCATTATTGGCAAAAAATTAAAGTCTAACACGAACACACACAAAAAAATGAGTTATCAAGGTTGTGGAAAAACAGAAATTCTCATTCACTACTGGTGGGCATGAAAATCAGAGGTCTACTCAAACAATAGTGACATTATTTAGTAAAGTCAAAGATGTGCATATCCTATGACCCAGCAATGCCATTCTAAGGCATTTATCCTATAGAATTGTGGAATTGTGTGTGCATGATCATGGTCCTATACAAGAATGATTATGGCATGATTGCTCTTTTTTATGTGATCAAAATAAATTTTTTTAAAGATATAGTAACCAGTTGCAAAGATAGTGGTTACCACTAGGAGAGAGAGAAGAGGCTGTGATCATAAATGACCATACTAGAAGATTCTAAAGTAATGGCATGTCCTCTTTCTTAACCTGGATGATTTTCTAGACTGTACATATATGTCTTATGTATTTTTATTTTACTTTTTGTTCTGTTTTGTTTTTATAGAGATGGGAGTCTCACTGTGTTGCCCAGGCTAGATTCGAATTCCTAGGCTCAAGCAATACTGCCTACTCAGCCTCCCAATTAGCTGGGCCTATAGGCACGTACCACATTGCTCAGCTCTATTTAAATATATATATATATTTTTTAGAGATAGGGTCTTGCTCTTGCTCAAACTGCTCTTGAACTCCTGAGTTCAACCAATCCTCCCGCCTCAGCCTCCCAGTGCTAGAATTACAGGCATGAGCCACCACACCTGGCCTATTTAAACATTTTTAAATGTTCAATTTCAACATAAAAACAGTTTAAGCCCTGAGTCTTGCCACTTAAAGTTAACCCAGTCATTTTTTTTTTATTTACAACTGTCACATCGAATGAACATTTTATCAATTTAAGATTCTCCCACTCCCCTATACCTTCCTTCTTCTCTGAAGATGACAAAATTTCCCAAGGGGGTTATATGAAATCCTGACAGCTAGAGAAGGCATCTGATTCACATTTAATTGTCTGTACTGACCACCAGCTACAAAGGTGTAGCTTACCACACCTGGTCATAGGACACCATGCACTGGTGTGTGGTGCTTAGGTATATGCTCAGTTCCCGCCTCAGCTCCATGCCAGTCTCAAAGACAGCATACTCTGAATCCTCCTCACTGAGACCTGGGCCCCTTTCGGCTAACCAGCCCTCTCAGCACTTTTGTGTGGCCCTGCAGGCTCAGGACGTTTCAGTCACTTTCTCCGCCTTGCCGAGCACAAGGACTTGTAAGGCTGCCCCAGGCTTATTCATACCCTGCGCTCCATCTTCTTGCATCATGCCATGGCAAGCAAGGCACTCATCTGCATGCTTTTGTCTTCTCCCAGATCTAGCAGGTTTCCCTGGTTTCATCTCCTTCATATCCATTTCCCATAAATATCCACATTCTGCATCTCTTTATTTTCAGGTTTATTTGATACATTTTGTCCTCTGAGTACATCAGGCTCTGTCTGACTTTTAATATTTAACAAAAGCTTTGGGGATCTAGAAAATTCTCAAGTGCCCAGTGTTTGCCATTACCTTTAATTCTGTCAAGTTTTGCTTCATGTACTGCACATACTTCTTTATGATTGTCATGTATTTCTTATGTACTGATCTTTTTAACACTATGAAATCTCCTTTATCTCTTGTCTTCTCTTGTCCTTTGTCTTGGAAGCCTACTTTATCTGATATTGACACAATTTACTCAATTTTATCATGCTTATGGTTTACATGGCATACCTTTTTCCAACCATTTCTTTTCTACCTATTTTGATATTGCTCTATGGGTTGCTAAGGCTCTATTCATTTTTTTCCAATCTTTTTTTCTCTCTGCCCTTCAGATTGGGTGATTTCTATTGATCTATCTCAAAGTTCCCTAACTCTCACTTCTGTCATCCCCAATCTACTGTTAAATTCATTCAGTAGATTTTTATTTCAGGTATTACATTTGTCAGTTCTAAAATTTTCATTTTGTTCTTTTTTATACTTTCAATTTATTTGCTGAGATATCTTAGCAACTTATTCATTATAGAAATATTTTCTTTTATAGCCTTGAACATAAAAGATGCAGTTGCTATATTGTAATTCTTGTTTGCTAAATCCAACATCTGGTTATCTTTGAGTCAATCTTTTATCTTCAGTATAGGTCACATTTTCTTATATCTTCAAGTCCAGTCATTTTGGATTATACCTAAAAATTGTGAATGATGTAAGAACTCTGGATTCTGTTGTGTTTCTCCAAAAAGTTTTGTTTGTTTATTTTGGCAAAAAGTTAACTAAGCTGAACTCAAACTCTAAACTCTGAAATTTAAGTTCAGTTCTTTTAGCCATAGCTGAGCATCTTGAAGTCTTCCTGAATACATGTAGTTCAAGTGTCAGCCAGATATTTGGGCAGTTGATATGCAGAATTTGGGTTTCCAATCTTTTTTTTTTTTTCACTGCCCTTCAGATTGAGTGATTTCTACTGATCTATCTTAAAGTTCCCTAACTCTTACTCTCTTTTCCAGAGATTCCTCCCTTAATGTCAGCTAATATGGTTGCCTCACACTCCACTGTCAGTAAGGCCATGGGTTTTCTATCAATATTTTAGCTTCTTAGTATACCAACTGAGACTTCCCTTCAGAATAAAATCTGTAAGAAAATGGAAATCCACCCAGTGCTGCTCCCTTCCTCCAAATGTCCATACAAAATCCATACTTATGTGCCTGCTTTGGTTTGCTCTTCTAATGCCTTTAGGAGGTTGTGTTTTCCATTTTATGTGGAGTTTATAGTTACATGAGGGAGGGTTATTCTAGTAGAGCTATTATATTATCATTACCAGAAGCAGAAACCAGCACCTGCCATTAAAATCCAGGAATTTTCTCTCTGTTGCCTCTAGTGTTTGTTTGCTTGTTTGTTTGTATAAATGCAGTTAGAAACTCAATGAAATCTTTCCCTTTCTCTATGCTCCTTTGCATATTTCCTTCCCAGGGACCATAAGATTCAACCTCACTGTCTAATTTTAACACTGAAAGGACTAAAGGATATAAGAAAGGGAAAATGCATGTATAAATATTTCAAAATATCCTTCTGCAAATACAAATATATGTGGAAGAGGTATAACATT
This sequence comes from Microcebus murinus, assembly GCF_040939455.1. Lineage (NCBI taxonomy): Eukaryota > Metazoa > Chordata > Mammalia > Primates > Cheirogaleidae > Microcebus > Microcebus murinus. Next base: position 56,276,789 of record NC_134109.1, on the reverse strand, counting down.
AAAACAATCATTTGAACAAATAGGTTGCTGGGCACAGAGGCCTTTAGGAGAAGGGTCTAGGAGAAGGGAGAGTGCAGAGGAGATAAAAACACCAAGAGTTAGATGAGAGGCAGATCTAGGTGATGCCAGTGAGTGAGGTAGGAGATGGGGAGAAAAGGGAGACATCTAGTAGGTGAATGAAGTGCTCCAAAGACATCATAGAGCCTGAGAAACTGGAAAATCTCCAAATTTTAAGAATCATTGCCTCACTGCCTTTTAAACCTAAGAGATACTTAACAGATAACCTAAATCCCAAAGCTTTGTTTTAGAGCAAGGAAACCAAGTCCCACATTTTGCCTAACTTATATTTAGTTCATTAAATATAAAATGTCTAATTTCAAAACAAAAGTTTAGTTTATTATATCTCAAACAAGGAGGAGGACAATTAAAGTATGCACCTAAACTATAGACACAGTTTTGCCATCTTTTTTTTTTTTTTTTTGACACAGAGTCTCACTTTGTTGCCCAGGCTAGAGTGAGTGCCATGGCGTCAGCATAGCTCACAGCAACCTCAAACTCCTGGGCTCAAGTGATCCTCCCTCAGCCTCCCGAGTAGCTGGGACTACAAGCATGCACCACCATGCCCGGCTAATAATTTTTTCTATGTATATTAGTTGGCCAATTAATTTCTTTTTTATTTATAGTAGAGACGAGGTCTCGCTCTTGCTCAGGCTGGTTTCGAACTCCTGACCTTGAGCAATCCGCCCGCCTCGGCCTCCCAGAGTGCTAGGATTACAGGCCTGAGCCACTGCACCCGGCCAGTTTTGCCATCTTAATGGTAGCTTGTTTATGCCAGTAGAGAAGAATCCTGGAGAGTGAGTGGTGATGAAATTGCAAAAGGCCTTTTCCACAGCTTGTTGAAAATTGAATAATTTTCCTTGCAAGAAGTGGTCCAAAGCCTGGAAGAAGTGGTAGTCAGTTGGTGCAAGGTCTCGTGAATATGGGGGATGACAGAGAGTTTGCAAGTCCAGCCTCTGCAGTTTGAGCAGTGTTGTTTGGGCGACATGTCAGTGTTGTTTGTGTGACATGTGCTCGAGCGTTGTCTGGCAAGAGGCTTGGCCCGTCTCCAGTGACCAATCTCAGCACTTAATCACAAGCATCCTCATCATTTCGTCCAATTGGTTGCAGTAGACATCTGCTGATAATCAATGACCAGGTTTCTTGAAGCCGTAGTGGACAATACCAACTCTGGACCACCAAACAGACACTGTTAGCTTTTTTTTATGAATACTCAGTTTTGGACTGTGTTTCAGCACTTCATCTTTATCCAACCAATATGCCAAATACTTGCAATTGTCAAAATAATCCATTTTTCATCACATGTAACTACAGTGTAGAAATGGTTCGCCCTTATGTTGTGACAGCAAAGAAAGGCAAGCTTCAAGATGATTTCTTTTCTGACACTCGCTTAACTCATATGGAACCCATCTGTACAGCTTCTTTACCTTGCCCATTTGTTTCAAATGGTCCAATATTATTGGAATAATAACATCAAACCCTGCTGTTAACTCACGTGTAGGTTGAGACGGATTCATTTCCACTACAGTTTTTAGCTCATCATTATCCACCTTGGTCTCAGGTCGCCCATGTGGCTCATTTTCAAGATTGAAATCACAAGAATGGAACTTCTCAAACCATGGAGGTACTATGCATTCATTAGCCACATCCTTCCCAAACACTTCATTGATATTTCAAGCTGTCTGCACTGCATTTGTTCCACAGCAGATCTCATATTCAAAAATTACATAAATTTTTGACTTATCCATGGTTTCGCAAAAGTTGCTCTAAAAAAATTTTGAAAGATAATCACGAGTCAAAACGTGTTTGAAAGACTGAGGATGTACCTTCACAATAAAAATAAAACAAGAAGTATCAAACTGAAATGTCATAGATATTAACTATAAAACTTAGTACTTAAGGAAATGGGACATTTCACACTTAATAACCTAATACATTAGTCTAGATACCCACTCCCCTCAGCACAGTGTTGGTGCTGTCATATTCTTTTTAACAACAGCCTGTTTACATGTGTGTCTTGACAAATCAATGTTGTATATGATGGCTGCACGTCTGAGCCACTCAAGTCATGCTTAAAACATGACAGAGAATTCTAACATATAACTTTTTGTTCTTTCTCTGTATATCTTGCAGTTTCAATCGCAGCAGAGTGAATTGAGGCTTTTTTGTGATTGTGCAGAATTCACTAGGCTCCAGCTCTCATTTCTAATTATGATAAAGCCATGCAGCCACTCATGGATTGCTTGGCATAGTGTCCAGGTATTGATGGCTCATAGGATTTTACAAAGACTAATCAGATTAACTCATAAATTTAGTGAAGGAGGTATCTCTTAGGTGTTTCTGTCTATCCATGTGACTGCTATTGACAATAATATGAATTTTAAACTCCCTTGTCCCATACTGCCTGCTTCCCCAAGGTATCTTTTTGTCATCTCAAATAAGAATGACAAGCTGAGATCAGTGAACTTAAGAAATTTTATTTTGAACTCTGCTTCTATTTCCATGGGTTTATCTATCGTCTCCTCTCAATATTTGGGTTATAACAAAAGTTAATATCTTCTGGACAAATCAATATACATCAAGATAAATATAATTGTCATTTTACTCAAAAGATATCATGTACTTCTAATGACAGAAGTGGCCAAGTGAAGAGACAGTAAGCCATTGAGAGTTGCTATAGTTTCTTTTAAAATAATACACCTTATCCCTCTGCCCTCCTGCCAACCAATAAGAGCGTATTTACTCAAATAGGAATTTAACAAATAGCCCCACAGTGCCCAGTGTAATCAAAGAGCAACCTAGCTTTAAAGAAAAATAAATATAAATATTAAGGGCTTGTTTTTATTTCCTTCCCTTAAACAAAAAGAATTGTCGATATTCTTTTAAAATCTATAAATATTCACCATGCTATTTTTGAGTTGTATAATCCAAACATAGTATAAAATTGAGCACTTGAAAATAACAAAAACAGCAGACATCTTTGTGTAACTAGTATATATGCAGCCAAAGAGCAGAAACCATACTATGTCTAACTCACTGGGGCCTTTACGGCCTCTTCTAATATCCTAAGGATCATTTATCTTTTTACTTTTCTCTCTTTTTTTCTTTGTATTTTTTTCTTTGTATTTTCTTTTTTTGTAAAGTTTATTAGAATCTTTACTAAGAATATTACCCCTAGTCCTCAGATTACTATTGTTAGTTGCAGTAACAAGCCTGGTGACCTCTACAATGTATAATCCAAATTCATATATACTACAAATAAAACGCTGGATCCTGATCATTTTTTAAACAAAATATAAATTATTTATTATTTCTAAATAGCTATGCAAATATACTACAGAATAAATAATATCTAATTAAGCAAATTTATAAAAATCAATAACAAACTCCATGAGGCTATAACATCCAGACATTGTAACCAAAATTCCATAAATGGCCCTCACCAGTATCCGTGGTCAGCACCAAGGAGCAGGAACCTCCGGAGGGGAGGTAAAAGAGTCAACTTTTTGACACTTTTGTATCTCTCTCACCCTTTGCTAGATTCCTTTCCTGCCATGTCCCTAGCAGTTTCTGGATATCATCCCCCTTAGCCTGGACAAAGTAAATAATCAAAGCCAGAGCCCTTTGGCCTCCAGACAACTTTATCCTATCTAAACAAAGTTGATGTATAATATTAATTGGACACAGCCACACCAACTTTTTTTGTTGTTGTTAGTACCCTAAGGCTAACTTAGAAGCCTCCTCTCTCACTAATTATTGAATTCGCCCATTCTATGAACAAACATTTGAGGCCGGGCGCGGTGGCTCATGCCTGTAATCCTAGCACTCTGGGAGGCCGAGGCGGGCGGATTGCTCAAGGTCAGGAGTTCAAAACCAGCCTGAGCGAGACCCCGTCTCTACCATAAAAATAGAAAGAAATTAATTGGCCAACTAATATATATATAAAAATCAGCCGGGCATGGTGGCTCGTGCCTGTAGTCCCAGCTACTCGGGAGGCTGAGGCAGGAGGATCGCTTGAGCCCAGGAGTTTGAGGTTGCTGTGAGCTAGGCTGACGCCACGGCACTCACTCTAGCCTAGGCAAGAAAGCGAGACTCTGTCTCAAAAAAAAACAAAAAAAAACAAAAAAAAAAAAAACATTTGAGTGCTGCTAGATGACAAGCAATATAAAACAGCGGGACAGAGCTAGACAAAGGCGGCGATGGGCAGTCCAGACAGAGGAAGGCAAAAATGAGTTTTCTGACTCATTTTTTCTCAAGTCATAATGAAGCCATAGTATTTGCTTTATATTGAAAAAAAAATTTATGAAGAATAATAATCCATTTCAAGGATGGCTTGTACATATATTTAACCCCAGTGATGGTATCACAAAAAACATATGGCCCTTGCCCCAGCCAACATGGAAAATATGAATGGACATATGTAGCATGTTTGCAGCACTTAATCTGGTCTTTTAACCACCAGTTCCAGGCTCCATAAAATCGATTCAGCAGAGACAGGTATTGATCAAGAAGACAGCTAAAGCAAAGGGATCAATTCTGTCCATTTCTTCTCATTTTCCCAACAGCTCCTCAAGGTCAGAGAACACGTCTACTTCATTCTGTAAATCTTCATTAGGCCTAGGACAGGGCCATTCACAAAGGAAGCCCATCCAGGTGCCCTTGAGGGAACAGAAGATATTAAAGGAGTCACTGAGTTATTTTCCCTGAAAGTAAACGCAGCCTTTTGAAACAGTGGATAGTTAAATCTGACTGAGAAACAGATGCATGTGAGAAAGTGGCAGAGATGAGATCAAATGGTGGCTGGGGGCCAGCCTGAGGAGGGCCTGGACAACCAGGTCAGGGAGTGGGAAAATGAAAAGTCATTAAAGGGAATTCCAGATGCACTTCTCTTCCTGCTGGAAGGAAGCTACAGGGAGCTTGGAAAGAGAGACGAATTTAGGAAAATTGTCAGTATGTGATTAAAAGAGAAAGTGGGAAGGAATGATGCTCAGAGGTATGATGATAATGGAGTCATAATAATTAATGGGAAGAAAGAAGATGGGGGAAGAGAGGGAACTAAAAATGACTCCAAGTCTCCCACTTGGTTGACTGAAAAAATAGTAATGCCACTGACAAAATGGGATCTCAAAGAAATCAAGAAGGGAGTCAGATTGGAGGGAGGTTGATGAATTTGGTTTTAAACATATTAAGTTTGAGATGACACTGAGGATCTAAATGAAACTGTTCAATCAGCAGTTTGTTATTTATTTGGAATTTATAATCTGCCTCCTTCTTTTAAAAGATTAAATTAGCTTGATTAAATTCAAAGTGACACAAGGTACTATTTTTTTTTAATGACAGAAACACAAAAACCACTAAAATAATTAGGGAAATAGCCATTATCAGATATCAATGAGTTAATTAGAAAATAATTGGAAATTCAGAGCTGGAGCTCCGAAGAGAGATAGGTTTAGAACTATAAATATAGGTATCATTGAAAAATTAATATGAAATTAATAAAGGGCCACAAGGTGGGAACTGTGGTAGAAGAAATAAATATATAACCAGCCATCATTCCCTAGCTAGCTTTCCTATAATTGCTTACCACTCAGGAGTCATATAGCTGGTGGTCGTAGAGATTCTTACCTTTCTTCATTGCTCCCATAGATAACACCACCCTTGTGCAACCTAAGGCTAGTTTTTGAGATGTCTTACAGGCCCAAAGTCCGGTGGAATGGCTAACCCACCCAGACCAGTGGCCCATACCAAGGAACTGACTCAACTGGTCTTGTGACCCCAACCCGAGAACTGACTCAGCAAAGACAATTTCTACACCCCTATGGTTCTTCCCCAAACCCAGCCTATTAGCAGACCCAATTGCCTAGCCCTTAGCCTGTCAAACTGTTGCAGCAATGTGTACAGCTAGTGTTACAGCTCTTCACCAGGGAAAGAACCGAGCGGCACACAGAATTGGAGAACAGCCTTTTATTCTTCCACAGCAGGATCAGCACACCTAGTGTCACAGGTCTCTTTGCATCTTCTGGTCTTCTTCCCTTCTGGCCCCCCTTCCTTGTTCTCTTCCTGCTTTTATACCCTTGGTAGGGCTCAAAAAACATCCAATCAACATCAAGCTTTAATATCCAATCAACAACAAGCTTTAACATCCAATCAACAACAAGCTTTAACATCCAATCTAAAATAGTGGGATTCAAAAATTACCCAATCAGGATCATGCAAGCAGCATGGCCGGAAACAGGCAGCAGCAAGCAGCGGGTGGGGGGGGGGGGATTCCAACATACAGGACCCCAGGCAACTGTGTGCTGTGGGGCCGGGCCCCAGCAGCATGTCCTCCAACTGGCCATACACAGCGCTGGCCCGAGGAGATACAGAGTGATGAGGAGGCAGCAAGCACTGCATCCCTGCGCCCGCCATTTTCCATATCAAAACTAACATTAAAATCCCTTTCTCCCAAATTATTGGGGAGATGGATATGAGAACTTCCTCCCATCTTCCTCGCATAACACCTGTGATATCAAACTCTCTGATGTAATCTCTGCTGTCTCAGTGTGTTGGCTTCCTCTTGAGCAGCACAAACATTTTTAAGTTTCTGGGCCAGCTCTGTAGTTGGCTTAGGGTGTATAGGAGCAACAACAGAGGTTCCAGGATGCTATTAAGAAAGTGTAAGGAAATTGGTTTCACTGATCAACACCTAAGTGAACACATAGGAATAACATTTATCAGGTACCAGGCAGATGGGAGGGGGAAGGGGAAATGGGTATATACACACCTAATGGGTGTGGGGTGTGCACCATCTGGAGGATGGACATGCTTGAAGCTCTGGCTCTGGGGGGAAGGAGGAGAAAGGCAACACATGTAACCTAAACATTTGTACTCCCATAATATGCTGAGGGAAGGAAGGAAGGAAGGAAGAAAGGGAGGGAGGGAGAGAGGGATAACTGGAGCCCACGGGATCTCTTGAAGCCACATTTGTACAAAAAGGGCACTGTTTTTATTTAGACTGAAAGGTTTTTGGTAACAGGTATAAAGCCCACTCCTCAAATCACCCCTTGGCCCTGACAATGGTGCTGAACAAAAAAGACCCTCTGCCTTCATGGAGCTTACAGTCTAGTATAGAAAAGAGAGTGCTCACTTCGGCAGCACATATACTAAAATTGGAACGATACAGAGAAGATTAGCATGGCCCCTGCGCAAGGATGACACGCAAATTCGTGAAGCGTTCCATATTTAAAAAAAAAAAAAAAAGAAAAGAGAACATTTTTTTTAAGAGGAGGAAAAAGAGAAGGCAATGAAGGAAATGAAATTATGTAAGAGAATTCAGATGGGGTGGGGGACATAATTTAGATTATAAAGTGGTGGGCACCATCTGGGAAATGACTCACTTGAAGCTCTGACTCAGGTGGGGCAAAGGCAATATATGTAACCTAAACATTTGCACCCCCATAATAAGCTGAAATTTAAAAAAATAGAAAAAAAAATCAAGGAAGGCCTTCTGACTAAGAGGCCTTTGAGCTAAAGCCTAAAGAATGACTTGGAGGAATCCAGGGAAGAGAGCTTTGCAGAGAGAATGGCCTGTGCAAAAGCCCGGAGGAAGAAAAGGGCTTTCCATCCTTGAGGCTTTCCACCAGGGATAAGAGGCCAGGTGGCCAGTTCAGAACAAACAAAGGCAACAAAGCACAAAATATATTGAGTGGTAGGCATTTTACAGGTGAGGAAACTGAAGCTCAGAAACATTGTGTAACATGCTCAAGCTTACTCAGTTGGAAGCTGAAAGTCAGTCCCAGAACTCAGGTCAAACTCAAAGCCTATTACTCCTGACTCCTCCAGCAGACTCTCCAAACCGCCCTCATCTTAAGAGTCATCTGAGGTGCTTGTTAACATACAGCTTTCTGGGCCCTCCCCCCAAAACTTCGGAATAAGAAGCCCATAAGGAAGAGGATCAGAGTCCCATGAGAAAGAGATGAGACATTCAAACTGGGTAACTTGAAGAGAGTTTCATAAAATGACTGGATTAAACCCCTAATACAAGAAGGAAGCCTGATCTCCAAATTCTTGTCTGTTTCCCCTGTGTAAGAACATACAGACCATGCACTAACTGAATGAAGGTTGGTGCCTGGGAGATCAGTGCCATCACTCTGTCAATTAATTTGGCTTTCACATATGGGCTGTTTTTCTAGAATACAGGATCACTACATTATGAAATGCTAATTGTTTTTGCTATCCTGCATGACCTGCCTGGAAGATGAGATGCAAATTAAGACATAACATAATTATGGCTGCTCTCACCCTATTCAAATGTATTTTTCCTCTCCAACAGGCTCAGGTAAGTGGCCCTTATTTTGTTTAATTTCCAGCATCCTACTCTATCTCCCACCTCTTGCAGCCTAAGGATTTTACCCTGGTGAAATGTCTAACATTACCATAATAGTGAGATTTCTTGTTTTAAACAAACATATTAGAACTTCTGGATGCAAATAAGTCTTGTCTTTCTAAATGACCACCTTGGGAAGTTAAATATTTAATCCACATGGCTGCATTTACTCTCATTAAAATACTATATCAAGACACACCATGACAGATAATAGTCGTCAGAGAAGGATGACATACATCAGCTTGAGAGCCATGTGTGGAGACAGGGCTGTATTTTCCACCTTAATGGCACACAGAATTTACAGGTAGGCAGAAATCTCTGTGCTTCTTTACCACCAGCTGGTAAAGCTTCCTCTTAGCCTCCTTGCCAGCTGCCCACCCTGATTCAGTCCCATTATCCAACCAGGACAGAATGAAATACCTTACTAATGGATGCATTTCCAGAAGGTGGGGTGAGGAGGAGGAAAGAAGAAAGGAAAAGACCATATCAAGGGGAAATAAATGTCTTTTGGCAAAGCACCTGGAAATCTGGTGTTAATAAGACATTGTTAAGCACTTGAGAATGTTGCAGTGTGAGTTGTTTATACTTGTAAATACATGAACCTGCTGAAGTGTTCAACCAAAGTGGATTGGTTAAATAATTTATGGACTACCCATATAATGGCATCGTTTGCTGTGATTTAAAGTTATGGTAGGCCGGGCGCAGTGGCTCACGCCTGTAATTCTAGCACTCTGGGAGGCCGAGGCAGGCAGATTGCTCAAGGTCAGGAGTTTGAAACCAGCCTGAGCAAGAGCGAGACCCCGTCTTTACTATAAATAGAAAGAAATTAATTGGCCAACTAATATATATATAGAAAAAAATTAGCCAGGCATGGTGGCACATGCCTGTAGTCCCAGCTACTTGGGAGACTGAGGCAGGAGGATTGCTTGAGCCCAGGAGTCTGAGGTTGCTGTGAGCTAGGCTGATGCCACGGCACTCACTCTAGCCTGAACAACAAAGTGAGACTCTGTCTCAAAAAAAATAAAATAAAATAAAATTATGGTATAGACCTATCTTCATTGACATGCAAAATTGTTAAGTGACAAAAGCAGGTTGCGGAACTGTATGTATAAGGCAATTTCATTTTTAAAAGATGTGTTAATATGTATGTCTGTGTGACTGTGTTTATGTGTGTACATGGAGAAATAGGGAGAGAGAGACCAGAAGAAAGAAATAGGGAAGGAAAGATTCTAATGAAACACCAAGATGTAAATGGGTATTTCTGAGAGGCAAAAATTATAGGTGATTTCTTTCCTTTTTTTTTTTTTTTGAGACAGTCTCGCTTTGTTGCCTGGGCTAGAGTGAGTGCTGTGGCATCAGCCTAGCTCACAGCAACCTCAAACTCCTGGGCTCAAGCAATCCTCCTGCCTCAGCCTCTCGAGTAGCTGGGAATACAGGCATGCGCCACCATGCCCGGCTAATTTTTTCTATAGATATATTAGTTGGCCAATTAATTTCTTTCTATTTATAGTAGAGATGGGGTCTTGCTCTTGTTCAGGCTAGTTTCGAACTCCTGACCTTGAGCAATCCGCCCGCCTCGGCCTCCCAGAAAGCTAGGATTACAGGCGTGAGCCACCGCGCCCGGCCCAATTTCTTTCTTTTTGCTTATTTCTGTTTTCTACTTTTTCTACAAGGAATATAATTTGCTTGTATAAAAGGTAAAGAAGGCTGCCAGAAAGAAAGCTGAGTCATTATGGCCAAATATTATCATCCAAGTAGTTATCAGCATTTACTATTCTGTATCATCTTTTATTTTTTATTTTTATTTATTTCAACATATTATGGGGGTACAAATTTTAAGGTTACATATATTGCCCTTGCCCCCCTCCCCCTTTGAGTCAGAGCTTCAAGTGTGTCCACCCCCCAGACGGTGCGCATCGCACTCATTATGTATGTATATACCCATCCCCTCCCCTCCTCCCATCTGCCCGACACCCGATAAATGTTACTCCTATATGTCCCCTTGGTGTTGATCAGTTAATACCAATTTGCTGGTGAGTACATATGGTGCTTATTTTTCCATTTGTGGGATACTTTACTTAGTAGAATGGGTTCCAGCTCTATCTAGGAAAATACAAGAGGTGCTATATCACCATTGTTTCTATCTTTTTTTTTTTTTTTTGAAGCAGAATCTCACTCTGTTGTCCCAGCTAGAGTGCCATGGCATCAACCTAGCTCACAGCAACCTCAAACTCCTGGGCTCAAGCAAACCTTCTGCCTCAGCCTCCCAAGAAGCTGGGGCTGCAGGCATGTGCCATCATGCCTGGCTAATTATTTTCTGTGTATTTTTAGTTGGCCAATTAATTTCTTTCTATTTTTAGTAGAGACAGGGTCTCACTCTTGCTGGTTTCAAACTCCTGACCTTGAGCGATCTACTCGCCTCAGCCTCCCAGAGTGCTAGGATTACAGGTGTGAGCCACCACGCCTGGCCCACCATTGTTTCTTGTAGCTGAATAGTACTCAATAATATACATATATCACATTTTATTAATCCACTCATGTATGGATGGGCACTTGGGTTGTTTCCATATCTTTGCAATTGTGAATTGTGCTGCTATAAACATTGGAGTGCAGATGTCTTTTTCATAGAGTGTCTTTTGTTCTTTTGGGTAGATGCCCAGTAATAGGATTGCCGGATCAAATGGTAGATCTACTTGTATCGCTTTAAGGTATCTCCATATTGCTTTCCACAGAGGTTGTACTACTTTGCATTCCCACCAGCAGTATAGGAGTGTTCCTATCTCTCCGCATCCATGCCAATATTTATTGTTTTGGGACTTTTTGATAAAGGCCACTCTCATTGGAGATAAGTGGTATCTCATTGTGGTTTTGATTTTCATTTCCCTGATGATTAGAGATGTTGAGCATTTTTTCATATGTTTGTTGGCCATTATTCTGTCTTCTTTTGAAAAGTTTCTGTTCATGCCCTTTGCCCACTTTTTGATAGGGTTGTTTAATTTTTTCTTGCTGATTTTCCTGAGTTCTAAAAAGATTCTAGTTATCAGCCCCTTGTCGGATGTGTAGCATGTGAAAATTTTCTCCCATTCTATAGGTTGTCTGTTTGCTCTTGTGACAATTTCTTTGGCTGTGCAGAAGCTTTTTAATTTGATCAGGTCCCATTTATTGATTTTTGTTGTTGCTGTGATTGTCTTTGGGGTCTTCTTCATAAATTCTTTGCCTGGGCCAATGTCTAGAAGAGTATTCCAACATTTTCCTCTAGAATTCTAATAGTTTCGCACCTTAGGTTTAAGTCTGTTACCCAGCGTGAGTTGATCTATGTCATCTTTTAAAAGCAAGCAATCTTATGCCATAGATACCGTGATAGGATGTGTACACAAAGCTCTGGAGTCTATGGCTAACACTCTTTTAAAATCATCAGACTTTGCATTCCAACGTGTATCATTAACTGAAAAGCAAGATGAAAATCCAGGAAATGTATAGGGTATGCAACCAGTATTTTTCAAGAAATTTTTAATTTTTAATGCAACAAAAATTTTAATGAGTCTTTTGTACTACTCAGTAACTTATGTTTTCTATCATGTTTCACCAAGGTCGAATCTATGTCATTGGCTTAGTGGGTTAGTATTGATTTCATATTAATTACATTCAAATGTCCATATGCATGATTTTTTTTTAACATTTCTATTTGGTCTCTTTTTAAATGTTAAAGGTAAGATGACCTGGGTAGAAGGGAACATTTTCAACACTCTAGCAGCTAAATAGATAAATATTTTTACCTCACCCTTTTTTATAGGAGGTTAACAAAGAAAGTCAAATAGAAAATAAATCACAATTGAGGGTTTGTTGCTACCAGGCATGTAGGAGGCACATGTTCTCGTTCATGATTCTATTTTGGATTCAATATTAACTTCTCTTGGATGACAATGCTGCCTCTTTTGTTTCCCCATTAACACTGTGCACCCAATGGGAACATTGCCCAACACTAATGAGCTATTCACAGGAGAACAAGAACAGGGTACCCGGAGCCAGGGTAAAACAATTAGAGGGGAAGGGAGACTGTTGGCTCCTGACCTATGTTGAATTGCTTTTAAGAGGCAGAAACAGATTTTTAATTATGTAATCCCTTTGTTCCTCATTTCCTTTAAAATGTAAAGGTCAAATTCTCCTTGCAAATGCTGAGGACCAGATCTAATATTATTCTGTCTCTGATGACTGACTGGACTGAAACCAGAAGGGGTGCCCTGTTCAACTAGATGGATGGACAGCATTTTTTTTTTCCTTTTTATTATCATCCAAAGTACTGTTCGGAATAATTAATTAACAACAACTATCTTTCTCCTTTTGAGTCTCATTTTTCTTTCCAAATACCATTCTAAGGGAAAGTTAGCCTGCCTCTACCTAAAAAGGAGAATTGTTTCAAGGCATGAAGATTTGGGATAAACTGAGGTCTAGTTAACTTCAACTTTTGCAACCTCACTTTTCCTTGAGGTTGCTTTAATGTACTTTTCTCTTTCTCATATTTTATTAAGTGTGCATTTCAATGATGGAAGAGGTTTTCCTTCCCTCTGCCCTTTGTTCCACACCCTCACCTCCACCCCAGTCCATACCCACATCCTTCTGAGTTCCACTACGTCAACCTCTTTAATAGTGACTTCCCCTTCCCCGGTTGCATCAACTCACTTCTCTTGTCCTGTTCTGAATTTCTGCATATTTCTGTTTATGCCATTTATGTTGGCACTTGAGCCCACATTGTCTCATCATTCTTTGGCAAGAAATCTAATAAACGGACTGCCTCAGTTCACGTGGCAGGAAATAAAAGGAATTAAGGCACAGCTGTGCCCAGAGATTCGATCAGTGTTGTTGGAATCTCTCCCTCCTTCTCTAGTTCTCAGCTCTGCTTTCCCTCTATGCAGTTTCTTTCTCCGGAAAGCTCTCCCCACAAGGTGCTTATATCATCCTAGCAGCTGGAGATCCCAGGAAAAGAGGACCCTCTTTCCCAAGTTATACGGGAAGTCCCAGGGCTGATGGCAGAGGCCCAGCCCTGAGTTACGTGCTCACATGTGAACCTGGGGTAGAGATCAGTTTCCCCCTAAATCCACAATCTTTGAAGGGGAAAGAGGTGGATCCCAAAAAGAAAAGAGGGATTCTGATACCAAAAGTAACAATGCTGGGCAGACACACACACCCCCAAAAAAAGTTGTCCTCTTCACTTAGCACCATTACTGCCCCAGATTTATGTGTATGTACCTTGTTTCACCTGCCTAGACAGTAAGTTCCTGAAGATCAGAAATTTTCACTACCCTCCAGTATCTACCCCTGTATGAAATACATCTTTAGTGAATATATATGTATACAGAACATTCATTAATGGTGTATATAAATATATATATATATATATATATACACACATGCTTTTTTTTCACTGAATCAGAAACTTCCTTTTACCAAAAAAATGAGAAGTTCAGTATAAATCTCGTTTGCTAGATGGCTGGACACCTCCGCAAACAGAGCAGAGGAAATCCCATTTTTAGGGCCATTAGATGGTATTTTCAATGGTGATAGGCCCCCATGGTTCCTGATTCCCTAACTGGAAATACAAAATTGGAAAATTCCAGATGCTCTGATTCCCTTTTGAAGAGCTGAGAGCAGGAATCAGTGAACTTTTTCTGACATAGACTACACAATACATATTTTAGGCTTTGTAAGCCATATGGGTTTTGTTGCAGCTATTCAGCTCTGCTGTTGTAGTTCAAAAGCAGCTCTAGACAATATATAAATAAATCAGTATAGCTGAGTTCCAGTAAAACTCAGACACTGAAATTTGAATTTCACATCATTTTCACATATCATAAAATATTACCTTCCTTGATTTTTTTCAACTGTTTCAAACTAAGAAATGCATTCTTAGCTTATAGGTCATAGAAAAATAAGCAAGGCGCTACAATTTTACTGGAACAAGATGGAAGCAAAAACCAAACTTGGCAAGTTTAACACTTTCATTTTTAGGTTAACTTTTTGAAAGAACATAACCAGTTGCAGTATCAGTGTGCTTGGTACTTCATTGTACTGAAGTCTTTCAGATATGTTCTTAATCTGAGGGCCTACAAAAATAATTTAGCCATGTTCACTGGGGTTTTCTAAAATTGAAGCCATAGAGGCGTAATACCAGGAAAAAACCTATAGATTTTAAAGTATCGTGTTACCAGTGAACAAATGGATAATTTAGCTAACATTTACATTACCACTTATTCAGCCCCAAATTGATCAAAACACCTAGTTAATGGAGAGGGTGGCTTTTCTAAATTCATGTATAGATTCAATCAACATTTATTGAATGCTTACTATGCTCCAGACATTGGATAGCAATAGCAATTAATATTTTACTTTATTCCACAAAGGAACTGAGGTAGCTAAATAACAACTACACAGTGTTCTAAAATTGTCAAAGTGTTGTCAATTTATGTCATTGACATGTGTGTGTCACTGCATCATTTATGTATCACTGTGTCATTTAATTCTCATCCCAACTTGGTGAATCATTTGGGAATGTTTATATTATTATTATGTTAACCTGCTTTCCTACAAGAAAACAGAGAGCCAATGACATTAGGCAACTTGAAGAATCAGAACTCGAACCTAGGTTCCTTGGCTCTAAGTGCTTTTTCTTTCCATGATACTTGCTCAAAAACAAGAGACTTTGTGTGTAAAGGCAGGCCCTTTGTGAACATCAAATATCTGTGGCATACCTAAAATTTTAAAATCCACACATGAAGACAGATAGAGAGCAGTGAGGCTATCAGCCTCTTTGCAAGAACAGAAGTTTAAATAGAAAATCCTATCTTGTGAGGCAAACAGAATTTCCAGAACAGAAGATGCCCCTATTTGCTGTGCCTTTGAAAACCTGAGCAATGGAAATGTAGGCATAATTCCTGCAGACAATACAAATATACTTCCCCATAAAGGCAGATGGGAAATAACAGGTGGTATTATCCTTGACTCCCCTTTGCCAAGTTTATCCTCTTTGCTCTTGCCACACACAGGCCACTTTTCTATCCCTCCTGAGCTAATGTGTGCCCAACAATTCAGAAGCCTTCTGAGGAGTGGTGGTGGCCTAAGAAGGACTCTAAAACAAAGCAGCTGTCCATAAGGGACATCAATCATCCCAGGTGTAGAGCATGAACTGTTGCAGAGCTTAATGACCCTGCAGGCACACAGTTAACCACCTTCTTCCTGGGGAAACTCCTACCATCTCTCAAGAATCAACCTCATTCACCAAGCATCCCTGACCTTGCCTGAGCATTCTGTTCCCATGCAGAACTCTTAGCACAAATTTAGCGCTTGGATAAGGCCTGATAGCCTCAGTTCAGTGTTATTTTAACAGCACCTATGTATTTATCATATCTCCAACTAGAATGTAACCTTTTGACATCAGTTGCACTTCTTTGTCTCCCTGCCCCATTGTTAATATCTACCCCAGCAGCAGTCATTGTGAGAGTCTATTACAGCAGTGGCCCAATTCCCAGTGTTCACACACTTGTGTGCTCCCTTCCCATTTAATTGGGGTTTGCTGTGCGACTAGCTAATAATAGACTGCAGTGGAAGTGACACTGTGCCAGGTCCCAGCATAAGCCTTGAGAAGACCTGCAACTTCTGTTTTTGAGCTCTTGAGAGTTCTGACCTACTATGTAAGAAGTTGGCCTACCCTGCTGGTGAGAGAGAAGCCCCTCTATCGCAGTGTCCCAATTCAGTCCAGCCCCCAGCAGACCCATAAGGAGTGACCATCAGTAAGATCGGCAGAACCTTCCAGCTGAGCCCGTATTATAGAATCATAAAAAAATAAAGTTTTATATTTTTAAGTAACTAAATTTTGCATTTGTTATGCAACAATGAATAACTAAGCAGGTACTCAGAAAATATTTGTTGATTCAATAAATGGATGAATGGAGTTCTTGATTGATTTATTGCTTTTGCTTAAAAACTACCATAGCAACAAATGTGACATTAAAAACTCATAAAGAGGCCCAGCATGGTAACTCACACCTGTAACCCTAGTACTTTGGAAGGCTGAGGCAGGAGGATCATTTGAGCTCAGGAGTTCAAGACCAGCCTGAGCAAGAGCAAGACCCCATCTCTACTAAAAAAAATAGAAATTAGCTGGACAACTAATATATATTTAAAAATTAGCTGGGCATGGTGGCACATGCCTGTAGTCCCAGCTACTCAGGAGGCTGAGGCAGGAGGATCACTTGAGCCCAGGAGTTTGAGGTTGCTGTGAGTTAGGCTAATGCCACGGCACTGTAGCCTGGGCTACAGAGTGAGACTCTGTCTCAAATATAAATAAAAACTAATAAAGAGTGATCATAATAAAAGGAGGAAGTATGAAAAAAGAGAAAATAACATTTATTTAGAAACTTCCAAGGTCCAGGCACTATACCAAAGGAATTTTCACATTCACATTTCATTTTCTCAACAACCACCCAGTGAGGTAGACATTTTTCCCTACATTTTTTATTGATGAGAAAACTAAAGTTCTGACAAGTAAATTAATTTGGTCAAGGTCACGCAGCTATAAAGTATAAAGACTTGGATTCAAATACAAATTTTTGTGCTTATAATGCCCATATATTTCCCCCTTCGTTGTACTGCCCTCATAGACACTGTATCCAGTGGGGGATAACTATCAGCCCCAGCTTCACAGTTGGCTTTCCATGGGTGTTGAGCTTATTCTATGACCCCATACACACGGGTTTCAGCTCCCTATGCATGACACTACTAGGCTGATCCTGCCACCTCCTCCCTAAAATCCATCCCAACTCCTAGAACGATTATAAAATTCCAGCAACTTCTCTTGAATGACAGGTGCTTATCCCTTCAGAACAGTCTGGGTACAAGAAGCTCTTGGGACTGTGAGACCAGACTCAGTGATCCCTCTGGACCAGAGGCACCTGTGCCAGTAATATTCCAGATGCTTAGAAAAGCAAGAGGAAAAGGGATGTGCCCCCATCCAAGGGCACCTCTGTAAATGTACTCCCAAATCCTAGCACACCCATGGTTATGCTGGGTAAGTCTGGGTGTGGCAGCCAATAATTACACATTTTGACAAGTTCCCCAATGGATTCTGAAGCACAGGTTTGAAAACCACTATTCTAGTCCATTTAAAAATACAACTAATTTAAAAAATTTTTTAAATATAACTAATTCAGGAAAAACTGTTAGTCTTTACTTCTCAGAGTATATGTCATACTGATGATATGTGAAAGTTAATACATTTTTAGTTATGTGGACTGTCTATCTTGGCATCTTCAATTCACTAGCTGTCATTAACCATCTTCTTTCATGCTGACTTGCATAAAACCAGTTTAACATCTCAAAAAGTGAGTTTTTAAAATCTCAGTAGTCATCCTAAAACTGGTGCCATTACCCCATAAAATGACAAGATATATTTAGGTTTGCCTCTTTGAACAGATATTAATGTATCTTTACTATAATGTTTCCAGCTGATATAATCCAGTAGATTTAAGAATGTATACCCTGCCTTCATGTTTCTTTACTTTGCCAATTAAACGTAATGTGTTATGACTTCCAGATCAAAGCAGAATCTGGCTAACATCCTCTCATAAATTTACTCCAGTGGTTGTATCTTTATCCTCAGTCAAAAAAAAAAAAAAAAAAAAAAGTTACTCCTATGTTTGCGCTAAAAGTATCCATGAAAATGTAAGACAAAATCTGCCACAAATATAGTCAAATGATCAATAACTTCATGCCAGAATCTTAGTGGAATCAACACAAAGCCCGAGGCATTCAGAGTTGCACTGAGAAAAACCTATTTGTTGTTCAGCACATCACATACCCTGGTTTGGATTATGCAAAAGCAGCCATTTGGGGAAGAATTGTGCGAACAAAAAATGTATTTCTATTTTCTCACCTCAAGTTCCCTGGCTCAGAGTCCAAAAGAATGCAGCAACCAGAGAAAAAGGCAGCTGCCCTCCATTTTCCCTTGGATGCTTCTCCATATGTCAAACACAATACTCTCCTTCCCCACCTCACTCCTCCAGATCTCTGCTCCAGGCAGAGACTGCAGATTCTCGAAAATAGTGGAGCAGTGTGTTCAGAGGTAGGAGGTGCAAGGAAGCACTAGTGGCACCTAGTGGCTTCTACCTTGGGAAGAATAAGTGCTGGGCATTGTCGTTCTGTTTATTGTGGTGGTTCACAGATCACAGAATCAAGCATCAGAGATCGAAGTCATGTCAGTTAAACAAATGCCAACACAAAATAGGGAAATTGGGTTGAAAGCTCAGTGCATTGACCTCCCTTCACAACTCCAAAAACGATACCATCTCGATACATCTGTAGACCATAGCAATATATCAATATATCTTTGTGGAAAATGTGGGTAAGGGAGAAATAAGAAAAACTCTACTTACACTCTCTAATGACAAACACAGGGTCTGGATTCATCTCATCTTGTTCAAGGAAAAAATAATGAACACCAGTCTATGGGAAAAAATACAAGACAGAGAACAATATTTAAAGAGAGCAAGAAAAAGAGCTAACCTCTGAAAATAAATTCTTTTTACATTCAAGAAGAAAATTTCCAAATTCTGATTAACATCCAAGTCCAGTATTAAAAGACACAGTTTCTAACAAAGAGAAGCAGGACAAGGAAATGAGAAGGTAAAATAATAAATGATTTTAAGGAAATTATAAACACTTTAGCACACAGCACAATTCTGGTAAATAGTTGGGCAATATCTACTAAAGCTGATTATACATATACTCTATTACCCACAAACCCTCAGTAGGTATAATATTTACCCTAAGAAACTTCATAGAGGCACCAGGATACAAATTTCAACAATGTTTATAGCAGCATTGTTTGTAATGGCCAAAAACCATAGAAAACCTAATTGTCCAACAGAAGACAGGATAATGTGGTGGTATGCACAAATGATAAAAGACCATATAGATGGTGCCCAAAAAACGGTAGTGTTCAACAGGGATTTGGGGGGAGACCCACATCTTAAGGAAATGGCGAGCATTATGGGGGGGAAGGGATTACCTCTATCCCTTTTTAGGGAGAGGCAAAGATATACATTGTAACCAAAATGTCGGGGGAAAAAAATCTGTAATGGGGAAGTGGGCAGGTGGAAGGGGGGATGGAGGGGGAGGGTATGTACTTACACGGTGGGTTTGGTGTGCACCACCTGGAGGCTGGACATGCTAGAAGCTCTGGCATAGCGGGGTGGGGGAGGGGGGCAGGGGCAAGATATGTAACCCTAACAATATTTGTATCCTCATAATATGAGATAATAAAAAAAGAAAAAAGATCATATAGAAATGAAAATGAGCAATTTATAGCTAGTCACAACAGCACAGACGATGCTCACAAATACAATGACTTGTGAAGTAGCCAGACAAAAAATTCATATTGGTTGATTTCACATCTCAAAAGTTTAAAAACTAACAACAATATTTAGAGATGCATACTTAGGCTGTCAAACTACTAAAAAAAGGAAAAGTCAGGCAGCGATTGCCATCGAAGTCAGAAGAGTGTCGCTGTTAAGAGGAGCAAAGGTTTTGTGCTGGGGATGAGGCATGTGGGGGCTCTGGGATGCCGCCGTGTTCTGTGTCTTAACCTGGGGGGACACACACCCTTTAGTCTCGTAATTCCTCAAACTGTACATTTAGGGTTTATATACTGTACTTTTCTGCATTGTATATTTTATGACTTTATAAGGTTTCATAAACATATTAGCAGAATTAAAATCTAGGTTTAGGGAAAAAACAGGTTTGATAAAAGAAAAAAATGAAGCTAAATTTATATACTCTTATAGAATATAAAAGAAAAGACTAAAGATTTTTTTAAAATGAGATAATATGATGACCATGAAGGAAAGCGAGTGGAGAGATTGAAATTTAGACAACTGATGATCTCAGAAAAATGTTCAAAATGAAACAGAAAGATATAATGGGTACTAGGCTAAGTACTTCATATAAATTAACTCACTGAAGCCTTACGATAACCCTATGATATTAAATACCATCATTAGTTTCCTTACACTAGTGGGAAAACCAAGGTCTAATTTTCCTAAGGCTTTATGACTGGTAAGTGGTAAGCACGTGAGTGGTAGAGAGAAGCCTTGACCTCTCCTCTGTCTGTGAGTTCCTAAGGTCAGCTCTCTGAGCCACTACACCACACTGCCCCCTGCTTTTTCCTACTCTGGATTAAAATACAATGTACTACAACACTCCAGGTTAAAGCATAGTAGAAAAAATCTTTTAAAAGATTTCAGAGCTGACAACTTTTGGTTCTTGCTAAAGAAAAAAAAAAAAAAAAAGATTTCAGAGGAAATTCATATTTTGATCCAAAAATTTTATATGCAGCTGTAATAGTCCATTCAGGCTGCTATTACAAAATATCATAAACTGGATGATTTATAAACAAAAGAAATTTGTTTCTCCCATTTCTGGAAGCTGACAAGTCCAAGATCAAGGCACCATCAGATTCAGTGTCTGGTGAGGGCCCACTTCCTCAGAGACAACCTCCTCACTCTAACCACACATGGCAAAACAGGTCTTTCTTGGGCCACTAAACCCATTCATGTGGATTCAACCCCCATAACCTAATTACCACCCAAAGGCCCCACTTCCTAATACCATCACCTTGTGGGTGAGGATTTTAACATATAAATTTGGGGGAGATATAAACATTCAGACCATAGCAGCTGCCAAGTTGTTCATACTTGTAAAAGCAGTAAAACAAACTCAGATATTTTAGAAAAAATACTTACTCATGTATAAACTTAAAAAAAATCTTTGAAGACAAATTTCAGATGACCAAGAGAAGCAGCCCTAAAAGGAGGTAAAAATGAAGAAATAATGACATTTCAGAGCTCTGAAAATGACTGAAATGAAGAGAGATTTAAATGTTGTAGGAATAGTTTTAAAAAAGAAAAATTAAACTAAAGCAATGTCAAAATGTTCTGGATAGATATAATTTTTAAATATTTTTTACAATAATCTAGATTTTAAAACCTAGAATACATTAACAAAAACTGGGTGGGTGAGGAGCAACGAGCAACAAGCGGGTAGAAAGTAGGCCTACCTGCTCAAGCACAGTAAGCAAAGACACAGCCGTACACTTTAACAGAGAAATGTAGGTTAAAAAGTGCTTTTAAAAACCTTTGAAAACTAAGTACTACTAGCAGAATTTCAGTGTGTGTGTGTGTGTGTGTGTGTGTGTGTGTGTGTGTTTGTATCTCCAAAGGAAGACAAAACTAAACAAAATGAGATCCTTATTTCAAAACAATGGAAATGCAAAGAAATATCAAAACAAAACATGAAACAAGATGCCAGTAAGACCAAATATACTAAAGTCAAAAGGTTGCAAATTGAATCCAACACTGTTATTTTGGAGAGACTCATCTAATATAAAGTGACATAAATGGGACAAAAGTAAAAGAAAGGGAAAATATATGAAGGGCAAGGACGAACAAAAAAGAAAAAGCAATGAAAATACTAATATCAAATTAAGAGAAATTGAACGCCAAAAGCACTACATAGGGCAGATAGTATCAATTTATATTATTAAGTGCTATGGTCCTTAGCACTACCGTAACAATCAAATCTTTGTATGTTGACTAGAATTATATTGAAGGACATACAGGAAATATTTTCTTAGAAATACAAGGATACATCTTCAGTAACCCAGTAGTTAAAGACTTTGACACAGTCTCCATCATGACAAATTGAGTAGGCAAAAAATAAACAAGGACAATGTTTTAAGAAATACATAATATAATCAATTTAACGAATATATATATAATTATATGTGTAAAAAGCAAGAGCCACCTTCTAAAAACCTTCTAAGTAAAAGAGAAAAAACAAAACTACCATTAGGATCAACTTAGAAATAACCAAAATGGGAACATTATATCACATATAAAAGGATATAATATTACCAATGAGGCACTCAGAGAAAAAAATTCATGAACACTTTAAATATTAAGCAAGAGAGTATCAAAATAAATGAACTGAGCCTTATAAGAAAGCAATAAAGCAAGTCAAGAGTAAGCACAAGGAAGGAATTAATAAAAGAAGAGACTAATGAATAAGAAAACAGAAAAATATTAGAATTGATAAATAACTCCAAAAGATGGCTCTTTGAAAGAACCAATAAAATAGAAAAAATTCTGTTGAATCTAATCAGGGAGCAGACAGAAAGTACTCATAGAAGATCAGGAATCCAGATGTAAGAACATTTTTCTAATAAAAGATCAAAACTTTTGAAAATCTGGATCAAACAATGAAATATTGTTTCACACCAATTAGTCTAGGAAAAAATAGAAAAATCTGGTCAGGCACAGTGGTTCAGGCCTGTAATCCTAGCACTTTGTGAGGCCAAGGTGAGAGAAACACTTGAGCCCAGGAGATCAAGACCAGCCTGAGTAACATACTTAGACCCCTATCTCTACAAAAAATTAAAAAATTAGCCAGACGTGGTGGCACACACCTGTAGCCCCAGCTACTTAGAAGGCTGAGGCAGAAGAATCACTTGAGCCCAGGAATTTGAGGTTTTAGTGAGCTATGATGACACCACTGCACTCTAGCCCAGGCAACAGACTGAAATTCTGTTTTAAAAAAAAAAAAATTAGGGTGGTCGAGGATGGTGGTGGTGACCTCCTGGCTCACCAGGAGGATGGTCACACCCCTTGGCCAGCTGGGACAGTGTGATCTGACCCACAGGAGGACGACTCTTCCTCCACTGACCTCCACATCCTCTCAGGCAGGGAAGCGCCTGAAGTCAGTGCCAAGTTGTGGCACGGGATGACAGGCTGTGTGGAGAAGAGACAATGGCGGGAACCATTTTGAACTCTCCAGTGCTCTGTGCTAGGTCTGTGCTGGGCGGGGAGGGACTGGTCTGAGTGGACACCTCCCGGGGCCACAGAGGGTAGTTTGGAGACAAGCACCTTGCCTCTGGCGGTAGCGGAGACCGGAACAAAGGAGGTGAATGCCAAAAGGGAGACTCTACCCGTGGAAACCACAGAGATTCGGCTGGCGCAAGGTGGCGCAGAGAGTGCAGGACCCCCTGCTGGACTGGCCTGGCACAGTGTGTTAGGGAAGCAGTGGGGACAGCCAGCTCATTGAGACAGCCTGCCAAACCCAGCACCTGCTGCCCCCCCAGCAGTCATCTCCAGTGCTGGCTCTCTGTTGGGGGGCAGCCGCCATTTTGGGGGTCCATAGCCTAGAAACGCTGTGGCGCCTTAGGGTTCTGGGCACCACCCCTTCTCCAGCCCAGGAGGGCGAGCTCAGGCTACAGTCTCAGGCAACGCCCGCCCCTGGCCAGAGCAGGCCCCGGCCTTGGAGGAGGGGAGTAAGGAGAGAAACGCTTCCTGAACATTCCTCCCCCAACACAGCCACTTGCCTCGTCTCGCTGGCAGGACAGACCCCACCCTTGGAGGTGCAGAGTAATGAGAGAAGCGGCTTTCTGGGCTGAGACTCCCAGCAACCTCAGGCCGGCTCCTCCCTTGGCCCAGCTGCTTGTATTTTGCACTGACAGGACAAACCCCACCCTTGAAAGTGCCTAGTAAGGAGAGGAACCGTTTCCTGGGCTGAGAGGAGCTATGGCCTCAGGCAGCACACCTCCCCCAGCCTGGTGGCTTGACTTTCCCTAAGGCAGGGAAGACCCCACCCTTGGAGGAGGGAAGAAACTAGAGAAGATGGTTGGAGAAGACATTTTCTGCACTGCGACCTGCAGGGTCTCAAGAAATTCTCCTCCCCACCCCCCAGCCAGGCAGGGCAGACTTCGCCCTTGAAGGCAGGGAGAAGGGAGAAAAGTCACTTTCTCAGTGCGAATGGCATGAATCTGTGAGACCTTAGAACTAAGCAAAAGGGGGCAGACAGTTGAATCAGTCCAGCAGGTTGGTTTTGATCATCTTATAAGAACATAACACTAGGGCTCACCCTTGGTGCCCAGGCTGCTGCCAGCTTTGGGGCTTCTGGACTGGGAAGGAAAATCTTGGCCAGAGTCCTCAGCAATTTCACCAATTGGCACCCCCCACCTGGAGCCACCTGGCAAGTGTGGCAAAAGAGCCCTGAGTAACATGTTAGCAGCTGTCCACTAGCAGCAGATCAAGCAACCACAGAAGTATACACTCTCAGGCTTTCAGGTACCTGTTGCCCTTACCCCACCTAACGTGGCAACACAGCTCAAGTTACCCTTGGGAGTGACATGACGGTTCCCAAAGATCGGGGCACTTTTGTATCCTATTTGGGGGTTTAGAGCCCAACACAAAGGCACTGGAATATCTTGATAATCAACTCCTCCACGCAAACTACAAGCAACAACAGAGATGGTAACCCCATAGCCCAACACAGTGCCTTCCATCTCAAACTGCTGGAGGGCAGCAGAGTCACACACACAAGAGGGATTCACCAGCCTCCTTTGGCAAGAGGTGAAGACAACAGGTCAGAGATAACCCAACAGGCTAAAACACCTCTAAGGCAATAAAGGACCAGAGCGCATCTCCCCAGCACTGTCAAGGAACGTCCCTTCGGTGACTTGGAGATAACGCCATAAACCACCCCCAGCACACCCAGTTCTCAACAAAGTAGCCTGATGAGCATCAGCGAAAGAACACAAGAAACATGAAAGTTCAGAGAGAAAAGTCACCCCCAAAAGAAAATATTCAATCTCCATCAGTAGGTATCAACTTACACGATATGATTAAACTGACAGAGGAAGAATTCCGAATATGGATTGTAAGAAAACTCAATGGAATTGAAGAGAAAATAGAAACCCAACATAAAGAAGCCACAAGAACAATACAGGAAATGAATGAAAAATTATCTAAAGAAATTGAAAAACCAAACAGAAATTCTGCAAATGAAAGACACATTTAGGGAACTACAAAACACAGTGGAAAGCCTCAAGAACAGAACAGATCACACAGAGGAAAGAAGGTAATGTCTATATGCCAAACAAATCGGATGAAGACAAAGAACACAGAAACAAGAGAAATCAAGGCCAGATGCAGTGGCTCACAGTTATAATCCTAGCACTCTGGGAGGCTGAGGCAGGAGAATTGCTTGAGGCTGGAGTTTGAGACCATCCTGAGCAAGAGCAAGACCCCATCTCTACAAAAAATAGAAAAATTAGCCAGGTATGGTGGCACACACTGTAGTCCCAGCTACTCAGGAGGCTGAAGTAGGAGGATCACTCAAGCCCAGGAGTTTGAGGTTGTAGTGAGCTATAATGATGCCACTGCACTCTAGCTGGAGTGACAGAGTGAGACCCTGTCTCAATTGTTGAAAAAAAGAACAAAGAAGAAAAGAAAAGGAAGGAAGGAAAGAAAAAAGGAAAAAAAGAAAGAAATCAGAAGCCTAGGAAGAGAAGAAGAGGAAAGTGGGAGATGGGTAGTTGTAAAAGAAGGAGATTTATGGCGTGAGTATGGGGTCTTATGCCTCAACCCAACATCAAAATGCTTGGTAACGGAGATAAGTAGTAGAGATTCCAGGTAAGAATAGAAATCCCGAATCAAAAGGACTATAGATCTTTCTTCCTGCCAGGAGTTCTATTCCAACACACAGCTATAATAAAGTAGATAGCAATGGGGAGAAGGCTGAAGGGAAAAGCTCCTCTCCCCCATTCAGGTGTACCTGGGTGTGGGTGGGGAGCTGGAGAGAGCCTCAAGAGTTTCAAAACCCTTAGTAAAGGGTGCAGAAGGTATCTGAAAATTACAAGACAGCACACTGAGCTTGGGGCAGTGGTGGACAGCCCATAGCCAGTAGCCTGAGGGCAGACCACATCAGTTTTAGAAATCAGGAGGACCATCGTGAGCAGGTGTGGGAACTCATCAGCAAGGGGTCATGGCTGGGCTCTCATGGTGCATCTCCAAGGTGGCCAAAGATGAAACAGAATAGCCTTCCAGCCAGAAGCCACTGATAATAAATGCTCCTCCCTTGATCTCAGGACCACAGGCAAACTCCATAGGAGCCTGATCACCCTCAGGGAAAAGAGCAGAAAAAGAGCATGGATTCTGTAGCAAACCATCTGGGCTTACATCTCGACGAGTCTGCCACTAAGTACCTATGTGATCTTGAGCAAGTTACTTAACCACTCTATGCTTAAGTTTCCTCACTATCAAAATGAGAATAATAATGGTGCCTGTCTCAGAGGTTATCCTTGCATATAGAGTCACGTCTAGAATAGAGTTAGTGCTGAATTCATGTTGTCAGTTACCATTGAAGATATTATTAGTTTGCACATGGTGATACATCTGTACACAATCTGTACAGTGCAATCTGTGGGCATTACTATTAATACTTTCTTCTACAACTTTTCGTAAGGTCTTTAAGCCTCAGTTTCCTTGTCTGTAGAAAGCACATAATAACATGGGGTGCCCAACAGACAATGCAGAATCAGACAGTAATGCCTTCCACAGGAATGATGACAGCCAACACTTACAGGACATGTATGAAGTGCCAGGCAGTGTTCTAAGCATATTACACGCACTCAATCATTTAATCCTCACACAACCCTGTGAGTTGGTACTACAATTTTCCCCATCTTGCAGCTGAAGAAGCAGGCCCTGAGAGGTTAGGAAAAGTGCCCAGAGTGCCTCAGCAGGAGAATGGCAAAGCGGGGCCTTGAATCAGACCTTGTTCCAGGGTCCATGCTCCTGCATGCTTCACTTTGCCACTCCTCTGCTCTTTGTGTTTGTGTTTAAAGTCAACATCGGTGGGTTTTTTTCCTTAAAAGATATGGACTATATCTGTTTTCTCTTCCTTGATAGATGAAAATATATTTGATTATATAAAAAGAAAATCTCTGAATCTAAACTCTGTTGAGTTACCCCTACTGGGAATAGCAAATACTCAGACCTGGATACTTAGAAATAGCTGAAACATCCACTATTTGCAACATTTACCAAAGCTGTTTATCCCCATATGATAATTTACTCAAGCACAGAAACTGAGTAAGAGTGACAGAATTTTTAACATTTTAGAATCTAAATATAACTTTCTGATATAAATTCCCCTGGGTACAGTTCTTGTACGTTTGCTGAATACGGAGCATCATCATACTTTAAATCTATATTTAGATTGTGACCAAAATGAAAACGTGGCAAATACTAAATATCCTATGAGAAATTATAGGTAAAAAATGTGGTCACATCAAGAGATGCTAGGATGAGGGGCCTCAAAAATCCCACCCAGCCTCTTGTATTGTGCTATAGAGTTCACAGTGGCTGCTTTCAGAAGAATTGACTTAGAGGGAAAATAAGGAACTTCATGTATTCATAATTTTCTTATGGGAACTCAGATTTTGAAAGCCTTTCATGCATGATGTGGAGCTAAGGTACTTTCCAATTTTGTACCCTTTCAACAAACTATTTTTTACTATTGGGGTCCAATTATTTCAAACAGGATTAGGGATTCACTTTCAAAATTCAAGGACTAAAGCATGGGCGCTGATAGGAAAAAAAACACATAAAGAATTAGAAAAGTTCAGAATTTAAAGTGGAGGAGAAAGGTATCAAAATGAGACTTGAGTTTCCTATTAGGTAGTAGCCACTGCCCCCCTGCGGTGAAAAAGTATCAGTGCCTTCAAATTATATTTGCCTCTTTATAGTTTAATTTAAACTTAGCATTTTCTGACATGTTACTCTGAAATACTTTCCTCTTTATTTTTAGTATATCATTCTTTATTTTATTTCTTTAGTCATTCTCTCTTTGTTCACTGAAGACTTAATAATATAAAAAAGCAAGTGAATTGAAGTGTTCATTCAGCTCAAGAGCTACTTCAGCAATTCTACAAATAAGTAGAAAATGAAAATAGCACAGAGAAATGTAATGACACATCTCCCAACAGAACAAAAGAGCACAGAATAATTTGAATCTCTTGACAAGTTTTTTTCATAACCCTTCCAAAATTTAATAGTAAAGAACACTTGGCTAGAAATAAAATTGTTATATTAATTTTATTAAATCACAAGCTTCAGAAATAAAGAACAATATACTCTGAGTCATCTAACACATGGAAAAATCTTTCATTGATTATTTGAAATGAAATTACAATTTTCTTTCCAGGGAGTTTTTTGGGAGGATAATTGATTAAATACTTTATGCCTCTCTCCTTGCAGATATCTGAGTGGTAGGTTAGTTCTGTTTCTAACTTTCTAGAACCATCAGCAACTGATATTTTTAGCACAAGGCACTGCTCTCTATAAATCATTTTTATCTCCAGTCTATCAGCACTTACATAACCTACATACTATTGCATATAAAATTATTAAATGATAATATCCCTGAGCTATTTTTTAGCTGCAATTGCAAAAAAAAACACTTAGTGATGTTACACAAGGTGTCACAGAGTTGTGCAAAGGAGTGTCCATTTTGGGCTCAAATGCCAAGCAAGGAGGGACTGTCTTCACTAAAACACCCTTCCTGTGGCTACTGCCCACAAAGAATCCCTACACTTCAGGGCAGACCCAACAACAGAAAGAACATAAACACGCAATATTCTGTAGAAAGCTGCAGCATTATGTCACCATTTTTATTAATAAGCAGAGCAGATGGCCTTGTCCAGCATTTTGGAGGCACACATAGCCTTTTGTTAGAATTAGTTGATAAAGGTGGGTCATGGTGGCTCATGCCTATAATCCCAGCACTTTGGGAGGCCAAGGCAAGAAGATCACTTGAAGCTAGGAGTTCGAGACCAACCTGGCAACATAGCAAACCCCATCTCTACAAAATATTTAAAAAAATAAAAATTAGCTGGGCATGGTGGTGCAACCCTATAGCCCCAGCTACTTGGGAGGCTGAGGCTGGAGGATGTCCTGAGCATGGGAGGATCGCCTGAGCATAGGCATTTGAAGTTACAGTGAGCTATGATAGAGCCACTGCTCTGGGCTTCAGAGTGAGACTCTGCCTCTAAAAAAAATAATAATAATTAAATAATTGATAAAGATTTGGCTCTTAAGGTTTATTATAGGCAGTTTACAAGCAAATCCTGTCACTAGGAATAAAGGCACTGAAGGAAGAACCGTACATCCCAGAGCAAACACCATGAGGCAAGAGTTGAGCGGGTGGGACTCAGTAGAAAATCTCCATGTCCTGGAGGAAGGATACATGGGAGAACAGAACTGTTCCCAAGACATACGATTAACAAATATCCCAGAGAGAAGAACCAGAGAATGATAACAGAATTTCTTGTGTATTATTTTATATTCTTCTTGTGGATAAAAGTGGGTTGGGCTAAGATGTCAAAATAACATATTAAGAAAATGTGACCTATACTGAAGATAAAGGGACAATTGGAGACAAAAATGCAATAGCTTTCATAATTACAGTCCATGTCCCCTGCTCATTCAATGCACTAGTTAAAAAGGTGTGGGGTGAATCTTCTGTTGTCTTCAGAAAGCTGCACATTAGTAATCCTGTTGGATATCACTAGAAAGACACCTAGACCACATGAACCTTATCTGTTCTGAATGGACAAGTATGGTAAATAGTGCATCTTCTGGAACTGTGTCCCAATGTGCCACACGTTTCACTTCTGATTCATTTTCTGCATATTGAATCCCTATACTTTGCAACACGGGCAGATCAAAAGGTAAATCCTCATGATCACTGTGCTCTTTGTTTCACAAATAAGTTTAACCCATCTCAAATAACGGGGATTTATTGTACCAAATGAGCACACTTGGGAGTAAGGGTGAAAGGATCCCAGAAATAGCCATGCTTCAAGATGCAGTGCCATCTAGGAACCATGCCCTAGCAGAAGGACCTTCACCCTGATGTTCCACCATCAATACGCCTCTTCCACTCCTTGTTTCTGCTTTATCATTTTTCCTCTCATTACAGAAAGGCTGATGCTCCCTGTGTCTTCCTATCAACTTTTCAAGGAGAGTATAATTAGTCTGGTTAATTACATTATCCTTACTAGGGAAACTTTTTCATGCCAAGTCATTTCATAGATCAGCAGCCAGTCCACAGACTAGATGCCCTTAGGAAACGTTATTCTACCCATTTGCTTAAAGAAGAGAGTGAGGCTGGCTGCTTAGTTCAGCACAGAGCTGCAAATGAGAGGATGTGGGCATGATAAATGATGTCTAGCATACTACTGTTAAGGATTCGCGTTTTTTACTCTGTACAGATAACTTTAGATTTTATTAATCTAGATTAGATTTTATTAACTGATTTTATCTATTACAGAAACAGAGCCATATATAACATACAGCATATCTACATCATTATTATTTTATGACTATATTCTTCTTTTTTTTTTTTTTAGATGGAGTCTCACTGGGTTACCCAGACTAGAGTGCCATGGTGTCAGCCTAGCTCACAGCAACTTCAAACACTTGGGCTCAAGTAATCTTCCTGCCTCAGCCTTCCCAAGTACCTGGGACTACAGGTGCATGCCACCCAACCCACCTCACCCCTGGCTAATTTTTTCTATTTTTAGTAGAGACAGGGTCTCATTCTTGCTCAGGCTTGTGCCTTCTTCTTAATAAATAAAAGTAAGCTCTGGACATGTGTAAACATACCTGTATTTGAAAATCACAGCTTTAATAATCTATTTATTATAATTATAAGAAATCCCCACTTCAGTCCACAGAGCTACTATTTAATTTTTCGTGGAAGGTCTTACAGAATGGGAAAGATTTTTCAATCCAGTTAGTTTTCTTCAGTAGATATAGGCAGATTCTTAAATGTTACAACTAATGATATCGACTTAAAACCGAAAGGTGCAGATGGAGAAGCAGATGTAGCTGTCACCGTATATGTAGGCTGATTAAGCACAGCAGGCACACTGAATGTTCTTGCCAAAGAACCTGCAATAATAAAACATTTAGCTCCCTGAAACCATGCTGGACTTTAGACTTCAAATGGAAACTAATCATTACAGTCATTTATAACAAGCCATGTCAGAAGTGCGTATGGCACTCAGTAAGTAAATATAATTCAAAAGGCCCACTGTAAATATATTGGAAGATTAAGAGAGCCACCACACAACGAACACACAAAACAGAAGTCTGTTTGTCCTAAGTCTGCGCAGAGATTGTCAAATTTATTTTTCTAACTCCAGGGAGACCCTTGTCTATCTACCCCATATAATTATCTAACCAATTAATAAATATACTTAAGAACATTTCATAGTGATCTATTTCATGATCCTAAAAAACATGGGAGACATCTTCCTTAAGATAATTGAAGACAATTATTAATTAAGCCACTTCAAAATTTATTACTCAGGATCTTATTTTCTCAACATCCTTATTAAAATACAGAACCTAATTCTGGGCATTATCAAAACCCAGAATTCAATGAAAATATTCTCTTCAGTTACATGATATTGTACTACCATTAATATTTCAGCAACTTGATAGCCTTTTTAATAGAAATACTTCCTTGCTGAAAAGATATACTTGATAAATCAGTAGGCTTAATGCTCTCATTAAAAATAGAATTTTAGAATTAAACATTGCAAGAGATCATACATTATGGCATAATCTGTGCTCAACAGACAAAGACTGTCTGACTCTATGCTCCCCACCTACCTTATTAGTATTTAGTAAATAATTAAAGAGCAATCTCATCTAGTCTTGTAACTTCAGCTTTCAATTCTACACTTATGTATAAGGTTCCCAAACTTGAGTTTCCTGATTCCAGAATGCAAATTTCCAACTAATTGCAAGACTTCTTCCTATGGAAGCCCCAAAACATGACAATGTTGCTCTTAGCTGATGTTGTCATTTAAATTGTAATCTGTAGCAGCAAGAGCACTGATATTATCTGGAGCTTTTTAATATGCAAAATCTCAGACCTACTAGATCAAAATTTGCATTTTATCAATATACCTTGGTGATTCCTATGCATGTTCAAGTTTGAGAAGCACTGCTCTGATTCTCTCATCTCTGTTGAATTTTATTTCTTCACAAATGTTTTCAAGCATGTAGAATACTTAACCTATCAGCATCTCACAAGGATTTCAAGAAGATTAATTTTTAAACCTCTGCAGATTAAGTTATTTTTAAATTGCCTTAAAGAAAGGCTTCTAAGCCACTAAATAAAGTGAAATGTGATCCTTCCTTATTGGGGGTTCTTTAATCAGTACACTTATCACTTCAAAGTGACATCTTTACTGCTACTCATAAGTAATCTCCAGATTTGTTATTCTTAGAGAAAGATCTAATCCCTACGAAAATTGTTGATTTTGTGGATTTCCTTATTTTCCCCAAACAAATAGTGCAGTCCCCAAGACGGGTTAAATGTATACATAGGATCATTTTGTAGATTCTTTGCCCTGTTAGGGCAGCTGAGCAAGGTCTTGACACAGTTCAGAAAACAGCCGCTTCCCCCGCAGCAGAGCGAGCCACATTTCCCACAGGAAACAGATACTTTTCTCTGTGCAAATTCTACGGTTCTTGTGGTTGGGGAACAACCCAATACAGTTATGTAGACAATGTGTCCACAATGCCCTGCTTGGGAGCATTCTTCTAATTAGTAATCACCTCCTGCCTGCCCTGCTTTAATGGCAGTATCAGAACGTGCCAGATGGCTTTGTAGGCCAATGGTTATCGTGTAAAATGAATTTAACTAATTTCTCCATACAATTCTGGACAAATCTTACTTTGGTATGTCATATATGAATCCTTTCCAACTCAGTAACATTATTATCTTTTCTCTAAAAGTGTAAGTCACTCAGAGCATTCAGCAACTTAGAGCTATGTTGTTTGACTTGTCACTGAAAGCACTTTACAAGGGTCAGATGACCAATATGATACTGTGGGAGGACTCCTGAATGAATTGGGTAAGGAGATCTCGATTACCTCGATGGACCGTTTTAACTTCAGAAGTCCAGTTTCTCGGCCGGGCGCGGTGGCTCACGCCTGTAATCCTAGCACTCTGGGAGGCCAAGGCGGGCAGATAGCTCAAGGTCAGGAGTTCGAAAGCAGCCTGAGCAAGAGTGAGACCCCGTCTCTACTATAAATAGAAATAAATTAATTGGCCAACTGAAAAAATATATATAGAAAAAATTAGCCGGGCATGGGGGCGCATGCCTGTGGTCCCAGCTACTCGGGAGGCTGAGGCAGGAGGATCGCTTGAGCCCAGGAGTTTGAGGTTGCTATGAGCTAGGCTGATGCCAAGGCACTCACTCTACACTGGGGCAACAAAGTGAGACCCTGTCTCAAAAAAACAAAACAAAACAAAGAAAATTCCAGTTTCTCTACTTTGTAACTACTTCTACATTCATGAGTGGTAAATATATGATTGTAACATCAAGTCTCACCTTAAGTTCATTAAAGGAAAAGATAACTTGGTCATTAAACGATTAAAGAATTATGCTTCTTTGATACAAGTGGATCTACCATTTGATCCAGCAATCCCACTACTGGGCATCTACCCAAAAGATCAAATGACACTCTACAAAAAAGACACCTGCACTCGAATGTTTATAGCAGCACAATTCACAATTGCAAAGTTGTGCAAACAACACAAGTGCCCATCGATACAAGAGTGGATTAATAAAATGTGGTGTATGTATACCATGGTGTACTATTCAGCTTTAAGAAACAACAGTGATATAGCACCTCTTGTATTTTCCTGGATAGAGCTGGAACCCATTCTACTAAGTGAAGTATCTCAAGAATGGAAAAACAAGTACCACATGTACTTACCAGCAAATTGGTATTAACGGATCAACACCTAAGTGGACATACAGGAATAACATTTATCGGGTGTCGGGCAGGTGGGAGGGAGGAGAAGGGGATGGGTATATACAAACATAATGAGTGAGATGTGCAACATTTGGGGGATGGTCCTGCTTGAAGCTCTAACTTGAGGGGGGAGGGGAGGCATGGGCAATATACATAACCTTAACATTTGTACCCCCATAAAATGCTGAAAGAAAAAAAAAAGACTTATGCTTCTTAATTAGCTTACACCAAAATTTTTTAGTAAGTATTCATTTAAGACTTTCATTTCTTAAAAAGCATTTATTTCACTCTTAGAAGAACTGACACTGAATTTCCTTCTAAGCTTTAGAAAGGGGTTTGTTTTATTAAGACTTTCAAGCTATCACCACCTTTTAGGTTTCATGGAACATCTCTATTGATTCGTTTTATTTTCCATCTCATTGAAATTCTAGATTTGACCATTATTTCCTTTCCCTTTCTTTCTTTAGGTTTATTTGTTGTCCTTTGCTATTTGGTGGGGGGGGGGGGTTGAATGCAACATTCATTTCTTTTAAATTCTTTCCCCAGTTACATTTAAAACAGCATAATTCTGTGTAATAATCCTTTTTCCCCTAATACAAGTTTTGTCATATAGCACTTCTTTTTTTTTTTTTTGAGACAGTCTCCCTTGTTGCCCAGCCTAGAGTGAGTGCCGTGGCATCACCCTAGCTCACAGCAACCTCAAATTCCTGGGCTCAAGCAATCCTCCTGCCTCAGCCTCCCGAGTAGCTGGGACTACTGGCATGCCACCATGCTCAGCTAATATTTTCTATATATATTAGTTGGCCAATTAATTTCTTTCTATTTATAGTAGAGACAGGGTCTCATTCTTGCTCAGGCTGGTTTCGAACTCCTGACCTCGAGCAATCCACCTGCCTCAGCCTCCCATAGTGCTAGGATTACAGGCGTGAGCCACCGTGCCCGGCCCATATAGCACTTCTTATTATTCGATTCCAGATATAATTTTCATTGAAATTTCTTAATTCATGAGTAAATCAAAGCTGCTTGCTTTCCAAATGGTGGTGTAACAAGGATAAACAGCAGGTTTGAGTTTTATTATCGCCCTGTGCCAGCAATTCTAAACAAATGTCAGTGATAAAATACCCCAACCTGAAAACCACTTTTATTGGCCTAAGATCTATATTTCTATGGTTACTGCTAAGCTTTAATAATGTATGTGTAACATTTTTATAACCTATCCTTTAATAAACATTGTGTTCTACATGGAACTTAATTTAGAAAACTCCCAGTTTTCTGAATCTGCCCCAACATACAGGGACACCCTTACATTTAGAAGGTAAGTTAGTAACATGTTTTTTCCCTTAAATGCTTTTATTTATTTTTTTTATAGTAACATTTTTTTAATCATTTCCACTCCCTTGGAGCTGCAGTTTGTGTTTGTAATACCTGTGGTACTATATATCATGGTGTTTGAACAGTACGTTCAAAATAAACAATAGTATAATAATTACAAAGATGAAGAAACAGTTCTGTCAATCTATATGATCTCTTAAGAGTTTGTGATTAAATTTTAGAACAGCAACAGTATGACCCTTGAAATGTAATTGTTTTGTAAGTGCAAATTTTAGTTCACACGTGGAATTTTTTACTGAATTTTAATATCTTTGCAATTGAATTTGTCTTTTTCAACTGCTGTTTAAAACTAAAGGACTAGGCAGGTGTAGTGGCTCACACCTATAATCCTAGCACTCTGGGAAGCCGAGGTGGGAGGATGGCTTCAGGTCAGGAGTTTGAGACCAGCCTGGAGCAAAACCCCATTTTGTACTAAAAACAGAAAAATTAGCCAGGTGTGGTGGCACAGGCCTCCTGCCTCAGCCTCCCTGCTACTTGGGAGGCTGAGGCAGGAGAATCGCTTGAGCTCAGGAGTTTGAGGTTGCTGTGACCTAGGCTGACACCATTGCACTCTAGCCAGGGTGACAGAGTGAGACTCCGTCTCAGAAAAATAAAGGACTAACCAAGAATATAAATCATTGCATCAGTAGTACAATTTAGAAGTTTTTCCTGCTATGAAGTTTTAGATAAGGTTAATCAAAACCTAAAATATTTGCCAACAGTCTCAATCAGGCTTGAACAATGCACAGTGAAACATTGAGCTTTAAAACTGCTCCTTGAAAATTAGCACACAGAAAATGTAAACAAGGTTATGAACTAGGCGACAACAAAATATAAGAAAATAGCCACTTACAGTAGAAATAAAGAATCAAATTTCAGAAAAAAGCAACAAAAGATACTGGTCAATATAATCCATAGATGAGGGAAAATTTATAGATTTATTTAGTAATGTAACTTTACTATTGCATACCTGGTAACCATTACATTCACTGGATAATATTAATAACACATTAAGCCTAGACAAGCTGTTGTTTCAATTGGTAAAGGAGGGAGAATTAACAGAAGAAAGGAGAATGCTTTTGTTTCATAAGGTAAACTATTAAAAAACAAACAAGAAAAATAGAAACATCTGTAGAATTACTTGATAAAATGGGTCAAGATGAATACAAATCAAGCATATAAAAGTATGAAAAGTACATATACATGTATGTATATTGGAGACATGAAGAATGAAAATAATGTAAAGACAGTGTCAGAAAATAATCCTAATTTGTCAGCATTGTTTGAAAAATAACTGAAAAAAAATGTTCATTTAAAATAAGACCAAGTGCAATAAGCCACAGTATTTAATTTGTAACATCAGTAAGAATATATTTGCTTTTTCACTATATAGATCCCAAATATTACACCTAAGTAGAACTAGAGACTCCTCTCCAATACATCTTTTCAACTGTGTCCTTGTGTCATTTTTTTCTAGGGGAAACTTGATGTGATGTATACAATCTTACCAGGCCAACTTGTTTGGATTTTATTATGGACAAGGAAAGTGACATGATCAGATTTTCATTTCAAAAGTAGCACCCTTCTTACAGTGTGGAAAGTGAACTGAAGAGAGGAATGAAGAAGAGGACACCGGGGAAAGCAGACTGACGAGAGGGCTATTACACCAAAACAGGTGAGTTACACTGAAGGTAGAATAGCAGTAAGATGGTGAACAGTAAATAGATTAAGGAGATATTAGAGAGGTTGAATTGATAGAATTCGGTTACTAAAGCTGTTGAGGAAAATTAAGAGTTGAAAATGATTCTTTGGTTTCTGGTCTTAACTGGATAACTAAGTACATTCATTAGATGCAGTCTCTGAGTTAGAGAATATGAGAGGAAAGTTTATCAAGCGGGGAACTAAATAAACAAATGTCAGCTCAATTTTGAAGTCAGCAAACAAAAGAATTTATCCTGTTACACCAAAATATAAGTGTACATACCATGTTTCCCCGAAAACAAGACAGGGTCTTATATTTATTTTTCCTCAAGAAGACAGACACCCTAGGGCTTATTTTCAGGGGATGTGTTATTTTTTTTAAGTATGCTACAACAAACTACATTTATTCAAATATAGTTAAGTAAGTCATCTTCTTCTGGAACATCATCATAACTCTCCAAATCCCGAATTCCATCCTGAATTTCTTGCAACTCTATTTCCTTTAGAACCATTGGCCCCAGTCTCTCATGTCGAGCAATAGAGCTCTCCTGGGGCAGATGAGAAGGGCTGCTCATCTTCTTTACCGCTCCGTGACAAAATGCATGGGTTGTGCAGATAGGCTGCATAGCCACAGCCATCACGAGGTCTTATTTTCAGGGTAGGGCTTATATTGCATGAATGCTTAGAAATCCTGCTAGGGCTTATTTTATGGGTAGGTCTTATTTTCAGGGTAACACAGTAGATGAGGTCTCGGGTTATTTTTACAGATTATGCCAATAGAAGTGGTAGGTTCAAGAATAAATTCCAGGGCCAGGTGCGGTAGCTCACGCCTGTAATCCTAGCACTATGGGAAGACAGGCAAGCGGATCGCTCAAGGTCAGGAGTTCAAGATAATCCTGAGCAAAAGCAAGACCCTATCTCTACTAAAAATAGAAAGAAATTAATTGGCCAACTAAAAACATATAGAAAAAATTAGCTGGGCATGGTGGCACATGCCTGTAGTCCCAGCTTCTCAGGAGGCTGAGGCAGGAGGCTCCCTTGGGCCCAGGAGTTTGAGGTTGCTGTGAGCTAGGCTGACGCCACAGCACTCTAGCCCGGGCAACAGAGGGAGACTCTGTTTCAAAAAAAGAAAAAGAAAAAGAATGAATTCCAAAATACTTCTGGGTAATATACCAAAGCCTCTCTGTGCTGTTGATAATTTAGCAAATATTCTTTACCCACTCTAAATTCTTTAAAGGGGTACTATGGTTTAAATGTTTGGGTCCCTTCAAAATTCATACAATAAAACCTAATCTCCAATATGGTATTTAGAAGTGGGGCCTTTAAAGGTGACTAGGGCATGAGGGCTCTGCCCTCATGAGATTAGTGCCCTTACAAAAGAGGTCTGGGAGAGCTGGTTCACTTCTCTCCCTTCCACCATTTGAGAACACACAGAAGGTGCCATCTATGAAGAAGAAAGCCATCACCAGACACCAAAGCTACTGGCACCTTGATCTTGGATTTCCCAGCCTCCAGAAATGTGAGAAATAAATTTATGTTGTTTATAAATTACCCAGTCTAAGGTATTTGTTCTAGCAGCCTCAATGGAATAAGACAAGGGCTAAACATTTTCCCAGCAGTCTATTTAAATAGCTAACAATTTAGAAGTAGCTAAAGTATACACAAAAATGACCCAGGATGGCCAGGCATGGTGGCTCACACCTGTAATCTCAGCACTTTGGAAGGTCAAGGAGGGAGGATCACTTGAGGCAAGGAGTTCAAGACCAGCCTGGGCAACATAGCAGGACCCCCTCTCTACCAAACAAAAAATGGTTTTAGTCAGGCATGGTTGTACACCTGTAGTCCTCGGAGGCTGAGATAGGAGGACTGGACTGTTTAAGCCCAGGAGACTAAAGTGAGCTATGACCATGCCATTGCACTCCAGCCTGGGTGACAGAGCAAGACCCTTTTAAATGGTAAGCTAAAAGGGTATGATGTTAATATATTTGTTTATCCTTATCCCTTAAATACATGTTAGTATGTTAGCACTTTCAGCTATAAATGATTTAGAAGTAGAGGACAGTTTAGGGGTAAGTACCATCTTATTACTCAAGCCTCAAGATAGCATTCTTAATGAACATAATTTAAGGGGCCAAGTAAATTAAACAGGTAACATCATCTTTCCTCTTTTCAAAACATGTGAACTCCAAAACAAACTAACCTTATAGCAAAAATGAATAACTATTTTCACTGTGATGAAAATGCTCTAAAACTAATTGTGGTAATGGTTATACAACTCTATGAAAATATGTATGGTAATGTAAATTATATCTCAATAAAGCTGTTATTTTTTAAATGGGTAACTTTAAATCCACTATTAGATTTTAAATGCTCTAATTTTACATTAGGCTTCTTAGGCTTTACTAGATTTCAAAATAAGCATAAAAAAAAACCAGAGAAAAGTATATTTTATTGGCATTTAGGCCTAGCACAGTCCAATTCAAATAAAACAGAACAAAGTAATTTATTTAAGCTAATTGAATATATCATATAAACAATTTTTTCTTAAGTTTCTGTTTTACCATCATATGATTGTGTTCATGCAAATACAATCATCAAAACTTGTCCTTCTAATAATATATCATAGCACCACCTTTTATTTGCAGTACTTGATACATAAATTTCATTGTCAAAACACATCTGGCTTTAGCAATGTAAACATATTTGCTATAAGTAAACTTTAAATGATAAAACTGAATGATACTACTGAATAAATCAAAATAGAACTGAGCATCACCACATGACATAATTAAACAAACATTACATAATACTGTCTCAAAAAGAACCACAACTTAATAAATTTCACAAAAAGGAAGCAAAAACAAAGTAATGTGTAAACTCCCAAAGTAGTGTTAAAATACTGAAGAATATAATATAAAATTTACCTCAGAAAAACAAGGGGAAACAACAAAACCATGCAGTGAAAACCAAATTGGTTTAGTAGCTTACAAGAGTCATTTTACTGCAAAGGCTTACTAAAATGCACTCTGACAAAATGATTTATTGTCTATCTCCCTTTTAAAAAATTATCATCATGTTTTACCACATAAGTTGGGTACTTTGTAGAAATTTCACATTTATTGTCAGTGTGGGATCATTACCCCCAAAAACTTTTTATCTCTAAACTACTTTTCCATCTACCCAAAAACCATTAAATTATCTTCATGAAAATTACCATTATAAAGTCAAATAATTCCTAAACAAATCATCATAAAAATAAATCTGTCTTAACAGACTAAGTACAGAAAAAGTGTATACGTAAGAGCTGAAAATCACAAAAAGTGGAGTAAGGAAAAATGTTCACATTTATCATTACTTTTTTTTTTTTTTTTTTTTACTTTCTGGCTAAAATTAAGAAACAAGTTTCTAAAATGTCAGCAAGGACAGTCAGTGCCGCTTTGCATTTGTCTGCAATATACAAATGAGTGAGATATCTGCAGTATAAGGCAGACTTTATTTTTACCCTCAAACATAATTCAGTTATAAAGACCTCAAATTTCTAAACCCAGTTATAATACTGTGGCAGGCAAAACAAATTTGTTCTTATTGCTCTCATTATATTCCAGCTTAATCTACAAACGTGAACATTTTTCCTTATGTTGTCTCAAACTATACTAAAACAAAAAAAAGTCTAGAGAGAGATCTCTGTTGGTTTCCACAGATAAATTGAAAAAGGAAAAAATGAAATTGGAATATTATTTTATCTTCTTAAATGTCCTTAAATGTTTAGCACTTCAGGCAGCACTTGACACAGCAAGTTTCTTCAAGTGATCCATAAACACTTGTAAACTAACATCATCTGTTAGAATAGGTGCTCCAGATTCCTAAAGGAAAAGAAAGATTAGCTATAAT
This sequence comes from Microcebus murinus, assembly GCF_040939455.1. Taxonomy (NCBI): domain Eukaryota; kingdom Metazoa; phylum Chordata; class Mammalia; order Primates; family Cheirogaleidae; genus Microcebus; species Microcebus murinus. The sequence continues at coordinate 56,235,674 of NC_134109.1, read as the reverse complement.
TAAAACATAGCTTTGGAATGTATAAGCAAATGTTTAAAATAGACAAGGAAATCATTTTAAGTAAAATAATGCTTTTGCTCCTGTTGAATGAAGAATAATCTAACTGGCCTTTGTCCCTCGTTTCTGGAATCGAGACTCTACATCCTAGAATTCCCTAAGCAATAGAAGTATCTTTGTCATTCATAGGCTGATGGGACTACATCTGAGTTTATGCTATGAGAGTAGATGGCTCAGGATGAGGGCTGGTCACCAGAAAGACCAATGATGTGATTAGAGGGTTGGGGCTTTAAGACAGCCTGACCTCCAGACCCTTTGTCCCTGGCATTTTAAGGCCAGCTGGAAAGAAACAAACTCATAGTATCATTTTTAAAATAAACTATGCTTATCATGTTTTCAAGTCATTTTAATTGATTTCTGTGAGTCTAGATAATTAACAAGAGTTTGGGGAAATTTCTAACATCAATTTTAATAAAAATTATGTTCAAAGAATGACCTTGGTAACCTAATCCATTAACAATGAAATTTTACTAAACCAAGAGAAAATATTTCTCGAAGAATTTATATCTGAATTTTAAATTTTCTTCTGATACTCAATTTCTTATTTATTAATAAATAATGTGTTTCCCTGAAAATAAGACCTTCCCATAAAATAAGCCCTAGCAGGATTTCTAAGTATTTGTGCAATATAAGCCCTACCCTGAAAATAAGACCTTGTGATGGCCGTGGCTACGCAGCCTATCTGCACAACCCATGCATTTTGTCACGGAGCGGTAAAGAAGATGAGCAGCCCTTCTCATCTGCCCCATGAGAGCTCTATTGCTCGACATGAGAGACTGGGGCCAATGGTTCTAAAGAAAATAGAGTCGCAAGAAATTCAGGATGGGCTGGGCGCGGTGGCTCACGCCTGTAATCCTAGCTCTCTGGGAGGCCGAGGCGGGCGGATTGCTCAAGGTCAGGAGTTCAAAACCAGCCTGAGCAAGAGCAAGACCCCGTCTCTACTATAAATAGAAAGAAACTAATTGGCCAACTGATATATATATAAAAAATTAGCCGGGCATGGTGGCACATGCCTGTAGTCCCAGCTACTCGGGAGGCTGAGACAGAAGGATCGCTCGAGCCCAGGAGTTTGAGGTTGCTGTGAGCTAGGCTGACGCCACGGCACTCACTCTAGCCTGGGCAACAAAGCGAGACTCTGTCTCAAAAAAAAAAAAAAAAAAAAAGAAATTCAGGATGGAATTCGGGATTTGGAGAGTTATGATGATATTCCAGAAGATGACGACTTAACTATATTTGAATACATGTAGCTTGTTGTAGCTTACTTTAAAAAAGTAACACATCCCCTGAAAATAAGCCCTACGGTGTCTTCTTGAGGAAAAATAAATATAAGACCCTATCTTATTTTTGGGGAAACACGGTATATAAAAAGTCTAAAATAGGAAATTAAGTAATTTTCAAAAGATATCAGCAAGTTAGTGGCAAATATATAGCTACTATGGTTCTGGTCTGGCACAGCTACAGACATGCTATAACCTCTCCTGAATAAAGGAAAATCAATTTTATCATGTTAATTCATGAGAACTTGAAACAACTTGATAATGCAGGGAGGCAAAAGCACTAACTATCCATATGACTTTTTTTTCAAGAGACAGGGTCTTACTGTATCACCCAGGATAGAGTACAATAGCATGATCATAGCTCACTGCAGCCTCAAACTCCCCAGTTCAAGCAATCTTGCTACTTCAGCCTTCCAAGTTGCTAGGATAACAGGTACACTGCTACACCCAGCTAATTTTTTAAAAAATATATTTTTTGGTGGAAACAGGGCCTCTATACGATATCAAAGCTGGTCACAAACTCGTGGCCTCAAATAATCCTCCCAAAGTGCTGGGATTATAGATGTGAGCCACCGAGCCTAGCCTCATATGTCTTTGAAGAAGAAAGTCACTTAACCTGTGTCTTAGTTTCCTAATCTGTAAAATAAGAGTAATAGCAAGATCTATCTTACACAGTTGTTGCAATGATTAAATGAGTTAAATTGTATACAGCAAGTAGAACAATACCAGGCACCCAACATGTTTTAGCCATTTTATTATTCCTTCTTTTTTTTTTTTTTTTAGACAGAGTCTCGATTTGTTGCCCAGGCTAGGGTGAGTACCATGGTGTCAGCCTAGCTCACAGCAACCTCAAACTCCTGGGCTCAAGCAATCCTGCTGCCTCAGCCTCTTGAGTAGCTGGGACTACAGGCATGCACCACCATGCTCGGCTGATTTTTTTCTATGTATATTAGTTGGCCAATTAATTTCTTTCTATTTATAGTAGAGACGGAGGTCTCACTCTTGCTCAGGCTAGTTTCGAACTCCTGACCTTGAGCAATCCGCCCATCTCAGCCTCCCAGAGTGCTAGGATTACAGGCGTGAGCCACCTCGCCCTGCCTTATTATTCCTTCTTTTGAAAAACCTATTATAACACTGAAATACTTCTCTTTATTCTATATTCCTAGTTAACACAGAGATGCAAAGATCTCAAAAATGTGACCTAAATCAATAATAACCTGGTGGCTTGCTTTTTATTTCCTGTAACTAGGCCATTTTTTTTTTTTTCATTTTACAACTGTTTTCCACTTCAAGTCACCCAACCTCAGATCTATTTATCCTAGTCATGGATTTTCTAATTTATATACCGCAGAATTCTTATCTGAAATTATAAATACTAATGCTCAACTCAATTTTATCAAAAATTAGCAGTTGATTGATTGATCTCAATTTTTCAATTGGGCCCCTTTTCTATTTAAAAAATATCCAGGATTAGGCAGAATGGTTCAAGCTTTACATTACTTAGTATATGAAGCACTAGAGCAACAGAGGCCTCTAGGACCTTATCACAGAAGGTGTGTTGCAGTGGTGCCCTCTTCAGGCCATTCATGGATAATACTTATCACTAGGTACTTGGATTTCTAACAAACTCCTAAGATACTAGATTTCATTAATTTTTAGTAAAATGCCTGGCTGCTAAAGTTAATTCCCTAAATTGGAATAATCAAATTAACTTAATTATTAAAACTTCACATCTTGAGTCTGAAAGGCCTGAGTTAAAATCTGGACTGTAGGCTGGGAGGTGGGCAGATCATTTGAGCTCAGGAGTTTGAGAGCAGCCTGAGCAAGAGTGAGACCCCATCTCTGCTAAAAAAAATTGAAAGAAATTACCTGGACAACTAAAAGTACATAGAAAAAATTAGCCAGGCACAGTGGCACATGCATGTAGTAGTCTCAGCTACTCGGAAGGCTGAGGCAGTAGGATCACTTGAGCCCAGGAGTTCAAGGTTGCTGTGAGCTAGGGTAATGTTACAGCACTCTAGCCTGGGCAACCGAGTGGATTCTGTCATAACATAACATAACATAACATAACATAACATAACATAACATAACATAACATAACATCTGGACCCTGCCATAGTTTAACTACGTGATCTTGGTAAGACACTGAATTTATATAAGCTTCAATTTCCTCTTCTGAAAAATAGGATTAATAGTATTAAACTTATAGACATTTTTAAACAATTAAATAAGAGTACATAAAAAGCATAGTGATTAAAACAGTATAGATTCAGGCCGGGCATGCTGGCTCACGCCTGTAATCCTAGCACTCTGGGAGGCCGAGGCGGGCGGATTGCTCGAGGTCAGGAGTTCAAAACCAGCCTGGGCAAGAGCCAGACCCCGTCTCTACTATAAATAGAAAGAAATTAATTGGCCAACTAATATATATAGAAAAAATTAGCCGGGCATGGTGGTGCATGCCTGTAGTCCCAGCTACTTGGGAGGCTGAAACAGCAGGATTGCTTGAGCCCAGGAGTTTGAGGTTGCTGTGAGCTAGGCTGATGTCATGGTACTTTAGCCTGCGCAACAGAGTGAGACTCTGTCTCAAAAAAAAAAAAAAAAAAAAAAAAGCATAGATTCAATTTATTAGTGATTATGAAAATATTAGCATAATTTCTCATAAAAATCATGCATCAAGAAAAACCTTAGGTTCTTGTTTATTCCTCTAATGCCCTCACTTCCATGTAGTAATAATTAAACTTCAAAGTTTAAAATAAGTTTTCTTTCCTGTGTTAAATATCTTTAGAGAGAAAATATTTTCCATTGATAACAGTGAAACCTAACAGCTAATATTTACTGAGTATTATTGTCCATATCAAGGACATACTATTATTTTGTTTTTCTCCTCTCAAGGACATACTATTATTAAACTCCGTAGACAAGGAAGTGAAGGCAAAGAGAAGTAACTTGCACTCTCAATTACCAGCCTTCTACACTTCTAAGATTAAGCTCCTTCCTTGATATAAAATCTCCTATAACTATGCCTGATAGTTAGATTTCATGACTTTTAGACCTTGGTTTCAATTTATTTATCTATATCACAAAACCTCCTTAATTCCTAACCACTTCCACAGAACTCCCATACTCTTATCTCTGCTCTCTTCTGTCCAGATCTATTCTATTTGATATATGCTATGTTTAAGGTACTGTGGGAAGTCAAAAATGAGAGTGATAGTTATTGCCCCCAAGTAATTTATAATCTAACAGGAAAAATAAGTGCCATATGAAATGGATGGGAAAACCAGGATGAAAGGGCAGTTATATTACACAAATATAGTCATACAATCAGAGGAAGATGTTATGGTTTGAATGTCCTGTCCAAAACTCATGTTGAAATTTAATGCCCAGTGTGGCAGTATTGAGAGGAGGGTGCCTTTAAGAGGTGACTGGGTCATGAGGACTTGTTCTCATGAATGGATTAGAATCCATTCATGGATTAATGAATTATCACAGCAGTGAGACCGGAGGCTTTGTAAGAAGAGGAAGACAGACCTGAGCTACCACGCTCAGCCCCCTCACCATGTGATGCCCTGTACCACCTCAGGACTCTGCAGAGTCCCCACAAGCAAGAAGGCCTTCACCAGATGCAGCCTCTCAACCTTCGACTTTTCAGCCTCCGTAACTGTAAGAAATAAATTTCTTTTCTTTGTAAGTTACTCAGTTTCAGGTATTCTGTTATAATAAACAGAAAACAGACTAAGAAGAGTTTCATGGAGTCAGTGACCTTAAAGTGAACCTTGATGGATGGGTAGAGTATGTTCAAGTGGTGATACATAAAATGACAGAAAAAGCAGGGTGAGAAGTCTAGCTTGGCTAAAAGAACTACATAATAGCTAAAGGTAGAAAAAGATATTTGGGTCATACCAGAAAGGACTCTCAATAGCAATATAAAGGGTTTATATGTAATTCAATAAAAGGTTATGGAAGTTTTCAGAGCTGATATTCAGGACTATTACATTAGGGCGACTATTCTGGCCACTTACAAAATAGAGAAAAAAAGCTGAAGCACTAAGACCATTTAGCAGGTAATTCTAACAGTTCATGTGAAAAGTAACAGGAACCTGACAACAGTTTGTGACAAGGAAAGGAGAGATGGATAGGGAAAATAGGGCAAAGCATTTGTGATTAATTAAGGGCAGAAAGGAGAAATTGTAAATGACTGAAGTTCTAAGCCTTAGGAATTGAGAGAATAGTGAGACCTTCTGTAAAAACAGGAAATTAGGAAGAACACTATAGTGTTAAAAAAGAGAGGTCAGGCCAGGTGCAGTGGCTCATGCCTATCTGTAATCCTAGCACTCTGGGAGGCCAAGGCGGATGATCGCTCAAGGTCAGGAGTTCCAAACCAGCCTGAGCAGAGCAAGACCACGTCTCTACTAAGAAATAGAAGGAAATTAATTGGCCAACTAAAAATATATAGAAAAAATTAGCCAGTCATGGTGGCACGTGCCTGTAGTCCCAGCTACTCAGAAGGCTGAGACAGAGGATTGCTTGAGCCCAGGAGTTTGAGGTTGCTGTGAGCTAGGCTGACGCCATGGCACTCTAGCCCAGGCAACAGAGTGAGACTTTGTCTCAAAAAAAAAAAAAAGAAAGAAAGAAAGAAAAAAGAGAGGTCAAGTTGGGACATTCTGCTTTATGAAATGTCTAGAGGAAATTCAAGTGATGTGCAACAGATAATTAAAGAAATTCAAGTTCATAGCTCAATGTGAAGCCAGACAAAAGACAGATATTTGCAAGTTAGTCTTCAGATGAGAGCTGAAGCCATAGGAGAGAATGCAATCACCCAAAGTAGTGAATATAGAAAAATCAGGACAAAATCTTGAGACACCTCCATATTCAAAGGGAAGAGGCCTTAATTGCAGTTATTGCTTCATTTCATTTATTTTCTACCCAATCTGGACCCCACAGTTATATTGCCATGAATTATTCTACCCCCTTACTAATGTGCCCATTTTTCTCATTTCCAGTCCTAAATTACCCTCAAAGTCTTTGAGCTTTGATCCAATGTCTAACCTACAAAGCATGATTAAAGAATATTATGGAAGCAAGCTCTAGAAATGTTTAGTAAATAAAATGGGTCCTGACCACTGCTGTAAATGCCTTTTATTCATTCTCTGTTGATTTCTTATATTCCTTAAACCTGTTTTCAATCTTTTCCCTTTTTTTGTCCTTACCCTCAGCCTTTCTCACTCTTAAAATAATCTCCTATTACTGAAAAGAAACCAGCAATTATCCAATGAGAGCTTCCACTCCACCTCAAAATCTGTCTTCACCCTCTTCTCACTTTTTGCTTTTGCAGAAAGAAATGCCCTGCCTTCTTACCAGTGCTTAACCCCTACACGGTACTTGTAATCATACTGTCTCCTTCTGAGGATCTTAAACATCTATTCTTTTGTGTCTTCACCATATTGGCTCCTTTCGCTTGCTGTACCGATAAGTTTTGTGCTCTTATCCTAGTAACAATCATACCTACCCTACTATTTATCCTCAGGCTAAATTTGCACACACAAAAAAATCATTTACACTTACAAACTCCACTTCTTTGCCACCAATTCTTTATAATCTATCTTACTCAACCACTATATTAAAACTGCTTACAAAAGGCCACAAATGACCTTGTCATTTGGCTTAGTCATCAAATCTGAGCACATTTTCTAAGTCTGTGTCCTTCAACTATCTGTCTGCACCATTTCAGTGTTTGTTAGCCCCTTCTTCCTTCTATAAAGTCACCTTTATAACACAGTATTCTTTTCATTCTTCTTCTACCTCTATGGTTATTTATTAAATATTCCTACCACTTGTATTCCCTGAAGGTTTTTTCTCATCCCTCCTTTATCTTTCTACTCTCTCCTCAGACAAGCATTTACTGTGACAACTTTAAGTATCACCTTTCTAAAATCAACTTTTACTTCCTTACCCTGACCACCAAACCCAAATTTCCAATAGCCTACTCAATATGGCCATAATCAATATGGCCATCCTATTGTGGCTCAATAAGATCATCTAGATGGTATCTCAAACTGATTATGTCTAAGATGAAATAATTTCTCTCCACCTCACTCACTGGTACATGTTTACCTAGTCACCCAGGCTTAAAATCCCAAATTACCTTGTTTCCCCTCAACTTTAAATAAATAAATATATATATATATATATATATATATATATATATATTGATTGAGACAGAGTCTCGCTTTGTTGCCCAGGCTAGAGTGAGTGCCGTGGCATCAGCCTAACTCACAGCAACCTCAAACTCCTGGGCTCAAACGATCCTCCTGCCTTAGTCTCCTGAGTAGCTGGGACTACAGGCATGCGCCACCATGCCCGGCTAATTTTTTCTATATATATTAGTTGGCCAATTAATTTCTTTCTATTTATAGTAGAGACGGGGTCTCACTCTTGCTCAGGCTGGTTTTGAACTCCTGACCTCAAGCAATCTGCCCACCTCGGCCTCCCAGAGTGCTAGGATTACAGGTGTGAGCCATGGCACCTGGCCCCAATTATGTTCTTAACAGGTATTCTCTCTCTCTGTAATCCAGGATCCAATCAGAATTCAGATTTGTGTATAGCTGTCATGCTCTGGAATAATATAATTTCTTGTAAGTTCTAATCAAGTCCCACTGAGTCGGCCGGGCGCGGTGGCTCACGCCTGTAATCCTAGCACTTTGGGAGGCCGAGGCGGGCGGATTGCTCAAGGTCAGGAGTTCGAAACCAGCCTGAGCGAGACCCCGTCTCTACCAAAAATAGAAAGATATTAATTGACCAACTAAAAATATATATACAAAAAATTGGCCGGGCATGGTGGCACGTGCCTGTAGTCCCAGCTACTCGGGAGGCTGAGGCAGGGGGATCGCTTGAGCCCAGGAGATTGAGGTTGCTGTGAGCGAGGCTGACGCCACGGCACTCACTCTAGCCTGGGCAACAAAGTGAGACTCTGTCTCAAAAAAAAAAAAAAAAAAAAAAGTCCCACTGAGTCTACTTTTGAAATATCTTCCAAATTTATTCCTTTCACCATCTTGCCTTCATTCTCTCTCACTTGGATTACTTCAATTAATATAGTTTCAACCTACAAACTGCTCCAAATTAATCTTAAGATTCAGTTGTACTATCTAAGACTTGAATTTACCCCGTGTCCAAAAACCTTCAATGAGGCCGGGCGCTGTGGCTCACGCCTGTAATCCTAGCTCTTGGGAGGCCGAGGCGGGCGGATTGCTCAAGGTCAGGAGTTCAAAACCAGCCTGAGCAAGAGTGAGACCCCATCTCTACTATAAACAGAAAGAAATTAATTGGCCAACTGATATATATATAAAAAAAAAAAAAAAAAAATTAGCCGGGCATGGTGGCACATGCCTGTAATCCCAGCTACTCGGGAGGCTGAGGCAGAAGGATCGCTTGAGCCCAGGAGTTTGAGGTTGCTGTGAGCTAGGCTGACGCCACGGCACTCACTCTAGCCTGGACAACAAAAGTGAGACTCTGTCTCAAAAAAAAAAAACAAAAAAAATTTAAAAAAAAAAAAAAAAAAAAACCTTCAATGAGTCTCAATTACTTACAAAATAAAGACTCAACTTCTCAGTCTTCAGCCTGACATTCAAGATCCTCTACAATCTGGTCACACAACACATTTCTAGTTTTATGTTTTATTATTCAGCTCTACATGTAGTCTCTTATCTTGGCCCATACTATCTTTTACCTAGAATTCCCTTCCTCACACAATTTCCTCCTACTGAAATAATAACCATTCTTTTAAACTAAATGTCCTTTTTTTTCTGATCTCTTTTCTGATCACACACCCTCTATCTGCTGCCACCATATGACCTCTTCCTGTAATACTTTATATCTTTCTAAAGTCACATCTGCCATGTATCTTACTTAGGTATGTATCCTATCTCTAATACTTGACTACAAGCTCTTCAAAGGCAGGGATGACAACTGTGTGGCCTGAAGTGCCAATACAGATTCCTGTACATATCGGACACTCAACAAATGTTGATATGGTATATATCAAGAGATAGGACATCTACCAAATTAAACTATATCAATAATGATTTGCAGGCTTTCCACCTCTCCCACTCAACTACAATCCCTGGCCTTTCTTGGCTTCTTGTGGCCTTTTGTGGTTCATGGCTTAGCATTAAGCTGGAATCATCACTTCCTATCTTATACACCTTATTGCTTTTTGTTTTAAGGATACGGTGCTAAACTTGGACAATGAAGGGGTTCTGTCTATTTGACAGGATCACTTTTTTATTTTCTGTGGTGCCATCAAATATTAATTCTGTTTTCTACTCTTATTTTTTCATTACTTTTCCAACAGAATCATTACTAAATGCATAGAAAAAAACACAGCTTTCATTAAAATAACAAACTATAAATACACAAAGAAATAATTTCCAAGACCTGCTATATACACTTACCTGCCCCCAGGCATACATATTATTATGAGTCTGTGAAGGGTTGACTTTTGAAAGCAGGAAACGGGCCTTAAAAGCAAAAAAGAAAAAAACATTATCCTTCAAAACTAGATTTAGTCAATATAAGCTCAATAAATACATTATCCCATCTAAAATAAATTTTATTTGTGTTGGTAAAATTAATTTAATTTAATTTTTTTTGAGACAGTCTCACTTTGTTGCCCAGGCTAGAGTGAGTGCCGTGGCATCAGCCTAGCTCACAGCAACCTCAACTCCTGGGCTCGAGCGATCCTACTGCCTCAGCCTCCCAAGTAGCTGGGACTACAGGCATGAACCACCATGCCTGGCTCATTTTTTCTACATATATTAGTTGGCCAATTAATTTCTATTTATAGTAGAGACAGGGTCTTGCTCTTGCTCAGGCTGGTTTCGAACTCCTGACCTCGAGCAATCCACCCGCCTCAGCCTCCCAGAGTGCTAGGATTACAGGAATGAGCCACCCCGCCCAGCCATAAAATTAATTTTATTAAATGAGCTTTTTAAACTATTTAACTGAATTTTGAAATTTTATAAATAAATAATAAATGCACCCTCATCTCTCCAAATCAAATATTCATAATAACAAAGACCATAAAAATTAGGTGTGCAACAATTATACAAGGTTAGTGTGAAAATACTACTTGACCTGAAATATCAGAAGTTAAATAATGATAAAAATAAAAGCCATGAAAAATAAATATATAAGTAAAAATAAAAACCATGAAAATCTATATATTCTTTTACTTTAAACAATGACTCTCAAACTTTTTTAGATCGCAGGTCTAAAATGTTGAGACAATTTACCCAACATTTTACCTATCCACCCACTATGGCTTATCATCAAGAAAATAATATAGGCTGGGCGCAGTGGCTCACGGCTGTAATCCTAGCACTCTGGGAGGCCAAGGCGGGTGGATCGTTTGAGCTCAAGGAGTTCAAGACCAGCTTGAGCAAGAGTGAGATCCATCTCTACTAAAAATAGAAAGAAATTAATTGGCCGACTAAAAATATATAGAGAAAAAATTAGCTGGGCATGGTGGCACATGCCTGTAGTCCCAGCTACTCGGGAGGCTGAGGCAGGAGGATTGCTTGAGCCCAGGAGTTTGAGGTTGCTGTGAGCTAGGCTGACGCCATGGCACTCTAGCCGGGGCAACAAAGTGAGACTCTGTCTCAAAAAAAAAAAAAAAAAAGAAAAGAATATAGTAAGATAGATAGAAAGATAGATAGATAGATAGATAGATAGATAGATAGATAGATAGATAGATAGATAGATAGATAGATAGTAAAAAAAAGATAGATATTAGATATATGATAGATATATAAGAATATAATAAGATATATAAGAATAAAAGACGAAAATGGCAATACATAAGATGAAAATATCAATGAGAACTAGTCAAATTTTTAATTCATATAGGAAGAACACAGGCAGTTAGTTATATCTTTTGAAATTTAATATTATACAAATATTGTCCTACTCTCTAAGTAATTAGTTTAACACACTAGTCGAGAGCCTTGGCCCTGGAGTCAGAACACCAGGATCCAAATCCCAGCTCCTCCATTTACTATGTTTCTCTGGCCACAAGTAACCCAAGTTTCAGTTTTATTATCTGTAAAATGGAGATGACAATATAATTCTTATGAGGATCAAATGAGATAAGGCATACAAAGTACTCTGCAAATTCTCAATACATGACAGCTTCTATATAAATACATTAAACCCTTAATAACTGCTATCATTTCTGAATAATAGTTACTGATACTTGCTACCTATTTTGTAATACTGTGCTAGGAACTAGGGTATACAAAGCATGGTCCCTGCCTTCAAGGAACAAGTGAAACAAACTTATAACATACTTATAATTAATGTATTTTTACTCTAACAAGAATTACAAGGGAGAAATAAATATCTTATGAGTGTATATTAAAGGGACGTAACTTAGCCTTTTGAAGGGCTCAAAGTAGCTGCATGTGTATGTACACATTTCATATTTTAACCTCATAACCCTAAAAATTTTCATAATACCACAATGCTTTATATTGCATGACAATTTATTTTCAGGAAATTGGGGCTGGGTGCAGTGGCTCACTTATGCCTGTAGTCCCATCATTTTGGGAGGCTGAGGAGGGAAGATCATTTGAGCCCAGGAGTTCAAGACCAGCCTGAGCAACATAGTAAAAACCTATCTCTACAAAAAATTTAAAAATTAGCTGAGCATGGTAGCAAGTACCTGTAGTCTTAGCTACACAGGAAGCTGAGCCAGAAGGATCACTTGAGCCCAAGAGTTCAAGGTTACAGTGAGCTATGATAGTGCCATTGCACCACAGCCTGAGTGACAGAGTGAAACTCTCTTAAAAATAAATAAATAAAAGAATAATAAAAATATTTTTTAGAAAACTGGAATGACAGGAGAAAAATATAAAAGAGTTATCAAGGCCAGGCGCTGTGGCTCACGCCTGTAATCCTAGCTCTTGGGAGGCCGAGGCGGGCGGATTGCTCAAGGTCAGGAGTTCGAAACCAGCCTGAGCAAGAGCGAGACCCCGTCTCTACTATAAATAGAAAGAAATTAATTGGCCAACTGATATATATATATATAAAAAAATTAGCCGGGAATGGTGGCGCATGCCTGTAGTCCCAGCTACCCGGGAGGCTGAGGCAGAAGGATCACTCGAGCCCAGGAGTTTGAGGTTGCTGTGAGCGAGGCTGACGCCACGGCACTCACTCTAGCCTGGGCAACAAAGCGAGACTCTGTCTCAAAAAAAAAAAAAAATAAAAATAAAAGAGTTGGCCGGGCGCTGTGGCTCACGCCTGTAATCCTAGCTCTTGGGAGGCCGAGGCGGGCGGATTGCTCAAGGTCAGGAGTTCAAAACCAGCCGGAGCAAGAGCGAGACCCTGTCTCTACTATAAATAGAAAGAAATCAATTGGCCAACTGATATATATATATAAAAAATTAGCCGGGCATGGTGGCACATGCCTGTAGTCCCAGCTACTTGGGAGGCTGAGGCAGAAGGATCACTCGAGCCCAGGAGTTTGAGGTTGCTGTGAGCTAGGCTGACGCCACGGCACTCACTCTAGCCTGGACAACACAGCGGGACTCTGTCTCAAAAAAAAAAAAAATAAAATAAAAGAGTTATCACAAACTTCATACTCATAGACTTTAGCAGTAAACAGCTTTCAGAAACTTATTTTCCAAGCTGTCCACAGGTTGCATACCACCATAATACCACCCTGGCCCTGTTAAGAGAGCTGAGCTGGAGGCAGAAGATGAAGGAAACTTCCAGCTTTGGGCAACTAGTCAATAATCTTATTGTTCTGCTCTCAAAGCTAATGCACAAAGCAAGCAAGGCCAGGTGCAGTGGCTCATGCCTGTAATCGTAGGACTCTGGGAGACAGAGGAAGATCGCTTAAGGTCAAGAGTTCAAGACCAGCCTGAGCAAGAGTGAGATCCTGTCTCTACTAAAAATAGAAAAAAACTAGCCAGGTGCAGTGCAGGATTACACCTGTAATCCTAGCACTCAGGTAGGACGAGGCGGGTGGATAGCTCAAGGTCAGGAGTTTGAAACCAGCCTGAGCAAGAGCGAGACCGTGTCTCTATTAAAAATAGAAAGAAATTAATTGGCCAACTAAAAAATATATAGAAAAAATTAGCAGGGCATAGTGGTGCATGCCTGTAGTCCCAGCTACTCAGGAGACTGAGGAAGAAGGATTGCTTGAGCCCAGGAGTTTAAGGTTGCTGTGAGCTAGGCTGATGCCATGGCACTCACTCTACCCTGGGCAACAGAATGAGACTCTGTCTCAAAAAAAAAAAAAATAGAAAAAAACAGCCAGACATGATGGCATGTGCCTGTAGTCCCAACTGAGGCCATAGGATGGCTTGAGCCCAAGAGCTTCAGGTTGCTGTGAGGCTGACACCATGGCACTCTAGCTAAGCAACAGAGTGAGACTCTGTCTCAAAAAAAAAAAAAAAAAAAAAAGCAAGCAACCTTCCCCTCACTGCCTCCTTCCCTTTCTGTTTGCTTTATGAGGCAATATATTTAAATTAACGTCAGAAGGCAAGTAGGAATACCTCACTGTAAAACCTATCAACAAACAAACTAATACTACTTACCTGGCTGCCCCCATGTTCAGTGTCAATATATCTCGGCATTGGAAATCTGGAGTGAAGAATCTCCTGTGCATCATCCACTGGGGCTTGCAGAAGGTGGCGGAAATTTTCATATTCTGGCATATCCTGATATCCTGATTTCCGCCACTGCGCTATGGTCTAATTTTTGAAACAATAAAAGAAATGATTTTAAATTTCTTGCCCATCAAAAAATCTTAAGACAAGATTTTTTTAAAAGTAGTTTTCTGAAAAAAAAAAATCATAGAACATCATTCCATTATCTCAATATTTTAAGTTACCAATACTAATTTCAGTAGAGAAAATATTCTTAAGTAAATAGATGCAAAATTAGGATATTTCTTCTCCTTTAAAAAGTAGAATGAAATAATACTTAAATAAGGCAGAAAATTTTTTAAACATTATGCTTATCAAATTGGTGTTAGCTAAAAGCTATCTACCTAAGCTTTTGGTATGTGTGGAGAAAGAATTTTGTTACAGAAGATTTCCCAGAGACTTCAAAATTAATGACCTACTATAATGAAGTCTGTACCAACGGAGTTATATCCTAGCAAGACATATAAACATAAAAACTTTAATAATAACAGCAATAACATTAGAAAGATAATATACCTGTAGAAGAGCAACTGAATCAATTCTTTTATTAAGGTAAATGGCTCTAAAAAACAAGTAATTAAGTCATTTAAAAATGTAAACCTGGTTTGGTTTCTAAGTTAGCTGAATCAGTCAATGTATATTCTTTATATCTATTTACCTCTATATACAGCTATGTATACACTGCACTTCTAATTTCTCTTTTAAGCACATTAACAAGCTATTTGAAAAAGCGAAAATTACCATAAAAACAAAAAAATCAAGCTCTGTCAGTATCATAGGTATTTTTCTTAACAAGTAAAGGGCATTAGAAACTGGTATCAACTAAAAATAATCAAATCTCTAAAAAGTTCTGGATAGTTATTACTTTAAAAGACATTGAGTAATGCCTTTACTTTTACAGTGCAAATCTAAAATCATTTACAAGTAAAGCAACTGGAAAAATAAATCTGCACAAGTTACTAAAATACCAGACTATAAACTGGAGAGCAGGTCTGTGAAAAAAATAATCTCTATATCTTCCAAAGCATCCAGAGCATAGTGCTTTGCACAGAGGAAGGACTTAAATATTGGCTGAATGAATAAATGCAGAAATGAATACAGTTCTGCTAAATACCTGGATTAAAGCTTAATGTCCACTCAAATATTCTGTTCTTTTAAGTTATAAATTTTAATTAACTTATGCTTTAAATGAGTTTTTAAGATCCTGTGGAACACTTTGATAAATAAATTCTTATAATGATTACATAAAATAATGAAAAGCCACCCACTGACAAAGGCTGGATTTTCCCCTCTCAATGTTTTTAGGTAAAACCCAAGTGTCATATGTCTATGTGTTATGTAAATGTTTTTACTTTAACAACACTTTGCCTTTATGCAAAATCCATTTGTCCAATCATGTGTGGACAAAGGAACAAAATAACCACAGGTGGGTCAATTACAATTCAAACCTAAAAACCTATAGCAGGAAGAATCACATTTTATATGTTCTTTATAAAAATGGAAATCAAAGTTTATTATAGATAAATCACTAGCCACATAATAAAGGGAAAAAAACTTCCCTAAGTAAAAAGAGTTTACATGCATAGCTTTAAATGCTATGGAATCTTACCTCACCATGATAAATCAAAATCTGGAAGAATGTGTCCATGAGAAGAATACGATCTGCAAGAATGCTACTGCTATCAAGAAGAACTGGCTAACATGAAGAAAACAATGAGAGATAAGGAAAAATAAATTACTTAAAAATACAAAATAGATCTTTCTAGGATTATTTTCTAAATTTTACATTTATATTTTATTACTTAAAATCTCTTGCTATTATGGATTCTTCCAGTGTATTTTAATTTTCCAAGGAATCTCTTTAAACTGAGGTAACAAACAATTAAAAATAAAGTCAAGAGGAAATCAAGGATGGCCTCTGAGTAAAATGGGGAAATGGCACCACTGAGTGAAATGCTTTATTTGGGACAGGGCAAATTTGGAGCAACAAGAACATAGCTCTGTATCTGAAATGAAAGAGAGTAGCTTGGACTGATGACATAAATAAATTTAGTGTCACATGCCCAAAGATGGTAGTTAAAACTATGGGATTAGATTACATCTCTTAAAGAGACAGAAGCTAGAGAAGGCCAGAAGATTAAGCCCTTAAGCATGCTGACACTTAAAGGTCTAAAAGGGAGAAAGAAGCAGAAGACGACTGAGAAGGAACATTGAGTAAGTGGAACTAGTCAGGTGTAGTAGGTGTCACAGAAGCCTAGAGTAAAAGGTTTTCAAAAGGTTTTACCTAGTCCTCACTAAGTAAATGTTGTTAAGAGTTCTGGCAAGATATAGTACATTGGTGATCTTGATAGAAGTGATTTCAGTATAATATTAGGGACAAATGACTGACTAATGCAGGTTGAGAAGAGAATGTCAGGTGAGAAAGTATAAACAACAAATACCTTTTTTGAGTTTAACTATTATCAGGAGCAGAGAAATGGGGTGAGAATTAGAGAAAATGTGGAGCACAGTGGGTTTTTTTGTTTGTTGATTTTCTCTTTTAATATGACTTCTGTTTATGTGTCAATGGGAATGATCCATATGGACAGGAAGTGACGATGCAGGAGAAAGACGATGACTCCAAAACCAAAGCCTTAAGAAAATGAAACTAATGGGATTCATGGATTAAATGGAAAGGTTGAAATATAACAGGAGCAGGCACTAGGGATAGTGGGACTCCAATATTCTTCTAAACACTATTCTAACAGTTTCCAGAAGTCTACAATTTACACGTATTGCACCAAAATAAGAAAAAGTTATTTCTAAAACATACTTTCCTGATTCAAGGAACTACAAAGCCAAAATATATAGCTAGACCAACATATAAAGCCAGGCATAGTAGCTTAAGCCTATAGTCCTAGCTACTTGAAAGGCTGAGGCAGGAGAATTACTTGAGTCCAGGTAGAGACCAGACTGAGCTATCAGCAAGACTCTGTCTCAAAAAATACATTTCCCCCCCTAGAAATATTTGGCCAATTATTTAAAAAATTATAGTAACTAAATAAAAAATTGGGCCGGGTGCAGTGGCTCACGCCTATAACCCTAGCACTCTTGGGAGGCCGAGGCAGGAGGATAGCTCAAGGTCAGGAGTTTAAAACCAGCCTGGGCAAGAGCAAGACCCCAACTCCACTAAAAATAGAAATTAATCGGCCAGCTAAAAATATATATAGAAAAAAATCAGCCAGGCATAGTGGCGCATGATGGTAGTCCCAGCTACTCGGGAGGATGAGACAGAAGGCTCTCTTGAGCCCAGGAATTTGAGGTTGCTGTGAGCTAGGCTGACACCATGGCACTCTAGCCCGGGCAACACAGTGAGACTCTGTCTCAAAAAAAAAAAAAAAAATGAAATGAAATAAAATAAAATAAGAGACTTTGTTTAGACAGAATGTCATAACTGTCATACACCAAACTCTGGAATAAGCTACAGGCTACAGAATCATAACCACTTCTGGACATTGTTAAAGACACAAAGAATAAGAAGGGGGAGGAGGGGATGGATATATACAAACATAATGAGTGAGATGTGCAACGTTTGGGGGATGGTCATGCTTGAAGCTCTGACTCGAGGGAAAGGCATGGACAATATACGTAACCTTAACATTTGTACCCCCATAATATGCTGAAATTTAAAAAAAAAAGATACAAAGACTAATCGTAAGTCCTAAAGGATTTGATCAACCAAATGCCTAAACAAAATAATAGTCACATTTTTACATATTTTTAAATAATTTCTTAATATAGCCTACCATGATACATAAAGCACATGGTAAGCACTCATAAATATTTTAAGTGAACAACACATCAATACTTTTAATTAAATTCTTATATTTAATGACTATATTTAAAAAAAAACTTAATTGCTTTTTTTTTCTTAGACAGATTATGTTGCCTGGGCTAGAATGCAGAGATTGTCACATCTCACAGCAACCTCAAATTCCTGGACTCAAGCGATTTTCCTGCCTCAGCCTCCCAAGTAGCTGGGACTAAAGGTGTGTACCACCACACTCAGCTAATTACTTTATTTTTTGGAAGGCAGCTATGCTCACCACTATACCACCAACGCTATTTTATTTTTTGTAGAGATGAAGTTTCCCTATGTTGCTCAGGCTGGTCTCAAATCCTGGCCTCAAGCGATCCTCCCACCTCAGCCTCCCAAAGTGCTAGGATTACAGCTATGAGCCACTGTGCCTGGCCCTTAGCTGCTTTCACTTTTTTAATGCCACAGATTGCGGTAACAGACAATTTTTTTTCTTGGCCATCTTACCTCTGGAGGTCCACTAAAAGAATATGCATACAGAATAGGCTGAATCATGATTAGAGACTGGGTCAGATCTTGCCGCATAAAATGGTGACGATAATATGAACTCTCATCAGGACTATTGTTAAAAACTTGCAAGAAAGGAGATCTTCTTAAATGAAACATAAACTACAAGATAAAATGTGAGATAGCTTTTACTGATTTTAATATTGTGAGAGGAGTTTAATGTTAAAAGCTCATGATTGTAACTATTAAAGCAATAAAACAAATTATAGTAAGAACATTCTAAATTGTATTTCTCAGAAAGTAATCTTATTCATAATATTTATCAGCTGCTAAAAAATATAATTCTATAATAATAAAAACAATTAAAGTAAGAGAAGTGACTCAAAAGGAAAAAAAATAAAGACAAAAACCCCTTGCTCAAATCTAAATTATTCAGAAGCTAATGCCAGACAGTGCATTATCACTATTCTTTGTTTTTATTCCTTATCCCTCTGACCACATCTCTGGGCTTTTTTATTATTACTCATTACAACCACCAAAAGATACTAAAAGAACAAAAAAATAGATTAACAGTTTTTGTATAGCTTTCAAAAAATTGCACTGAGAAGGGTCTACATTGGTTTTAAAAAAAATGTACACCCACATAATTTCTTAATATTTAAAGTTTTATCTATCCCTAAGAAACATTCTCCAGACTTTGTTTTACTACTTCTTTCTCCTTTCACTTTCTTCCTGTTCACCTACTCCTCACATTAAAGAGATCAAAAAGGGAGAGAGTTAGACCATAGTTACATTGGGTCTTTGATACATTCAACAGGATTACTTCAGAGTACTTCCATTTATCTTTTGTCACTTATCTTAAATTCCTTCAACCCTCAAGTCCCAATATGCCTACATAGTGCTCTTGCCTGGGACTCACTCCACAGTTCTCTCCCAATACAGGCCACTCACTGAAATTCCCATTCCTCTTCTTTTTTCAGTGATCCATAATTCATTGACAGATTCTCTTATCCCTCACCATTTCAGTCATTTCAGTCCCTGTTTATTCACAGGGATATCTAACTGGTAAATTTTTAGGTAAATATTTAGGGGATAAACACTTTCCTTAAATTTAGTCTATGTCCCCTTTTAGAAGATCATCAGGCTTTGAAGGCCCAACAAAAACGGTATTTCTGGGTCCTGTGCTTCCTATTTCCAGCAAAGGGGGAAAGACAAATGACTAGATTTCTCTGAAGATCTGTAAGCTTAATGAAAAGAGGCTTGGAGTAGCAAAAAAAAGAAAAAGAAAGGTAAGTGTGAAGAATTTAGTCAGATACTTAGACTAATGCTCTCATTTCTTTTCCTACCAGTTTCTGCTATGAAAATGAGGCCTGAGAATTCCCAAAACAGAAAGGATTTTGGCTGCCTTAAGACAAGCAGACCCTGCCTTTTCCGGGTTCTCCAAAACCTCACCAAGAGGTTTAGGGAAGTCTCCCTCTATAAGCATGAAGTTTCTAGATCACAAATCAATAAAGGATCTTCAAAGAAACAGAGTAGCTCTGAAAAGAAAGCTCAAGCTTTAGACAAAGTTTTCATGGGCAAAAATCTGAATTGCCTTATCTCAATATTAATCATCCTTCCAAACTAAGCTAAAATGCCACTTCCTCTAAAAGGTGTATCAAACTATCCATTTGGAAAGATTCCTTTAATCTTCCTTTAAATTTTAGATATTTCTCATAGCATTTCTCACTTTCTGTTCTGTGCCATTCATGTGTATTTCAGGTCTCATACTTCAGACTGAGAAAGCTCCTTGTATGCAGGATCTACGTCAGTCACCTTTATCTTCCTTGCACATAGCACTCTAAACATACAAACTTTTAAATATATCTATCAAATCAACAGAAAGACAGAGGGATATATTCCACTGCTCCAAGTGAAAAATATTCTGAAAAATCAAATTAGTTCCTTTTCTATTTACCCAGTATGGCCTCATAAAATTGTTCTCAGGGGATGATACCACACTGTAAGACTAGGTAATTGATAAAATTACCTCAGAAGAAGTCCTTTTGATACCACTGTAACCAGATTCTCTTATATCAGAGGAAAGCTAATCAGCCTTACACCTAATTCTACCCACTATAGGGCTCTAGTATAAATCTCTTTTCACCACAAATAAATGACTATTTGCAAGGCCAAAAATATTATATACTTCTCACCAACTACCCATAGCACAATATTAATTTCTTAGTTAGCCCAAAACTTACCTAACCAAAAGAATAACCCAATAATATAGGTTCTTTAAGATAAGTAATAAAAGACAACAGGAAAAATTAGACCCAATGCTGTTGACAAGAAAGAAAAACAGTATGGACCTTTTATCTACTTACCTGTGGATACAGGGAGAAAGTTTCTGAAAATCTGAAGGAACTTGGATCATCTTTGTGATACTCTCCAAATTTCTGACACTAAACAAAATAAAATATGTTAGTAATATGTTTCCTGGAATAAGAGCTAACACTGTTGCCTGTATATATTCTGTTTACGGAAAGTTACTACTCTCTAGGAGGCAAATATTTGATATAGAATAAAATTATATTACTTATAGACTTACCAAGAGACTGATTAAAACCAAAGAAAAACATCTGAATTTCTCAAACATACACTGACCCAATGCAATAACAACTCACTGTAAAATGTTTGGTGTTTTTTTTTAACTAAGCGTCTCTGATGGCGAAAAAAAAAGCTCTTAGACAATGACCAAAGCAGCTCAACATGTGCCCCTTAATTAAGATTCTACCTAAAAAAAGACATAAGCCAACTGACAGAAAGATGTGCTATCAAAATACCATAGAGGATACAAATGCAAGTTGCTGGTATAAAATCTGGTGCGCCAGAAATAATACCAAAAAGATACGTCAGAAATAATACCAAAAAGAAGGATAAGAGAAACCAAGAGGCAATCTGGTAAACAAATAAGAAACAAAAAGGCAGAAATTAGGAAATAAAGGAGACACCTACACCAACAACAGAGAAATAAGACCTGTGATAACGTGAGGAAAAACTGAAGAATTAAGTGAAATAATCTACATGAGAAACCACCTAGCACAATGACTAGCACTTACTAAGCACTCAATAAATTGATCGTTTCCTCTCCTTGTTCTGGAGGGAAGTCTCTGCCCTTAGAAGTTTTTATAGTACTTATGCAACTGGTCTACTTTCTGGCAGTTTTTCTTTTTCAAAATATTAAGAGGGTTAACAAGTGTTTTTGTT
Source organism: Microcebus murinus (assembly GCF_040939455.1). Lineage (NCBI taxonomy): Eukaryota > Metazoa > Chordata > Mammalia > Primates > Cheirogaleidae > Microcebus > Microcebus murinus. The sequence goes on along the minus strand of NC_134109.1, from coordinate 56,214,081 downwards.
ACATGGATACTTTGTATTAATATAATGCTTAAGTCAGGACTTTTGGTGAGGCAATGTTTATCATACTAGTAGCATATGAATCATGGGCAAAAATAACAAGTAAAATGATAAACAAAAAGTAAAAGGTTGACTGCTATAAGTAGTAAAGGATTTTGCCTAGAATGTTCAACTGTAACATTTATGTATTTATCTGTGCACTATACAGCTCATAAAAACGTATCATTGCTTTAATCACATTTTTAACTTCTAGGAAAAACCATTTCAGAATCACAATTATCCAAAGACAAAAAAGCTATAGTTGTGCAGCCAATCCTCAGAAAATAGACCTTGGATCTTGGAACAAGATTGTTGCTATCTTCAATGTCTCCTAATAATACTTCATTAATGAAATTTATAAATTAAGACAATAATCCTCAGTGTACAATATGATTGCCACTAGCTACACATGTGATTTTAAATTAAAATTAAATAAAAATCTATTTCAATTGCACTAGCCATATTTCAATTACTCAATAGCCACATGTAGATAGTAGTTCTCTAACAGACAGCACAAATTATAAGACATTTCTATCATTGCAGAAAGTTCCCCTGAACAATGCTAATCTTGAATATCAAGTGCACTTGAAAAGAGCTAGAATATCAAATATAGTGAAAAGATTATGTAAAAAAGGTGGTATGTCAGGCATTATTCACAACTATCAATCACATTATATTGTATTAAACATACACATTTTAAATTGTGTCCAAATTCTGCTAAAATAAAGCATTATGTAAATCTGATGTTATGATTAATGAGGGTAACAAAAAGATTGCTGGCTTTTATGGTTGAATAACTGAAGATGTTCAAAAGGCTAATTTCCACTCTGGGAGGCTGAGGCGGGCTATTTTATTGGGTTATTCTTTTGGTTAGGTAAGTTTTGGGCTAACTAAGAAATTAATATTGTGCTATGGGTAGTTGGTGAGAAGTATATAGTATTTTTGGCCTTGCAAATAGTCATTTATTTGTGGTGAAAAGAGATTTATACTAGAGCCCTATAGTGGGTAGAATTAGGTGTAAGGCTGATTAGCTTTCCTCTGATATAAGAGAATCTGGTTACAGTGTTATCAAAAGGACTTCTTCTGAGGTAATTTTATCAATTACCTAGTCTTACAGTGTGGTATCATCCCCTGAGAACAATTTTATGAGGCCATACTGGGTAAATAGAAAAGGAACTAATTTGAGGTCAGGAGTTCGAAACCAACCTGAGCAAGAGCGAGACCCCATCTCTACCATAAATAGAAAGAAATTAATTGGCTAACTAATATATATAGAAAAAATTAGCCGGGCATGGTGGCGCATGCCTGTAGTCCCAGCCACTCGGGAGGCTGAGGCAAAAGGATTGCTTGAGCCCAGGAGTTTGAGGTTGCTGTGAGCTGGGCTGATGTCACGGCACTCACTCTAGCCTGGACAACAAAGCGAGACTCTGTCTCCAAAAAAAAAAAAGAAAAAAGAAAAGGCTAATTCCCAGAGCAAGACATACCTGATACTTATATCCAAAATTTTTGCTTTTATTATGAATATTTTTCCATGTCATTACTATATTACTTCATTTTTTAATGGCTAACTACCATTCTACTTGGTTGCTATATCCCATATCTTAATCAATCCCTCATTATTGGCGCTTACATTTGTCCTGTTCTATCTTTAGGATAAATTCTTAAAAGAAGAGTTTCTGAGTAAAAGGTCGTTTTTTAAGTTTTTAATGCAGTCACCAATTGTCTTCTATATATAAAGTTATACGTGTTGATAAAGGTTATATAGATTTTTCACCAAACCTACAAAATATGAAGCTGTCCATTTCCCTGATTATTAACCAATCTAGGCATTATCCTGTTTTTCTAATTCTTACCAGTTTAAAAGGTAAAAATTGTTGTTTCGTTCTATCTTGCAACTCTGATTATATAAGCAAGATTGGTAACTTTTTCTTATGTTTACTGATCATTGCATTCCTTCTTTCATTAATTCTTTGTTCATGATCTTTGCCCATTTTTTGTCTAAATCTTACTGATTTGTAAGTGCTCTTATATGTGAACATTTTCATATTCTACCATACATATAACAAACATTGACATTAAATTCTGTTTATAGCATTTTACCCATCAGATTTTGTTTCATATTAAAGTAATAAAAATATTTTAACATTTTTCATCAATGGCTCCTGCCTTTGGTTTCATGTTAAAAATCCTTCCACATCCAGAGGCTAAATACAGCCTGTTTCTTGATAAATATACTCTATATTTTACCACAGATAACTATATAAAATTTGTATAACATACATATACATAAATTTATGATCTTTGGATTACTTCTATAAAAATTTTTTGAACACCTATAAAATGCTCTAGTATCAATTACCGGAATCAGGAGGAACAGTCCTTATTTACAACTCAACCAAAACACTAATACAAATAAAGAAGAATATTGGGCTGGGCGTGGTAGCTCATGCCTGTAATCCTAGCTCTCTGGGAGGCCGAGGCGGGCGGATTGCTCGAGGTCAGGAATTCGAAACCAGCCTGAGCAAGAGCGAGACCCCGTTTCTACTATAAATAGAAAGAAACTAATTGGCCAACTAATATATATAGAAAAAATTAGCCGGGCATGGTGGCTCATGCCTGTAGTCCCAGCTACTTGGGAGGCTGAGACAGAAGGATCGCTTGAGCCCAGGAGTTTGAGGTTGCTGTGAGCTAGGCTGATGCTACGGCACTCACTCTAGCCTAGGCAACAAAGCGAGACTCTGTCTCAAAAATAAAAAAAATAAAAAAATAAAAAAAGAAGAATATTGAAGCATAAAGGAGGTGTATCCAATATACACTACTTGAGTTACTCAGAATTATGACCAGGTAGACAAAGCAACAGCAATATGATTTTCTTGAGGAAAACAGCATCAGTTGCAAGAAGGCTATTTCTTTCTTTGATTCAATAATTATTTATGCATAGAGGCAGCCACATAAAATGACCCTAAGGTCAATGCCTAACCTTTAAGAAAATGGTAATGACAAAAGTGATGTCTATAAAAACAGCAAAACTACATTGCTTGGTCCCATTGGTACAGAAGGCAAACCCTGGCTGGAGTAAAATTTGCAAGGAAAGCCCCAAGAGTCTTAAACAAGACAAAAGACTTTCTGGGCCAAGTCTAATCAGGTAAAGTGTTTCCCCATCATGCATAGCAAAACAGCTAAAGGGAGAATACAATTAGTGTTTGGTGAGTAAACCAAAGATGAAAAAAAAATCAGTCTTCAATTTTAAATTGTGAGAAAATGTCATTCAATAGAAAAGGTCGGGCCGGGCGTGGTGGCTCATGCCTGTAATCCTAGCACTTTGGGAGGCCGAGGCGGGCGGATTGCTCAAGGTCAGGAGTTCAAAACCAGCCTGAGCGAGACCCCGTCTCTACCAAAAATAGAAATAAATTAATTGACCAACTAAAAATATATATACAAAAAATTAGCCGGGCATGGTGGCGCATGCCTGTAGTCCCAGCTACTCGGGAGGCTGAGGCAGTAGGATCGCTGAGCCCCGGAGATTGAGGTTGCTGTGAGCCAGGCTGACGCCATGGCACTCACTCTAGCCTGAGCAACAAAGTGAGACTCTGTCTCAAAAAAAAAAAAAAAAAAAAATAGAAAAGGTCAAGAGTCAAAAAAGGAAGCCCAGTGCAGTAGCATGCATCTGTAGTTTCAGCTACTCAAGGGACTGAGGAAGGAAGATCGCTTGAGCCCAGGAGTTTGTGTCCGCCCTGGGACACACACATATTACTGGGCAATACAGTAAAACCTGTCTCAAAAAAAAAGAAAAAAGATAGGGAACAGATCCACAAAGTTAAATGCAAGATGTACCAGAACAAGAAATTGAGAATGGAGGCAGCAAATCATGTGCTGGTATCTGTATCTTATGTGATGACATGTGATAGATAACACACCTTAGTTACAGTAGCTATTCTAGCATAGCATCATTTTTTTGTACTGATTCCTCATTGCTGAATTTTCGGCTATTACAATAATAGCAACACAAGTAGAGAAAAGGTTAATATCATTCAGGTTCTAAACCTTTGTAAGTTTTTTCCAAATGAAAATTCTATGAATTATACTAACAAATTTCCTTGCCTCGATTTGGTATAGTAATATAGTTATTTTCTTTTTCTTGATGATTCACTAGAGTAATTGTAATTAAATGGAAACATCATTTTTTTGGCTACTGTTTTGTAGACAGTGGACACTGTAGGGCCAAACTGGTACTAGTACCAATGACAGATAAGCCTACGTTCCCCTCAGTTATTATTATAAGATAATATCATAAGACTCATCTGTCCTCAAGCTCAACTGCCTTGGTGCTGTTGTAAATGTTGCAAAATACGGACTGTATAGATTTTAAGTAAATTTTGTTGTGAGGTTTTTCAAATTTGGTACTTTTTGCAATTGTTTCAATTAATTACTAGTCCCTTCTGTTTTATATTTTATTAGTGTTTGTGTTTTACAAACATGTCAAACAATATGGCAAATTATGTAGTTAAGGTGTGGAATAAGAAAATGATTCTAGACCTAGGCCTATAGAGAATTCTGAAGAATTACTATCATCTGAGTAATTTCACTGCACATGTGTAACAAGGGACACAGAAAAGTCCATCTTTACAGTGAAAGGTACTTATCAGTGGGTTTTACTTGGGCTAGTAATCCAAGTTGCACTGTTCAATTTTGTGTCACACATGGCAATCTACAAATGTAGCAATAGCTCCAGCAAAATGGAAAAAGCACTTTAATACAAATCACAGCCATCTGACACATTAAGGTGGCTTATCACTTCAAATAGCTAAGCATTTGTTAAGACAAATTCACATTCAGTGAAAAGGCTCAGAAAGTAAGCTATTGCAGAGTACAACTTATTACCCAGAAAAAAAAAGTCACACAATTGGTGAGAACCTAATAATGCCAACATGTAAAATTACAGTAAGTAAAATTCTAGGATAAGATGCAGTCTGAGAAACGAAAAGGTTCCATTTTAAAACAGTACAGTATGTCGAAGCATTGATGACATGTCAATGATATTGAAGAGTTTGTGTCATAAGCTGAAAAATAAGTCTCTACCTGATGAGTTAATAGATTTCACTAATGCCATGTCAGATTTCTAAATGATAATGAAATTCAGAAAAAATTTTCTGCTCAAGAGAAATTTTTCTGCTGACCTAAACAGTTAGCAAAGGTCAAAATATATTTAATGCTTTATTCTCCTAAACAAAAGATGCATCTTGAAGGAACTGGGTTGGCATTTTTACTGATCGTGTCCCATCAATGGTGGATCCTATGAGAGGCTAATCTCTCTTGTTAAAAAATACTTGCTAAGACTGGGTGCAGTGGCTCACACCTGTAATCTTAGCACTCTGGGAGGCTAAGGCAGGAAGATTGCTTGAGGTCAGGAGTTTGAGACCAGCTTGAACAAGAGCAAGACCTCATCTCTATTAAAAATTTTAAAAATTAGCTGAGTATAGTGGCGAGCACCTGTGTCCCAGCTACTTGGGAGGCTGAGGCAGGAGGATCACTTAAGCCCCAGGAGTTTGAGGTTGCTGTGAGCTAAGATGACACCACAGCACTCTAGCCTGAGCAACAGAGATTCTGTCTCCAAAAAAAAAGACATGCTAATATCAATAATGATGCCTTCTTCACAGAGAAATCCTGGTATAAAAAGAACTTGGAGATTAAATGAAAGTTCTGGATGATGCTACAAAAATGGCTAACTTTACTAAAGTGCTCTAGGCCATAACATAAGTAAAGTAATGGGGGTCCTGGCATATTAAAACCCAAGTAAATCATCATTACCAATAACTTTATTAGTACACACTTTAATAATCTAGAACCAAAGCATGTTAATATGGATAATTTTTATATCTTCATTTCTTTCTTTTAAAAGATACACATATAATACTGCCATTAAAATGAAAGCAGAAAACTAAAACCATAGCAATGAAGAAACAAATATGGAAAAAAACAATAAAAACTGTTACAGTAATTCAGAATTAAATTTGGAACTAACTTCATACCAACCAATAAAAATAGAAAAGTCGTTAAGTTACATAATTGTCACTCTTTCATGTTAAGGAAAAAAGGCAATCTAGTTTACTGGAAGAGATCATTGAATTCTATTAATTACTGTGCTACTGTCTCAGTAATGTGAATAGGGGTCCCTTATACAGTATTTCAGGTACACTATTAAGTACTTTGAAGGAGATGATCTACAACAAACATTTAACACAAATGAAAACATTAATTTAGCAAAGCACAGTGTTTACTTCTTACCAGTCGAATGAGCTGTCTGTCCAGCCACCTAAGCACATCTGGCCCCTCCTCTGTTTCTGCTCTATATATTGCCAGCCGGGCCATAAGAATAGCAGCTGCCTCCTGGTCAAAAGATGCAGCAATGTTTTGGATTTGTGTTTGAGCATCTGCCCAGCTAAAAACAATAAGAAAGTGCAGAAATGCTGCTAAATTATTATATTCACAATATCACAGTTGGCTACCTCACAAATTGAAATTTAAAAGATACAGAAAACTACTTCAATATTTCAGATATCCAATACTAGACAACTCAGCATGCTTTTTTAAAAAAAATCATTAATATCAGTTTCAGTCTAGCATTCATTGTTTTTCAGAAAAATATAACCAAACCTAAAAAATCTTCTAAAGTAACTGTAAAGGCAGATCTCTAACCACATTTCTTAAAACAGTAAGATTTTTACAAATAAAAATAATAGGATATATGTGTGTACACACAAAAATACACAAGTCTCTACGTCAGACTTTAAAATTTCTTCAATTTTGTACAAGAAGAAATATGGAAATACAAAAATAAAGATTTTCTCTCAGGCTAAGTAATTCTCATTAAACTAGAAAATGAATAAAGTGTTAGAATTTTTTCCTCATTGATCTTTAACTCAATCATTAGTGATACAAATCACATATTTAAAATTACTTTGTATTATGTTGTCTCCATGTTAACACACTAACTAAAACCAATTAAAAGTTAATATGTAAAACTTTCAGTGTAAGAGATTAATTTGATATTATGTAAAAAAACAGCAGTAATTTATTTAGATTCATATGTTCTGTAAATCCAATCTAGTCAAACTGATCCTGGGTAGACCCAGCAATAGTTTTTGTTTGTTTGTTTAATATTTCATAGGCATAGTAACTGGCAAAACTGGCAATAGTTATATACTTCCTGAAAATAAATGCTGAACCACTTTTACACGTAAGAATGATCCCAAGGGAATTCAAGCAGTAACATATTTAAAATTCTTCTTCCTTCTTCCTCTAATTTTAATTTTCTTTCAACAGACAAGTAATTTTTCTTTTCTTTTTTTTTTGAGACAGAGTCTCTCTCTGTTGCCCGGGCTAGAGTGCCATGGTGTCAGCCTAGCTCACAGCAACCTCAAACTCCTGGGCTCAAGTGATCCTACTGCCTCAGCCTCCCAAGTAGCTGGGACTACAGGCATGTGCCACCATGCCCGACTAATTTTTTTCTATGTGTATTTTTAGTTGTCCAGCTAATTTCTTTCTATTTTTAGTAGGAATAGAGTCTCGCTCTTGCTCAGGCTGCTTTCGAACTCCTGAGCTCAAACAATCCACCCGCCTTGACCTCCCAGAGTGCTAGGATTACAGTCATGAGCCACCGCACCCGGCCAAGTAATTTTTAAATATTTTCTAGATGGTGGATAAGTATGAATTATCTCAGTCTAGTGAAATAGTAAAAGGCACAAAGGAGTGAGAATGAATAAAAAAGGACACTAAATTTTGAAAGTTATTTTTAACACAATTTAAACAATGATTATACAAATAGTTTAGTTTAACTGTTAATTATTTAATTTTTAAAAATCAAAGAATTAAAACCAAAATTGTCTGAATCTGTACTTTCTCAACTTGGATGATCATGATACTTAGTGCTTTAAACTGAACCACAAAGGGGACATTTTTTCTTCTGAAAATATAATGGTGCAAGTAAACACATGAAAATTTACTAATTATAATTTAGACCTCAAAGCCAAACTTAAAGGGCTTCTCAACATTGTAAAAATCTGCCCTCTGCATTTATAAAAGCTCTTCACTGTGATTCTTGTATCTAGTTTCAAACCAAACTTTTGAGATCAAAATTATTTTCTCTATGAAAAATAAGATTACATTATTTTCTCAGGAGCCTCAGTCTTATTTTCACCTGGCTTATTCACCTAACAAAGATACTTGCCTAGGCCCCAAAAGTCATATTCCTTGTAAATAAAACAAACATGAAGCCCTGATTATTGAAAATGGACAGGATAAGTTAACTTGAAAACATGGGTGCTATGGTGAGACACAATGCTATAAATGGTACCTAACACAAATAATATCTCTGTACAAATGGCCTCACAAATTCTGTGTAAGCTCAAAACACAGAAACCCATGAAATTTCTCACAAGAAAACTTACTTTTTCTTGAAAGATTAATCTAACTTTTTAAAACTTTTCGTTTTAAAAATATTTTAGGCCGGGCCTGGTGGCTCACTCCTATAGTTCCAGCTACCTGGGAGGCTGAGGCAGGAGGATCACTTAAGCCCAAGAGTTTGAGGTTGCTGTGAGCTAGGCTGATGTCATGGCACTCTAGCTCAAACAGGAGAGTGAGACTCTGTCAAAAGAAAAGAAAAGAAAAGAAAAGAAGAAAAGAAAAGAAGAAAAGAAGAGAAGAGAAGAGAAGAGAAGAGAAGAGAAGAGAAGAGAAGAGAAGAGAAGAGAAGAGAAGAGAAGAGAAGAGAAGAGGAAAGAAAAGAAAACTTTAAACACTATAAAAAGAGAAGAATAAACTCCTATATATCCGTCACCTAGATTCATCAATTGTTATAAGAGCATTTTAACACATTTGCCTTATCTCTCTCTCTCTCTCTTTATACACATTTTTTTCTTTTGCTGAACTTTTCGAGACTAAGTTGGAGATAACATGACCCTTTGCCCTAAATACTGTGTAATCTCCTAAGAACACAAAATTCTTTTATAGCCCCAATCAATTATCAAATTCATAAAATCTAACACTGATAAAATACTATTTTCCCATATATAGACCATATTCAAATTTCCCCAATTATCTCAATAACACCCTCTACAGCAAATTTTTTTCGTGACATAGGATTTTATCCACTGGCTTTAGTAGTAATATTTCCTTAGTACCTTTTAATCTGAACCAGTTACTCAGACTTTCTTTGCCTTCCAAGGCATTTTGAACAGTGTCAAAGCCAGTGACTTTGTAAAAAATATCCCTCATTTAATATGTCCAGTTGTTTCTTTAAGCACATGTTTTTTGGATAATCAACATAAATTACACGTTGTGTGTGTGTGTGTGTGTTGAGGGGCATAAATAAATTGATAAGTTTGTCAAGAATCAGTACTTCCTGGCTGGGCGTGGTAGCTCACGCCTGTAATCCTACCACTCTGGGAGGCTGAGGCAGGAGTTTTGCTTGAGCTCAGGAGTTAGAGACCAGCCCGAGCAAGAGTGAGACCCAGTCTCTACTAAAAATACAAAGAAATTAATTGGCCAATTAAAAAAAAAATCAGGCCGGGCGCGGTGGCTCACGCCTGTAATCCTAGCACTCTGGGAGGCCGAGGCGGGCGGATTGCTCGAGGTTGGGAGTTCGAAACCATCCTGAGCGAGACCCTGTCTCTACTAAAAATAGAAAGAAATTAATTGACCAACTAAAAATATATATACAAAAAACTAGCCGGGCATGGTGGCACATGCCTGTAGTCCCAGCTACTTGGGAGGCTGAGGCAGGAGGATCGTTTGAGCCCAGGAGTTTGAGGTTGCTGTGAGCTAGGCTGACGCCACGGCACTCACTCTAGCCTGGGCAACAAAAGTGAGACTCTGTCTCAAAAAAAAAAAAAAAAAAAAAAAAAAAGAAGAAGAATCAGTACTTCCAAGTTCCTTATTTGAAATCTGAACAAATCTAAAGGAATGTTCAGTTGACATTTTTCTTCAAATGAATAATATAGTCCCTTAACATTGTTCCAGGATGTTAAGTCAAAGCAAGGCAGCAGAACAGATGCTAAATCTATGTTCAACCCTGTGATAAGTAACAGATCCTCCAACACAAAAAACGTTCAGTCCAAATGTTGGGCTCATGTCCATCACTCACCAAAAACAGTCTTTTGGTTTTCAGGAATGAAGCTAGAGTTTAAATACAGTTAAATAAAATGAGGGCTATAGATGCCTTCAGTGTTCATTTTCTAGTCCATGCTAAATTAGGTAAGTTTATTGATCAATGCTCTCCCTACCCAGACAATCAAGTGCAAGAAAACAGATATAAAGACCAAAACCCTGTTCACAGCTAGACTCACCTCATCCAAGAATCTCTTCCTAACTTCATTCTATAATCATTTTTCCTTTGTTTTATACTTCACAAACATATACAGAAGGATATCAAAATGGCTGAGAAATAATTTATTCTTAACAAAAAATAGAGGTACTAAATTCAGTTCAACTTGTCTCTGCAAATGCTGTGCGAAGAACACATGACCAGGCAGGGCACGGTGGCTCACGCCTGTAATCCTAGCACTCTGGGAGGCTGAGGCGGGTGGACTGCTAAAGGTCAGGAGTTCGAAACCAGCCTGAGCAAGAGCAAGACCCTGTCTCTACTATAAATGGAAAGAAAGTAATTGGCCAACTAAAAATATATACAAAAAATTAGCCAGGCATGGTGGCGCATGCCTGTAGTCCCAGCTACTCAGGAGGCTGAGGCAGGAAGATCACTTGAGTCAAGGAGTTTAAGGTTGCTATGAGCTAGGCTGATGCCACGGCACTCACTCTAGCCTGGGCAACAAAGCGAGACTCTGTCTCAAAAAAAAAAAAAAAAAAAAAAAAAAAAAAACACATGACCAAATAAACACCAATTCAAAGAATCTATCATATAGATAGGAATAAGAAGAAGTATCTATTGTGCCTAATTATTCTCTTATGGAGACTCTGCTTATATCAACAAATTAGGACACGACTGTGTTAAACAAAATACTATCCTATATAATCTTAACTGTTAGAAATTTTATCTTTTATGATTTTAACAAATGCTAGTCAAAGTGTGGTATTTGAACCAGTGCCAGTTTGCCATGAGGTAAGATCAGAAACTGAGAATAAACATTTAGAAACTTTCTGAGCAACAGGAAAAGGTAATCTTATGTCTAATGAAGCTAATAATAAAAAATAGGCATTTGTGGTTTGAATGGCTTTTTGAAATTTCTTTTTCTCAGTGTTTTATTTTTATTATATTTAATAAACATCTGTCCCCAAAGGATTAGGGAAAAAACACAACTGGTCCTTTACCATAGATAGTTAAAGGACTGATCTAAACCACACCCTCACATAACAGAGTAAGTATATTCACATCTTTTGCATTCACACCCTCCTAAAACAGTACCTAGTTCATAAAGCAGAAGCTGAATGAAGATTTAATAAATGAACTAAATGACTCGTAAGACTTGGAAAAAAACGCTAAGAATCATTAACTGAAAAGTAATACTATTAATTATTATGTGTATGTGTATAGATATATAGATATATATAAAAGATTTGACATATATATATCACAGCCTATTATAGGAAAATGTTTGATTTTTCTCCTCCCCTCATGGGAAAAAGGTAAATAAAAGAATATTTTGAAGGGTGTGTCCTTAGGAGTACTTTTTTTAAATTGCTCTTACAGTTCTTAACAATGAATACTCTAGCAAATAAGCTAGTTAGAAAGAAATGAAATAATCATAAATCTTCAGTTGCTACAGTCATAAATGTCACCAAAATAAGAACCCAGTTTGGAGCATGACCCAGAATAGTTTTAATATCAGAATTAAATCTCCACCAAATACAACTTACTTCCTAGCAATGGTGGTCACTCGAATGCGTCTTTGCCCACTTGAATGCTGATACTGAGTCACAAACTGGATTGCACCACGCCCTCCTTGAGGAATTGGAGCATTATGCTGTGTAAAAATAATGGAGTAGAAACTAAACAAAATCTGCTGTGGTCTTGTGTATAATCATTGACTATATATCTTAGCACTAATAAAATTAATTCTAAAATTGATTAGAAGGATGCTTGTTTCCAGTGCATATAAAACAGTCATGATTTGCCACACAGAAGAGAAATGGATTTGTGGGAGGGAGAAAATAATAAAGGATGAGAGGAGTGAATCCTACTAGGGAATCACTTTTCAAGTAATATATATCTGAGGGACATGAAAGAACAAAGTGAAAGGAAAGCATAAAGAAATTAACAGACAAGGAAAAGCCTTATCGTAAGTGAAGAAATTTAAGCCTAATTGTACAGGTTGAGTATCCCTTATCCAAAATATTTGGGACCAGAGTATTTCGGATTTTGGATTTTTGGGTAGATTTTGGAATATTTACATTATACCAACTGAGCATTCCAAATCCAAACATCCAAAATCCAAAATGTTCCAATGAGCATTTCCTTTGAGTGTCATGTTGGTGCTTAGAAAGTTTCATATTTTGGAGCATCTCAGATTCAGATTTTCAGATCTGGGATGTTCAACTTGTAATTTGATAAAAAGAAATTGAGTCTAAGTCCTCCCCCCCTAGGTATAGAAGATGAAAGAAGTTTTAGGAAGATAATCACATCATGAACAGATAATGAACGAAAGACTATTAATAAGAAAAGACTAATAGTAATATATAATAATCATCATCAGAAAAGAGTAACAAGTAGTCAATAGGGAAACTTTATTCATGCCCTTTGACTTAAACATTCTTACTTTGTTTTTTGTGTCGTTTTGTTTTTCTCAGTAAGAGCCACTACCTTTTTCATAAATTTTAATGGTTTAAAAAAAATTCTTGTTACTATGTTAGGAAGGCTATTAATACTTTGTGGTTCACTTTATACCTAATAACTATTAGTAAATAAATCAGTAATTTATATAATTTATTAATGGAATTACTTACCTCCTATAGCAGAATAAAATTTCCAAATATGATTACCTTCCAATCTTTTTCTATGAATTTTGATATATTAGACTTTCTAGTAAGAGGACTTATATATTATTATATACCTTGGGACATCTAGGAGGAGCTAGGTATCTAATTGCAACAATGCATAGCTAGATGGAAACTTTAAATAATTTCATTTATGCTTTAATTTTATATTAAAAAAAGAAAAAGTTGGAACTATTCAAAATTTGGCGTTTTCAGGTTTCCCTGCATTTCTATTATAATATGTTTTCTCACCAAAGAGTTTAACCTTGAAGATAGAAAATAACAAAAACTCCAAAACAGAATGATAAACTTTGGGTCACATTTATTATTGAAAAAAATATGTAATATTCATGGCCTAAAGTAAGTACTTGCTCAAATATACTTTTTTGATATTCAAATATAGAAAATCATACCTGATTGACAACCTCAAAATATATGGCTAAGGTTGTAGTGGGACTAAGTCCACATATCTTCCATTGACAAGTGCCACCTGTTCCAATCTCCTGTAAAAATTAAATGTAGCATGTTTGAAAGCTATACACATCACTTATTAGTATAATATATATTAAGGTGAAAAAAGAAAAAAAAATCTGCAGTAAGAAAAAATTTTTTCATGTTTCAAACTAATACTACTGACTATTAAGAGCTTAAGATTTTTAAAACCATAACATGAAATAAAATTGAACAATTTTACATAATAAAATTATAAAGTAATTCAAATTCTTGCTAAGAAAATTATAAAAGTATTGATACAAGTTCTTCATATTGTTGTTTTTAAAAGCATATGCTATGTAATGAAGAAATTACAACATTATCCTTCTATCCAACCATTTGGTCTGGGTATGGAGATACTGATTTAATATATAATACATGCACACATGAATACAGGTTATCTGGATCAGAATTGTAAGCAATCCGACTCCCAAGAAAACTTCTTAAATATAGATAGACCTTTACCATGCAAACTGCTTACATATTAATTTTTTAACTTTGTCTTTTTTTTTTTTTTTGAGACAGTCTCGCTTTGTTGCCCAGGCTAGAGTGAGTGCCGTGGCGTCAGCCTAGCTCACAGCAACTTCAAACTCCTGGGCTCACGCAATCCTACTGCCTCAGCCTCCCGAGTAGCTGGGACTACAGGCATGCGCCACCATGCCCGGCTAATTTTTTCTATATATATTAGTTGGCCAATTAATTTCTTTCTATTTATGGTAGAGACGGTGGTCTGGCTCTTGCTCAGGCTGGTTTCGAACTCCTGACCTCGAGCAATCCGGCCGCCTCAGCCTCCCAGAGTGCTAGGATTATAGGTGTGAGCCACCATGCCAGCCAACTTTGTTATTTTTAAAGCTGATTATCTATAATACTTTGTGTTATTTGTCCCATCATCCTCTCTATAGCTATATGATTCTACCATTTTAGAGTACATGATAGCTCTATTATATGAAATAAAGAAAAAGAAGGAAACTGATATTTAAATCTGGCTAATTTGGTTACTTTGTTTGAAATTCTAGTAATAAATATCAATTTAGATTTAATTTTGACTTTTAGACATCTCCAAATTTCCAAGTCATGAGAATTATTTTCTAAGCATACTGGGGCAAAAAAAATTTGGGCATAAAAAGGAAGACTGGTGACAGCACAAAAGTTTTAATAAGGGGTGGATGGGTAAAGGGTATGCAGAAAGCAAACACCAACAGAGGTTTACCAGTGGAAACTGAACCACATAAAACAGCCCATATAAATAATTTGTAAAGAATGCTATAGGCTGCCACCCTAGGTCTTTGTTGGTGTTGCTCTGAGAATTAACAGTATTTTCCTTTTAGAGTAAGGGTGACTTACTATTGTCCTTAAGGTACAAGAGTTAAAAAAAAAAATGAATGTGACTTACATTTTCAGACACACAGGGTCCTTTAGAATTCAGAGATACACAGGGTCCAATAGCTCCTGAAATCTTTATTTCCCTTGAAGTCTGTAAAATAAGAACATAATATGTTTGGTTTCCTTAAAGATAAGCTCAAATGTTCAAGTATAACTCTTAAGAATATAGGATGCCCATATTTATAACTCAAAAGCCAATGAAAATATATGAACATTAAAAATAATCAATGAGTGACCATGAATAGTGCAGTTATTTAAAAGAAAGAAAAAATAAAAAAAAAAAAGAAAAAAAAATAAAAAAAAATAAAAAAAAAAAAAAAAAATAATCAATGAGCACACCTATGCTCACTGCCACATTCAAAATGTAGCATTAACTTAATTTTAATCTTCTATTTCTATCAGCACATAGGAAGTCTACATTTGGGAACCTCATCCTGAATTCAAACTCATATCTACCCAAAATTCACACATCCTAATCCAAAACCTTAGATACCATCTTCTATTTTTCCTCCCATAAAAAAATCGGTCACATGGGGTGGGCACGGTAGCTCACGCCTGTAATCTCTAGGAGGCTGAGGCAGGTGGATTGTTTGAGCTCAGGAGTTCAAGACCAGCCTGAGCAAGAGCAAGACCCTGTCTCTACTAAAAACAGAAAGAAATTAGCTGGACAACTAAAAATATGTATAGAAAAAATTAGCCGGGCATGGTGGCGCATGCCTGTAGTCCCAGTTACTCAGGAGGCTGAGGCCATAGGATGGCTTGAGCCCAGGAGTTTGAGGTTGCTGTGAGCTAGGCTGACACCAAGGTACTCTAGCCCCAGCAATAGAGTGATACTCTGTCTCAAAAACCAACAAACAAAAAATCTGTCACCAAGATTGGTCTCTGCCTTGTCTCTACTGCCACCAAAATTTAAGCTATCACAATATCTTCTATCTAAAAAAAAATTAGAAAGCCTACTTCAGTTTTCTTACTTGAGATGCTTTTCCTGACATATCCTGAATACCATTTTCAGATGAATCTTACACAAAGCACATTCTTTGTTATTCTATCATGACTTATGCTATATAGGCGTCTCCAAACTACAACCAACCCACATAATTATACCTATTTCCCTTATACTCCAATACAAACCATGCACTCTCACTGAGTAGTTTTCTCAAACATACCATGCTGGTTCTCACCTCTAGGCCTCTCCTCACACTGGGCTCCTAAGTAAAATTCATTCTTCTCTGGCATCTTTCAAACACCACTGTAAGTCACACTCTCCTAGAACTGTGACCCACATACATTCATTTTTCTTTTCTAAACCTTTATCTCACTTTTATAATCTACTGCTATTTCATTCTATCACGTGTGTTAGTCTTGCCTTTCTATCAAAATTAAGTTTTTCTGTAACAAGACCCATACCTTAGATATCCCTTGATATCTCTCCTAGCATAATGCTGGGCACATAGCAAGCATTCAATAAAATAATAAGATTAATAAAAAATATTTAATGAAAATTCAAAATCAATGTGCTTGAATACACTTATAACTAATAGAAAGACTTCAGGTTTTGGCTGGGCATGGTGGCTCACGCCTGCAATCTTAGCACTCTGGGAGGCAGAGGCAGGCAGATCATTTGAGCTCAGGAGTTCAAGACCAGCCTGAGCAGGAGCAAGCCCCTGTCTCTATTAAAAAAATAGAAAGAAATTAGCTGGACAACTAAAAAGTAATAATAATAATAATAATATATATATATACACAAAATTAGCCGGGCATGGTGGCACATTCCTGTAGTCCCAGCTACTCGGGAGGCCGAGGCAGAAGGATCACTTAAGCCCAGGAGTTTGAGGTTGCTGTGAGCTAGGCTGACGCCACGGCACTCTAGCCTGGGCAACAGAGTGAGACTCTGTCTCAAAAAAATAAAAATAAAAAAGAGCTAAAGGAAATTTTACCTATATTGTTCTCCTTTTCTAACAATTGTTCAGAAATGTTCAAGTAAAGTCTTACATATTTAATAATGACATTTTTCTGCTGACCAAAATTTCTAACTCAGGTTTCAATATAAAATAACCACTATTTTTAAAGCATACATTTTAAATTATGGTGAAGTCTATAAGACTTTCTTGATAATGTATCACACATGTCAAGTTTTGGTTCTTACCTTTATTTCTAATGTACCACCAAAGCCCATTTTAAACTGCCCATGCATATCTTTGGTAAAGACTCTTTGAAAAGTTTGCTTAAATAAGGAAGTGTTGAAAGAATCACCCATTACCATGTATCCTCTGCATAGAAAAGAACAAAAAAACAATGTACATGACACAGTTACCAGGTCAACAATATTAAAACCAGAAAATTACCTCTCAAGACTACCAACAAATCTTAAAGATATTTCTCAAAATGTGCTATATTATCATTAATTTTTAGAACTCAAGAATATCCTCACCTTACATATAATCTCAATTCTAAGGGTATTTGAGTGCCCCCAACACCTGCATTTGTCCTTGGTAATCTTTTTAAATTCTTCTTTTAATAGGAAATACATTCACACATTACAAAATTCAAAAGGTGGCCGGGCGCGGTGGCTCACGCTTGTAATCCTAGCACTCTGGGAGGCCGAGGCGGGCGGATTGCTCAAGGTCAGGAGTTCAAAACCAGCCTGAGCGAGACCCCGTCTCTACTATAAAAAATAGAAAGAAATCAATTGGCCAACTAATATATATATATAAAAAATTAGCCGGGCATGGTGGCTCATGCCTGTAGTCCCAGCAACTTGGGAGGCTGAGGCAGTAGGATTGCTTGAGCCCAGGAGTTTGAGGTTGCTGTGAGCTAGGCTGACGCCACGGCACTCACTCTAGCCTAGGCAAGAAAGCGAGACTCTGTCTCAAAAAAAAAAAAAAAAAAAAAAAAATTCAAAAGGTAACAAATGTGACTCTCCCACTCCTTTCACCCAGTTCTCCATATTGATGAAGATACCTGACAGTTTACACCCAGCATTCTCATTCATATATACATATATATATGTGTATATATGCATACATTCCCATGAAGCTTATGAGTATTTTACCCAGTAAACAAGAACAGAGGGACATTAAGGGAACATTGTCACTTTATGCACTTATGTTTCTTTAAATTTTTTTCAATAACCATGTACCTACTTTCATAATTTAAAAAAAGATTTTTTAAAAGCTTATGAATAAAAACTATTCTGAGCATTTCTTCTCTAGTAGATTAGCAAAAAATCACAGTTTGACAATATAGGCTGTTGGCGAAGCTATAGCAAAAAAAGGCACTCTCACATATTGCTCATGGGAATGCAAAATGATGCAAATTCAATGCAAAGGAATTTGACAGTATCTGACAAAATTACCTACAGATTTTATCTTTAATCTAGCTACCCTACTATTACAAATCTATCCCAAAGATATTCTGGAAAAACAAAAACAAAAATGCAAAATACATGCACACTGTTATTCAATGAAGCACTATTCATAATAACAAAAGACTGAAAACAATCCAAATGAACATCTATTAGAGACTAGTTGAATAAAATACAGTACATCCACACAATGGAGTAATACACTGCTAGCTGATTTCTAGGATATAAGTGAAAAACACAAAGTAGGGGAAGGTGTGTAGAATATTCTGCTGTTTCTATAAAAAGGAGGATCACACACATGCATACATATACACATACATACAGATATTTAGATATATTTGCTCATATTTTTCAAGTATTTTCAGTATTTTTAAAACAATAATAAAAGATACAATCAAAAATTAAAACACACAAAAGAATAAAACTGATGCAGCATAATAATTTTACTTTTGATAATGTTAAAAGTTCCCATTTATGTTATCTCTGATAATTATTAGTAACTGTATTTTTTAAATTTTTTTTTGTATTTATGTTAGTAGCATATAAAAATATAGCTGAACTTTGTACAATGACTGAACCAGAAGTTTTGCCAATTTCACATATTAATTCTAATAGGTTATCTGTAGATTCTTTCAGATTTTCTTTTTTTTTTCTTTCAGATTTTCTACATTTACAAACATTCCATCTTCAGACATTTGGTTGGTGTATGTGCTTGGCTGAGGAGCCAATGGGGCGAAGCTACCATCTGTGGGATTATTATGACTAAACACCTCTAAGTCAGACTCCCACCCAGGCAGAACAATACCACGGTGCCAGGGTGGGGAGCCTGGATTGGCCTAGGTGCCTCGGTTGGCCTCGAATAGCCGGTCCCCCACCTATCCCCACCGGTGCGCCCCTGCCTGTGCCAGAACCGGAATCTGGTGTAGAATGCCCCTCTTCCTGGGAAACGGGGTGCAGCCAGAAGGGCGACTGCCCCCTTGCCCATCATGCAATGCACATTCATCAGGAACCTGGTGTAAACCATTGGTGGATGACCTGCTTCTGGGTTGGGGTTTTGTACATAGCAGAGCAGCTCCCTCACTGCAATCTACTGAAGTGCAATCTACCCTAGACACAAGGGTTTGTAAAAAATAATAATAATAACAAACATGTCATCTATGGTTATACATGTTATTACTATACCTGATCATGCATCATAGATTAATGACAACTTATACCACACCACTTCTTTGCTACTTTTTACCATAAACCTCTATGAAAAAGTTGTCCATACTCCTACCTCTACCTTCTAAAAATATCCAAAATCCAACCACTTCCCACTACCTGAGCTACCACTACTTGGTATTCTTGCACTCCTATACTCTACTGAAGACAAGTGAAATCAGTGATCCTTTTAAAATATTAAGTCAGATCATATCATTCCTCTACTGAAAACTCTCCAGTGACTTCCCATCTCACTCAAAATCCAAAGCCTTTAAGATAGTCAAAAGGCCCTTAAAATCTGCCTTCCTCACTCACTACACTCCTGCTACATTGGCCTCCTTGCCATTTCTCCAAATCCCAGGTATGCCCTCAACTTTGCACTTGATATTCCCTCTGCTTGAAACACTTTTCCTTCATATACACACAGGGCTCACTCTCACTTCCTTAAGTCTCTGCTAAAACATCACCTGCAATGAGGCTATCCCTCCCTTCTCATCATATTTAAAACTGCAAACCCCTGTCCTCCATTCCTGACTTATTTTTCTTCCAAACACTATCACCATCTGACATCCTATCTACTGTACTTATCTCATCTCCTCTGATTTAGAACTGTACTGTCTAATGTGGCTAGTTAAATGTAAGTATAAATTGATTAAAATTAAATAAAATTAAAACTTCATTTCCCCAGTCACACTTGCCATATTTCAATGGGACAGCACAGAGAATATATTCATATGAAAATTATACTGAAAAGCCCTATATTGGAAGATAAGCTCCATGAGGGCAGAGATTTTTATTTTGGATTCATTGCTATATATCCAGTGGCTTAACCAGTTTGCCACATAATAGGTTCTCATCAATATTTATTGGACAAATGAATTGAATAAATAAACCTGAGAGAGAAACCAGTTGACATACCTAATTCAGTTTTTTAAAGCCTAATTATCTCAGAAATAATGGCTGCTAACAGAAGAGGGAACACTTCCCAAGTCATTCTATGAAGCCAGTTACCATTCTGATACCAATGCCAAAAAAAGATATCACAAGAAAACTACAGATCACTATCCCTTGTGAGAACAGATGCAAAAATCTTCACCAATACACTAGCAAATTGAATCCAGCAATAATAAAAAGAATAATATACGATGACCAAGTGAGATTCATCCCAGGAAAACAAGGTAGGTTTAAAATACAAAAATCAATGTAACACACCATATTAATTAAACGACAAAAATCACCTATTATCTCAATAGATACAGAAAAAGCATTTAACAATATCTAACACCCTTTCATGAAAAAATAAATAAATAAAAATAAAAAAACACAACAAACCAGGAAAGGAAGGGAACTTCTTCCACCTGACAAAAGGCATCTAATAAAACCCACAGCTAACATCATTTAATGGTAAAAGATTAAATCATTCCCCCTTAAGATCAAGAAAAAACACAAAGGCCAGGCATGGTGACTCACACCTGTAATCCTAGCACTCTGGGAGGCTGATTCTAAAATGTATATGCAAATAAAACCAATCCAGAATAGTGAAAAAATTTGAAAAACAAGAACAAAGTTGGAGGACTCATACTTTCTGATTTCAAAACTTACTACAAAGCTACAGGAAACAAGATATTGTGGCATTGACATAAGAATAGACATATAGATCAATGGAATTGAATTAAGAGTCCAGAAACAAATCCTTAAATTTAAAGTTTACTCATTTGGAAGGGACTGTTGCAAAAAGGGGGGAAAAATAGAGTTGACTGATTTTCAATAAGGGTGCCAAGCCAACTCAATGGGAAAAGAAGTCTTTCAACAAATGATGCTGAGACAAGTGGATATCCAAATTCAAAAGAACTAAGTTGAACCTCTTTCTCACTCCATATATAAAAATTAATGCAAAATGGACCATAGGATCTAACTGTAAAAACTAAAACTAGAAAATTCTTAGAACACACAAGAGTAAATCTTCATGATCTTGGTTTAGGCAATGATTTCTTTAAAAAGAAACCAAAAGCACAGGTAACAAAAGAAAAAGCATGACCTAGACTTCATTAAAATTTAAAACTTGGCTGGGCAAAGTGCCTCACACCTGTAATCCTAGCACTTTGGGAGGCCGAGGCAGGAGGACTGCTCAAGGCCAGGAGTTCAACACCAGCCTGAGCAACAGCGAGACCCCATCTCTACTAAAAATAGAAAAAATTAGCCAGGCATGGTGGAGAGCACCTGTAGTCTCAGCTACTCCAGAGGTTAGGCAGGAAGATCACTTGAGCCCAGGAGTTTGAGGTTGCAGTGAGCTATGATGATGCCACTGCACTCTAGCCCAGGCAACAGAGCAAGACCCTGTCTTCAAAAAAATTAAAACTTTTGTGCTGCAAACAATACCATCAATTAAGTGAAACTAAAACCCATAAAAGAAAATAATTTAAGTTATATATCTGATAAGGGACTTGTACCTAGATACACAGAACTCATAACTCAATAAAAAGAAAATAAACAGCCCAATTTAACAATGGACACAGGATCTAAATATACATTTTTCCAAAGAAGATATGCAAATGGCCATTAAGCACATAAACAGATGCTCAACATCATTAGTCTTCAGGGAAACACAAATCAAAACCACAATAAGGGCTGGGTGCGGTGGCTCATGCCTGTAATCCTAGCATTCTGGAAGGCCCAGGCGGGTGGATCGCTCAAGGTCAGGAGTTCGAAACCAGCCTGAGCAAGAACCAGACCCTGTCTCTACTAAAAATAGAAAGAAATTAATTGGCCAACTAAAAATACATAGAAAAAATTAGCCAGGCATGGTGGTGCATGCCTGTAGTCCCAGCTACTCAAGAGGCTGAAGCAGTAGGATTGCTTGAGCCCAGGAGTTTGAGGTTGCTGTGAGCTAGGCTGATGCCACGGCACTCTAGCCCGGGCAACAGAGTAAGACTCACTCTGTCTCAAACAAAAAAACAAAAAACAAAAAACAAAACCACACCCGCTAGGATAGGTATTATCAAAAAGATAGATAATAACAAGTGTTGGTAAGGATGTGGAGAAATTGGACTCCTCATACTTTGGTAATAGGAATGTAAAATTGTACAGTTACTTTGGAAAACACTTTGATGGTTTCTCAAAATGTAAAGCACAAATTACTATAGGACTCACCAATTCCACTCCTAGCTACATACTTAAGATAAACAAAAACATCATGTCCATACAAAAACTTGCAGCAATGTTCAAAGCAGCATTATTTATAACAAAAAGTAGAAACAAAATGTCCATTAATCTATGGATTAATAAACAAAATGTGGTATATCCATTCAATAGAATATTACTAAATGAAGTTAGGCCCCTTCTTCACTTTTTATTCAGCAATAAAAGAAATGAAATATTGATACTTCCTACAATGTGGATGAACTTTGAAAACATACCAAGTAAAAGAAGCTGGTCACAAAAGACCATATGATTCCATTTATATTATTGTCCAGAATAGACAATTAGTAGCTGCCTAGGGCTGAGAAAGTTGGGAGAAAGGAGGTAGAGGAAGAAATGAGGAATGACTACTGATGGGTACAGAGTTTCTTTCAGGGGTAATGCAAATGTTCTAAAATCAAATTATAGTGATGGTTGTGCAACCTGTGAATATATTAAAAACCACCAAATTGGCCGTGTATGGTGGCTCATGCCTCATGGCCTCCCTGAGTGCCTCCTAGCACTCAGCGAGGCCAAGGAGGGAAGATTGCTTGATGTCAGAAGCTCGAGACCAGCCTCAGCCAAAGCAAGACCCCAACCCATCTCTACTAAAAATAGAAAGAAATTAGCCCGGCAACCAAAATAGAAAAAAAAATTAACTGGGTATGGTGGCACATGCCTGTAGTCCTAGCTACTCAGGAGGCTGAGGCAAGAAGATGCTTGAGTCCAGGAGTTTGATGTTGCTGTGAGCTAGGCTTATGCCACAGCACTCTAGCCCAGGCAACAGAGCAAGACTGTAATCCTAGCACTCTGGGAGGCCAAGGCGGACAGATTGCTCAAGGTCAGGAGTTTGAAACCAGCCTGAGCAAGAGTGAGACCCCATCTCTACTATAAATAGAAAGAAATTAATTGGCCAACTAATATATATATATATACAAAACTGTAAAAATTTAAAAACATACCCAGTAAGGTTGGGACAGCATTTCATCTCCATGAGACCTGTCTGATCTAATGCACATGCATAGATATCAATAACATGGCCAGTTGTAGCAGCTCGATTAGCCAATGCTTCAAAATGCTACAAAAGATATTTAAAAGTTAAATCAAGGTAATATATAAAATCATCCTATAAATCTTTTTTCCATTAACAGATCAAAATGATCTGTTAATCAAAAATTAAAAGAATAACCCATCACAATTTAAATATGATTTATTCTTATTTAATTTTCTACAGTGTTCATAAAATGATACCATAACTTCTGTAAGTCTGACGTTTTCATATTTTTTTCTTTAAAACCCTTAAATGAAGCTAAATGTAAAGAAAGGTATATTGGACATCATGTTCTTCATATATAAACTTGGTAGAAGAATAACAGAGAACTGTTTTTCCTAGCTAAATCCACACCCAAGTAACAAAAACATCCAAAAATAGTGAGACAATACAAAAGCAGTAAGATAATCTAAAACATTGTTTTAAACTCTAACCAAGAAAAATTCCACACTCAAAAAGGAAATTAGTTGGTAGGAAAAAAGCATCCACTAACAGAGACAAAAATTATCTGTCATTAATTACTTTTAAAAATATAATAATGACTATCAAACAATATGAGATAATATAGTAAAACTAAACTAAAACAGAACTCTAGAGAATTTTTTTAACAATTAACAAAGACATTAAGAGTTAGAACCAATATAAGAGAGTCAAGAATCAACATTAGTAAAATGTACTTACATAAACCCAAAAAATGTGAAGTTACATGAACATAAAACTCACAAGAAAATGATGGACTATTCAAAGCTATGAAGAATATTGATATCTAGAGGAAACATTAGGGACTGTCTCTTAGAAATGAAAAACTATAAAATGTAAGAAACTTTTCCTAAAGAGAAAGACTTTCTTTAACATGAATATTTAAAAAGGCACAGAGGGTTTCTCTCAAGAGTAATCTTTAAGCATATACCAGTAGGTATATGCTTATAGTTTTTCATTTCTAAGAGACAGTTGTTCAAACCAGAAAACCTGTAACAAGTTATCAAGAAAAAAAGAATATTTCTCTAATTCTGAATAGCAGTTCTATCAAAAAATATTTATATTCTTCCTCTTACATCAAAGGAATACCTGATTTCTAATAACACAAAAAGACTCTTAAAAAGCAAAAATTACCTTAGTTCCCTTTTTAACATATTTGGCATTGTCTTTTTCAATGTCATGCCATGATCTTATAGGTGTCTTCAATTCATCTCCAACCACCATTCCAGGCCCCTGAGTAGCAGGACCACCAATGAACATCATGATACGAGCCCCAGTATTGGGAAAAGTACACTATTGAAAAAAAAGTAACTTGTCAAATGAGTTTAAAGGAAAACAGAAAACATATGAATATACATTTCTGATAAATTCTGACAGTCTTCCTAGATAAGAGAAAAGCAAATTTTTCTAATAGATAAAATAATCAAATGTTTAAAATGAAATTCAAAAGCAAGGTGTTTGAACAACTTTTAGGAATATACTACTCTTCATAATAGAATTTTTTTTTGAGACAGAGTCTTGCTTTGTTGCCCAGGCTAGAGTGAGTGCCGTGGTGTCAGCCTAGCTCACAGCAACCTCAAACTCCTGGGCTCAAGCGATCTTCCTGCCTGAGTAGCTGGGGCTATAGGCATGTGCCACCATGCCTGGCTAATTTTTTTTTTCTATATATATTAGTTGGCCAATTAATTTCTTTCTATTTATAGTAGAGACGGGGTCTCGCTCTTGCTCAAGCTAGTTTCGAACTCCTGACCTCGAGCAATCCATCAGCCTCGGCCTCCCAGAGAGCAAGGTGAACCACCACACTCGGTCTATAATAGAATTTTTAAAGAATCTATGAACCTAATCCTTATAAACAAGGACATTTTTTTCTGCTTAACTTGTTATATACTGGAAGAAGTAGAAAAAGAAGAAGAGAGGGCAACTACTGCTTTGTTAATTTTTTCTTTTTTAGTATCTTTTTAGAGATAAGGTCTTGCTATGCTGTCCAGACTGGACTCAAACTCTCAGGTTCAAGTGATCCTCCTGTCTCAGCCTCCTGAGCAGTTGGGACTAAAGGCATATGCCACTGCATCTGGCTCTTCTTCTGTTTTGTGTTGCTATTTTGCTTTTGTTTGCTATATTTAAAACATAAATATGACTTATAATTTAAGCTGATGTATTAACTACTCAAATCCTCACAAGATACAAATGAAATAAGAGAAAATGTATTGTTTAAAAAATAAGTAAATAAAATTTAAAGATAAGAAAGAATGCTATTAGATCAAAAATTTTGAGGATTTCAAACAACAGATTTTACTAGATTGATAACATAATCAAAAAAAGGGTATCACAGATACCAAAAGCCAGATCTTCTCAAAGGAATACCTGAAAACCTCCATATGTGCAGTCAAAAAACACAAAAAGGAGACATGGACCAAAGAAAATATAGTATATCTATACCTCCAGATACAGCAGATGATAGATTCTGCCACCAGCAGTTCCTGAAAAATGCTCTGTGTGGAAAGTAGGCCATCTGCCTGGAGAGGGTTCTTAGCATGAAAATTTATAGCTAAGAGATATAGAACTGAGCACATTACCACAGATATCATACACAATCATGACAACTCTCAAACAGTTTCTGGAATTAAAAGCATTGTGAGAATTAAAAAATCTCAATGGATGGGCTAAAAAGCATGTATGAAGACTGAATTAGAGGCCGCGTGCAGTGGCTCACGCCTGTAATCCTAGCACCCTGGGAGGCTGCAGCACAAGGTCTGCTTGAGCTCAGGAGTCTGAGACCAGCCTGAGCAAGAGCCAGACCCCGTCTCTACTAAAAACAGAAAAATATTAGCCGCACAACTAAATATAGAAACAAAAAAATTAGCCAGGCATGGTAACTCATGCCTGTAATCTCTGGAGGCTGAGGCAGAGGATCGCTTGAGCCCAGGAATTTGAGGTTGCTGTGAGCTTTGCTGACACCACAGCACACTAGCCTAGGTGACAGAGTGAGACTCTGTCTCTAAAAAAAAAAAAAAAAGACTGAATAAGAGATATGGAAAATTCAGTTGAGTAAATCTCCCAAAAATAGAAGAAAAATATAAGAGTAAAAATAAGATATAAAGAGATACAGAAGTCCAACATCAATCTAGTGAGTATAGGATAAAAAAGACAGAAAAATAAATTAAGCTGAAGAATAATAAGAGTCTTCAGAATGAAAGGGCCTACAAAACCACACAAATTAATGAAAAGAATAAAATACAAACATAGCTTAATGAAATTTCAGGACTCCACAATTAAAGAAAATTCTAAAAATGTCCAGTGGAAAAAATAAGTTTCCTAAGAAAAGAACTAGACTACATCAAATTATCATCAATAAACTGTATGTTAGAACACTAAAGAGAAACGTCCAAACGAACATTACTTTGAACCTCAATTTGGTAGCCATCCAAACTACTAATGAAGTTAGAGGGCAAAGTTTAAAAACTATTTTTAGGCCGGGCGCGGTGGCTCATGCCTATAATCCTGCTCTCTGGGAGGCCGAGGCAGGCGGATCGTTTGAGTTCAGGAGTTCAAAACCAACGTGAGCAAGAGCAAGACCCCATCTCTACTATAAATAGAAAGAAATTAATTGGCCAACTAATATATATAGAAAAAATTAGCCAGGCATGGTGGCACATGCCTGTAGTCCCAGCTACTCAGGAGGCTGAGGCAGCAGAATCGCTTGAGCCCAGGAGTTCAGGAGTTTGAGGTTGCTGTGAGCTAGGCTGATGCAACCACACTCACTCTAACCTGGGCAACAAAGTGAGACTCTGTCTCTAAATAAATAAATAAATAAATAAATAAAATTTTTAGATATGCAACAACTCAGAAACTTTATAAGAAAAAGGCAACATTACGATCCTAAGGAAATAAGGGAATCTAGACAAAAATGTAAAAGGTACCCTTTGATAGACGAAAGTATCCCTCTCCACGTGTATAATCACTCTACTATTAATTATTCTATAATTAATAATATTTGGGCTGGGCGCAGTGGCTCACGCCTATAATCCTAGCACTCTGGGAGGCCGAGGCAGGAGGATCGTTTGAGCTCAGGAGTTCAAGACCAGCCTGAGCCAAGAGCGAGACCCCGTCTCTACTAAAAATAGAAAGAAATTAGCTGGACAAATAAAAAATATATACAAAAAATTAGCTGGGCATGGTGGTGCATGCCTGTAGTCCCAGCTACTCAGGAGGCTGAGGCAAGAAGATTGCTTGAGCCCAGGAGTTTGAGGTTGCTGTGAGTGAGGGTGACACCACGGCACTCTAGCCTGGGCAAAAGAGCAATACTCTGTCTCAAAAAATAATAATAAATAATAATATTTGTATAGTAATATTAGAAATGCTATTTTATTTCCAATTTCTATTAAGCAGTTATTGGACAAAATAGAAAGCTACATTATACCTTTGGAACAGAATATAAATGATATAAATTTTGATGATAATTTTAAAAATCATATGATTAACAAATCTAGAGAACAAGGAAAACTGCCTTTTACTTTTCATTTGTATTGTACCCTTGCATATTGTCTGAATGTTTTCACAAGATCTGCTATTACTTCTATACCTTCCTTAACTCATTTAATAAATAAAAATACTCTTTTCATTTTGGGTATATGAGATAATATCAATCATGTAAAATTGAAACAATGAAAAACAAGAACAAATAAAAGTCTACACACACACTTTCACAAAACTAGAACACAAAGAACATCCAAACTTCAAATTACCTATAAGTAAAAAAAATAAACATTAAATCCCAGTGAACTATCTTATCTCCCATGTTCTCACTGCAAGCCTTCACATAGAACATCTGGCTGTTCATCTGTATTCTCTGTAATATCTTTATAATAAACCCATAAATTTAAGTAAAGTGTTTCCCTGAGTCCTGTGAGCCATTCTAGCATATTAAACAACCCCAAGGTGGTGGTCATGGTACCCCCAATTTATAGCTAATCAGTCAGGAATATTGGTAACAACCTACTACTTGCAACTGGCACCTAAACTAAAGGGCAGTCTTGTGGGACAAAGCCTTCAATCTGTCAGATCTGTCACTATCTCCAGGACATGAAGCAAGTGTCCAATCACTACCTCCAGCAGTCCTACAGCTATGGAAAGTGCCACTCCAGAGGAACGCAAAGGTCTCTTTCCCTGTGGTACAGGCCAAGGGTCTCGTTGAAGTTCTCCAAGAAGATCTGTGAGATTCATGTCTATTTTTTGTACTGGCTGTAAAAATCTGAAAAACATAATTAAATAAAAAGCCATTTATTAATGTTTGTAGGTGAGGGTTTAAGAAACAAATTGCCCACTTTCCTCAAAATAGAGAAAAATACTTTGAATACACAGCAAACAAGTGATTCCCAAACTTTCACATACATCAAAATCAGTTGGAGGGCTTGTCTACCACAGATTTGCTGGGTCTCAGTTCTAGAGTTTATTTCAGCAGGTCTGGGATGGGGCCCCAAGAATTTGCAATTCAAACGTGGTCCCAGGTTACACTAATTCTGTTGGTCTAGGAAACACACTTTGAGTACCACTGCTATAAATGAAACACTCAAACTAAGTATTACTTTAGTACTTTATATTCATTTACTAATCTAGTAAATTTTAAGGTTACTGAAATATTATGAGAAGATATATCAACTCAATTTTCTTAATACTACCTCTGATTAAAAAGTTTGGGGGCGAGGGGAGTTTAAGGGAAAAAGCCACCTCTAAGGATAAGAAGACAAAAAGCTTTTAAGGCCCTATTTAGCTTGGTTGCCCTCAAACCACAAAAATTAAGTTTTTCTGAATTTAAAAATAGAAAATCAGGAATATATCAAAATTAAGTAACTCCTTACATTGTAATAATGAAAAACAAACCATTTCAGTGTCGTATGTAAGTTTTCCTCAACTCTTTAAAAAGCACACTAATGCAATTTATTTATATTCCTAAAAATATTTAACAGTATGGTATCATTGAATATCTATATTCAAGTTAAGGGTATGGGATGCTTAAAATATCTGCATGAATTGTCAAATTCTCTTTCTCATATTTAATTATTACCTATTGGAAGGAGGTGGCTGCTGTACCTGAGGACCACGTGTTGCCTGAGTAACCGGTACTTTAGAGAGTCCCAGCATTTCCTGTAAAGAGATTATTTGGGTGATACACATTTAATTATTTCTACAAAGATTTATCAACTATTTACCATGTACAAGGTGCTATACTAGACATTAAGAACACAAAAATAGAGAACACAAGGTTTCTTTCCTCAGGAAGAAAATAGTCCAGAGGAAAGATTATCAGGAAAATAATAACAATACAGTAAAACAAGCATCATGAGAGAGCAAAGTACAAGGTGTTATATAAGCAAAGAGTAAGAATACTAACTCAGAAATACTTTATCTCTCATTAATAGTCAAAATAAGTTATTGTATAATTTAAATGCCCATACTTCTTTTTTTTCCCCTAGAGTCTTGCTGTCATTCTGGGCAGAGTGCAGTGGCATCATCATAGGTCACTGCAACCTCAAACCCCTGGGCTCAAGCAATGCTCCTGCCTCAGCACTCCCCAGCCCCCAGTAACTGGGACTACAGGAGTATGCCAGCATGACTGGCTACTTTTTTTTTATTTTTGGTAGAGACGAGGTCTCATTCTTGCCCAGGCTGGTCTTGAACTCCTAATCTTAATTGATCCTCTCACCTAGGCCTCCCAGAGCATAGGTGTAAGCCATTGCGCCTGGCCCCATACTTCTTAATTTATATTCATTCATCCCTTTCAGCAAACTATATCTTAAGCACCTATATGTCAAGAATATAATGGTAAAAAAATAAATAATCCCTTCCCTCATGGAAATTCAAATCTGGAAACAGAAAGGAATTAATTAAATTATTAAATAAATGTAAAACTGCAATTGTAATAAGTGTGATAAAGGAGAGGTACATGGAATAGCATAAATGGGGTTATAAAGTACATATACCTTATATGTGTATACTTCTTAATTTTTTAACTTAATACCTAACCAAACTGCCAGCTTTGTGTTGAATTTCAGACATGTGCACAATTCATCTCTAGACATATGAAAATAACATTACTGTACCAAAGTTTTCTTGAATCTATAAATGCTTAATCATGAAGTAATAAAGTATAGGTATGTAACAGAAAAATCAGAGAGCCTAAAGATCTGCAAAGATAAAATTATTGAACTATTCCTGCAGTATTTCCTAGTTCCTTCCAAGAATAGCAACTTTTTACTAAGGATTTACTATGTGTAAGATTCTGGGCTAAATTCTTTATAATCCTCACAAAACCATAATAAAGTAGATTTCTTAATTTCTACTTTACAAATGAAAATTAACAATCAGAAAGACTAAGTAATTTGCTTAGGGTTATACAACTAATAAGTAACAAAGCAAGATTTTAATCCATGTTTTGCTATAAAGCCCTATAAGACTTTACACTATATTGAGAATTCTCACTTATAGTATTCCCTTTAGTACTAATAACAATCTGGCATAATAGGTATTGTTCATCCCTTTCCATGAAAGATGAGAAAATTAGCAAAGCGATCAACCCAAAATCATATAACTAGAAGGATTTAAGAAGCTGGGCACAGTGGCTCACACCTGTAACCTAGTACTTTGGGAGGCCTAGATGGAAGGATTGCTTGAGGCCAGGAGTTCAAAACCATCTTAGGCAATATAGTGAGAACCTGTCTCTACAAAAAAATAGAAAAATTAGCTGTAGTCCCAGCTACACGGGAGGCTAAAGCAGGAGGATCACTTGAGCTAGGGAGTTTTCGGTTGCAGTAAGCTTTGATGGTACCAGTGTATTCTAGCCCAGTCAACAGAATGAGACCCTGTTACAAATGAAATGAAAACAAAAAGATGTGAATCCAGGACTATTTACTCAGCAAAGATCAGGCTTTTTTCAACCAGATGGATAGAGAAAGAAGATAAAAACATTTTAATGAAGAAAAAAATTTTAGTATGCAGGCATTCACTTGCCTACTGCAAAAAAGATGCTTTATATGCTACATATATATGATATAACTTAAGTAAAATGTACTTTACAATCATAACATTAAACTACTCTACATAAATTCATAATTTAATAATAACATTAACAATAGCAAACACTTAAAGATACAATCCATTAATTCTCATGACCACCCTTGTAAGGTATGTTCATTTTACAGATGAAAAACTAAGGCACAGAGATTAAAACTTGCCCACTTTCTATCCCTTCTCATGGAAACAGATGATTCTCTTCTCCAACGTACTCTGCCTCCTGTGCTCCTGAAGGAATTTCTACTATGTCTTCTGAAATCTCGCACTCCTCATTTCACTCTTGCTTTCACTCACCCTCTTTAGTCTCTTTCCCTTCTTTGTATAAACACACTCAAGTATCCTTGCTCCTAAAGTATCTCTCTTTAGCTCAGTTCTCCCTCAAACGCCCACACTAACTTCTTCTTTACCTTCAACAACAAACCTCTTCAAAGAACAAACTTCCATTTCCTCCACCTCCTCAAATTTTATTCACTACTCATCCTCTACTCATTATCCTCCTCATCCAAACCTGTTCCAGTACATTCTCTTAGTTCACTGTAGCACCACTATCCCAGTCTGCCAAGCTACAAATTAGAGTCATCCTCAAAAATCTTTTCCTTTCTTTTTCATTTTAGTCTACCTGAATGTCTCTGAAGTCTGATTTTATGTTTCTCAATTTTATGTGAGGCTTACCTATCATCTTCTAGGGTAACTATTCTCAACTGGGGGTTATACCAGAATTACTTAGAAAGTTTTCTCAAAATATTTACATGAACAATCCTATCCTCCCAACCACCACCAATATAAATAAACATTCACTCACTCTAATAGACTATCAAAATCTCTGGGCAGGCCGGGAGTGGTGGCTCACGTCTGTAATCCTAGCACTCTGGGAGGTGGAGGTGGGCGGATTGCTCAAGGTCAGGAGTTTGAAACCAGCCTGAGCAAGAGCAAGACCCTGTCTCTACTATAAAATAGAAAGAAATTAATTGGCCAACTAATATATATAGAAAAAATCAGCCGAGCATGGTGGCGCATGCCTGTAGTCCCAGCTACTCAGGAGGCTGAGGCAGGAGGATCACTTGAGCCCAGGAGTTTGAGGTTACTGTGAGCTAGGTTGACGCCACGGCACTTACTCTAGTCTGGGCAACAAAGCGAGACTCTGTCGCAAAAACAAAAAAAAAAATCTCTGGGCAGAATAAAGATTTTGAAAAATATCCCCAGATGATCTTCACATGCTACACATAATCACTTGCCTTGGAAGATAAAGGTTCAATTTGTCCCAATGATAAAAATCATTGAAAAACATCTATATCCACAGTTCATATATTAATAACTCTCAAGTCTTAAACTATCTCCCCTTGCCAAACATACTAAAAGTATTTAGTTCCTAAGTGAGATGTCAGGAAACAAAGGTTAATATTCTATGGTTGCTCTCTTGTAGCCTTCACCATGACTCTTCTACAAGCTCTTTAAATCTCTAATAAAATAGCTTCAGTTTCACGTTAAATTTTAAAGATAGAGTTAAAAGTGAAGGGTCTTCAATCTGTATGATAACAATTTAAGGCACAGAAAACAAAACTGATGCCGACACTAAAATGAAAGCCTTTGTTATAATGCATTTATATTAGTCATTCATAACAGAAATATTATCTAGAAACATAAATCCAGGAGACATTTATCAACATATATAGAGTAATGTTAACAGATAGGTTGAAACTGCCATTCTTGTTTACCTGCAGTTGTTTGGCAGACAGATCTTTTGTTCCTCTGAAGACATAGCTTTTTGAAATGCCTTCGCATCCGAGTTCATGAACCTGCACCATTCTCCCAAAAGTAATAAGTCCAACCAAAGCTGTAGGTGGTAAAAGACTTAATGACATCTGCATGGATTCTTTTAAGGCTTGTAAATCTTCATCTTCCATGCAAGTATCAACCACATAGAGGAATATCAAAGGCATCTGAGGACCACGCTTTTAAAAAAATTTGTCATAATAAGAAAAAACAAGATTATTTTTAAAGTTATTAACATTTAAACACATACATAAGAGTTGATATAATATAGATATAATATTTTAAAAAGACATATCGTCATTGAGTTAAAAATTAAGTTTAAAACACTGTGTACAGTTACACAGAGGGGACTTACACTTTCCATTTTATTTAGATGCATAAGGCTTCATTTCTTTTTTTTTTGGAGACAGAGTCTCGCTTTGTTGCCCAGGCTAGATTGAGTGCCCTGGCGCCAGCCTAGCTCATAGCAACCTCCAACTCCTGAGCTCAAGCAATCCTACTGCCTCAGCCTCCCGAGTAGCTGGGACTACAGGCATGCGCCACCATGCTCAGCTAATTTTTTCTATATATATTATTTGTCTCTAAAAAAAAAAAGAAAAGAAAAAATATAAAAATATAAAAGAAAATGACAACTATAAAATTTAAAAACAAAGTGAGGTGATTTTTATAAAATAATTATCTAAAATTAAATTGGAGGCCAGGCGCGGTGGCTCACGCCTGTAATCCTCACTCTCTGGGAGGCCGAGGCAGGCAGATTGCTCAAGGTCAGGAGTTCAAAACCAGCCTGAGCAAGAGCAAGACCTCATCTCTACTATAAATAGAAAGAAATTAATTGGCCAACTAATATATATAGAAAATTAATTGGCCAACTAATACATATAGAAAAAATTAGCCGGGCATGGTGGCGCATGCCTGTAGTCCCAGCTACTCGGGAGGCTGAGGCAGTAGGATTGCTTGAGCCCAGGAGTTTGAGGTTGCTGTGAGCAAGGCTGATGCCACAGCACTCACTCTAGCCTGGGCAACAAAGTGAAATTCTGTCTCAAAAAAAATTAAATTGGATTTTCAGAGAACTAGAAACTAGCCAAACTGGACAAATAACTAAATAGCTCAAGTGAACCATAATTCTGTTTTCTCTAAAACATTCATAAGAGATATTATTACTTCCACGCTTAAATATATAAACCGCTATATATATATAAACAGCTTCTTTCTGTTCAGAAAGAAGAAAAATAATTTTCCTAACAAGGACCAATGCAAGAATATTTTCATTGTTTAGATACTTAGACTTGAGGATACATTAGCAGACTACAGCATGATACTAAGTATTTATGAACTGACCTTCCAACTATAAAGCAAGATTGATACTTTATTATTTATCTACTTAACCACTTCAGTACCAGTGTCAACTATAATCAATAGCCACAGATGAACACACACAGCGACTTTAGCTGACAGCCGTGATATGACTTTTCTAATTTTTCATTTATCAAAATAAAATTGTGAACATTTAAAAATAACGTAATGAAAACATATATGTATATGTTACCTATTCTGATTTACATTACAAGTAAAGCTGCCTGTAAAGTAAAACAAGCTTTCAGTGCTTTAAAGCTTTCCCCATCACACAAGAGCAAAATGGACTCACCGTCAATGCAGAGCACAAACTATCATGCAGACTATGAGTGCTGGCTGTGGGCAAGGTTTCGCGGCTGGTGAACACGGTACTGAAGTGGTTAATATAGCAAATCACACCACCCTACCAAGTATCCTGGCCACCAATCAAGTAACTACAACAGAGAAATTACCTTGCTCAAACTGACCTTGAGAGTTCTTACTTTTGAAATGCTCCATGGAATCAATGTAAGAATTAAGAATGATGCCATTTAAGTCATCTCAATTTAACAATTATTTTAGTATAAAGCAAATTACTGGATATTTAAAACTTTCTTAAATATTGCTCTTATGTTCTTACCAGAACTACATATTCAATGCTAGAAAACTGAGGTAAAAGTTCAGCAGGTTGATTCAGTTCAGATATACCGGCATAAGTAGGTGGAAACTACAGGTAGAGAAAAAAAAACACTTTTAAGAAATCATTTGCCATAAAGAGTATTAAAATTTTAAACTGAAAATAATTATTTCCTAATCATTTAATTATTTTAAAAATAGGTATTTTCATTATATGAAAAATAATTACTTTATCTTTCTTTTTCAATATGCATTTTCTATAGGACTAGTATTATAGCATTAACATCTGCAATAGGGGTTTTCTTACCTGATTTCTCTGATAACAAAAGTTGCAAGCCCAGAGTTTTGCTCGATAATCCACTTGACTATTTTAAGAAAAGAAAACATACATTAGCTCATGTTTCAGTTCAATTTTACAAGAATTCTAGTGTCAATAAAATTAATATCTTTCTAAAACATGAATGCATTCAAATTGATATTCAAAGTGATCTTTAAAAGCCATGTATTTTTAAGACATTGCCAATACCTAATTCATACTTTTAACATATACGAGTTCACCTACGTGGTAAATATACAATAACTTTTAATATTTGGCAAACATCAAAAAAATTAAGATATTCCTATTTTTTCTTCAAATGACTTTAGTAATATCTACACTCAGACCTAGGAAACATTTATTCAAGTCAAAAATATATTTACTGAATGCCTAATATGTACCAACCATTATTTTAGGTGCTGGTGATACAGCAGTAAGCATGAGAGAAAAGTTCCCTCTCTCATGGAGTTTATATTCTAGAAGAGAAAGACATAAAGAAGACAAGTAGATACACAAATAATAAAATGCTTTTAGATAGGGATAACAAAGATTAAAGAAAACAAAACAGGATTAGAGAATGCACTTGGAAGGGCTACTTTATTTATTTATTTTTTTTTTATTTATTTTTTTTGAGACAGAGTCTCACTTTGTTGCCTAGGCTAGAGTGAGTGCTGTGGTGTTAGCCTAGCTCACGGCAACCTCAAACTCCTGGGCTCAAGCAATCCTTCTGCCTCAGCCTCCCAAGTAGCTGGGACTACAGGCATGCGCCACCATGCCCGGCTAATTTTTTCTATATATATTAGTTGGCCAATTAATTTCTTTCTATTTATAGTAGAGACAGAGTCTCGCTCTTGCTCAGGCTGCTTTCGAACCAACCTCAAACAATCCACCTGCCTCGGCCTCCCAGAGAGCTAGGATTACAGGCGTGAGCCACCGCACCTGGCCGGAAGGGCTACTTTAAAGGAAAGCCTTCTTAAATAGACAAGTATGACCTGAACGAAAAGCAACCAGTAACAGCAAAATGAGCAAATAGAGCAATCCAGGCAGAATACATAGCTACTGCACAAGTTCCAAGGAAGGAATAAGTTTGGTATGTTCGAGGATCAGAAAGAGGGCAATAAAGTTAAGGTATTATGTAGATGAGAATAAGAAAAATGGATGATACAAAATGAAGGCAGAAATACAGAGACTAGATCATGTAGGGCTTTACAGGTCTTGATAAGGGGTTTGGATTTTTCATTCCAAGTATAAGCAGCAGCTATTGGAGGATTTTAACAATCTGATTTCTATTCATAAAACGCTAGCTCCTGAGTGGCAAACAGACTGTTGAAAGATGAGAATTAAAACATGGAGACCAGTTAGGAAGATATTGAAATTGCCCAGGAAAAAGATCATGATATCTGAAGCAGGATGTACTAGCAGAGATTGAGCATAAGAGACAGAATCCATAATGTGCTGAAAGTAGATCATTCAGAGTTGCTAGCACCTTTGATGGGTGGAGAAGGAGTGGAAAGAGGAAAAAAAGATGACTTCTGAGATTTTGGCTTCAGCAACAAGAAAACCTAACATTTTCCAACACCATGCCACTCAGTTATACTTTTCTAACACACAAGATGGCTTGATAAATAGCCAGCACAACCATCTAGAAAACACTGATAGGATCTAATGGTTTTTACAGTGACACTTTTACATTTAGTGTCTTTACATTATCAACTCACTACAACTAGAATGATCCTAAAATTTTACAGCTTTTTAAATTTCTTTGACCTCATAATTTGAAAAAGTAACTATGAACAAAAGCAAACGCATTTTTATATAAATGAACCAGAAAGACACTACATTTTTGAATCATATTGCCACATTAGTTTTTTCCATGTATTTTAATTACCATAAAGGATTCAAAACTGCACGACAAGTGGTCCTACTACAAAGAACAGGTTCATATTGAATAGGTGGTAAATCAGGTCTCTCCTTCAGTGGTGTAAATAGCGCTGCCACGGGAACAACCATTCTTGTAGCTTCCAGTCGACTTGATGGCCAAACATTCCAACTAAATCGGACTCCATCTCGTTCCTCATTTTGTTGAATGAATTCCAAATAGGTTGTCATTGTGGAGCTTGATTCTTATTTCTGTACCAAAATTAAAAGACACTTAAAAATCTAGGATTCACTTAAGATTGAAAATAAATATTTTTTTAATATTTTACTTTATTTTTTTAATTGATATTCTCCTCCAGAGAAAATAAATATGTTTTTAAGTAGATCTGAGAGGAAAAAAAAAAATATGTCAACCTAAACTTTCTGCAGAAAAAAAAAAGTATGTTTTTCCCACATTTGGCAATATTAACACATTAGAAATCATGACCAAATTAAAATATTTGTTTCAGAAAAAACTTAGCAAGCAACAATAAACCCACTTATATAACAAAATAATTAGTGGCTATATAGAACCCAGTGCCCATTAGATCCATTAAGAGGTATTTTATACTTTTATTTTAATTCACTCTTTAAAAAACTATGGCAACAAATAGTAAGTATCCTGTTCATTTAAAGGTGATAGGACAGAAAGGCAAAAATAGGGGGAAAATCTAGGTCTATGTTTTCTTTTTTTTTTTTTTTAATTTTGGCATATTATGGGGGTACAGAATCCAAGGTTTCAATAAATGCCTATTCCCCCCTCCCCCCGAGGTCTATGTTTTCTATATCAGCTTTTTTTTTTTGAGACAAAGTCTCACTCTGTTTGTTGCCCAGGCTAGAGTGCCATGGCATCAGCCTAGCTCATAGCAACCTCAGAGTCTTGGGCTCAAGTGATCCTTCTGCCTCAGCCTCCCGAGTAGCTGGGACTACAGGCACGCACCACCATGCCTGGCTAATTTTTTCTATATATTTTTAATTGGCCAATTAATTTCTTTCTATTTTTGGTAGAGATGGGGTCTCGCTCTTGCTCAGGCTGGTCTCCTGAGCTCAAAGGATCCACCTGCCTCGGCCTCCCAGAGTGCTAGGATTACAGGCGAGAGCCACCAAGCCCAGCCTCCACAATCTCTTTTGATTAGCATAAAATTCTCTAGTTGTCACCAAGATGCTGGCATGATAGGAGGAAATACAGTGTTTTCTTTCATTTTTATTTTTTTATTTTAAGGAAGAGAAAGTTCTTAACTGCTTGGAATATTTAGATTTGTTAAGCTTTACTTTCTGTAATTTGTGTTATCAAAATCTATTTGAAAAATTTTCTAAAATTAAAATTGTCACATCTAACATTTTTTTCAAATAATACCAATACCTCTCCTTCCCTCACTTATATTTTAGAATCAATTTCTTGTTCTGCTGTTATCAGTCTTTACATCTATGTTGAGTTACCTTTTTCTTCCACTGTAGGTTCATAATTATTAAGTTCTTTTTTTTTTTTTTTTTTTTAAGAGACAAGGTCTCACTCTGTTGCCCAGGTTGGAGTGCAGTGTCATGATCATAGCTTACTAGCTCACTGTGCCCTCCTAGGGATCAAGCAATTCTCCCACCTTGGTCTCCCAAAGTGCTGGGATTACAGCTGCAAGCCACCACATCTGGCCTCTTCAGTTGTTTTAACCTGATATCCTTCGTGTCTGCCACATAGCACTTGAAACTCTTTATCCTCACACACCTTTGACTTCCTTCCATGACTAACCACTGTTGCAGTTTGAGAGCATGAGGAAAAACTGTTGCCTGGGTAGGAATCTCGCATGTTAGGTAGATAGTTAAAATGGAGAAATGTCTAGATAGTGGACCCTCCCCAGAGTGGTAGTTACCCTCTCCCATGGTAGTAAATTTAAATTATTTTATTGAAATTATGTATCTCAAATTAGAGTTTAAAATACTCTCATAAGCTGAAATTTAAAAAATATTCTGAATTAAGTTTCTGCAAAAGAAGTTAAACAGTATAGGGAGCATAGGCAATATATATAACCTTAACATTTGTACCCCCATAATATGCTGAAATAAAAAATAATAATAATAAAAAAAGAAACCATGAAAAAAAAAAGAAGTTAAACAGTGTACAAATCATAAGGAAACAACATTTGTCAGGCATTTTGTTAATTGTACCACAAATAACCTGTACTTGCAAAGTTAAAAAAATTACCTGTCTAAAGTAGAAGTACCATGTTTTAGGAAAATCTTTTTGTTATGTACCATTAAGCATTCTCCTCTATAAAGTTTAGTGGAAACTAGTTATATTCTGGATAGAAAACCATATGAGTGTTAGAATTTTGTGATTTTGATATGTTTATTAGGCTGCTGTAACTTAAAAAGCTGATGATACAGGCCAGGCGTGGTGGCTCACGCCTGTAATCCTAGCACTCTGGGAGGCCGAGGCAGGTGGATCCTTTGAGCTCAGGAGACCAGCCTGAGCAAGAGCGAGACCCCATCTCTACCAAAAATAGAAAGAAATTAATTGGCCAATTAAAAATATATAGAAAAAATTAGCCAGGCATGGTGGTGCGTGCCTGTAGTCCCAGCTACTCGGGAGGCTGAGGCAGAAGGATCACTTGAGCCCAAGACTCTGAGGTTGCTATGAGCTAGGCTGATGCCATGGCACTCTAGCCTGGGCAACAAACAAAGTGAGACTTTGTCTCAAAAAAAAAAAGCTGATATAGAAAACATAGACCTCGGGGGGAGGGGGGAATAGGCATTTATTGAAACCTTGGATTCTGTACCCCCATAATATGCCAAAATTAAAAAAAAAAAAAGAAAACATAGGATTGCTCGAGGTCAGGAGTTCAAAATCAGCCTCAGCAAGAGCGAGACCCCATCTCTACTATAAATGGAAAGAAATTAATTGGCCAACTAAAAATATATACAAAAAATTAGCCGGGCATGGTGGCTCATGCCTGTAGTCCCAGCTACTCGGGAGGCTGAGACAGGAGGATTGCTTGAGCCCAGGAGATTGAGGTTGCTGTGAGCTAGGCTGATGCCACGGCACTCACTCTAGCCTGGGCAACAAAGCGAGACTCTGTCTCAAAAAAAAAAAAAAAAAGAGATTGTGGCAATCTGTGAGGCTGAGGCGGGAAGACTGCTTGAGCTCAGGAGTTCGAGACCAGCCTCAGCAAGAGCAAGACCCTGTCTCTACTAAAAATAGAAAAAAATTAGCCAAATAACTAAAAATAGAAAAAATTAGCTGGGCATGGTGGCACATGCCTATAGTCCCAGCTACCAGGGAGGCTGAGGCAGGAGGATCCCTTGAGCCCAGGAGTATGAGGTTCCTGTGAGTTAGGCTGATACCACTCTAACCCAAGCAACAGAGCAAGACTCTCTTCTCAAAAAAAAAAAAAAAAAAGTACAGGATAGACCCGTGGGTTTTAATGTTACAAGAGTATAAAAAGTTCGCTTCTAAGGCTTCAGATTCCACACTGCAATTAACTTTTAATTTCTTAACTAAAACTCTATCAACTTTGGTATAGTATCAAAGAATATACAAAAGTTTCCAAAAAAGCTATTAAAATAGCTCTTCTATTTCCAACTACATTATCTATATGAGGCCAGATTTCCTTCACACAATTGAACCAAAACAATGTATTATGTAACAATAGACTGCAGAAGGAGATGTGAAAAGTTACCTGTCTTCTCTTAAGCCAGTTTTCCTTTGATGTTCTAAGAACCACTGCCTTAGAACCATTAGAGAACCTCACAGAGAAAGGTTCAAGGAGTCTTAGTAGGAAAACATTCATGCACAGGCAACAGCCAGGTTTAAGTTTCTACAAGAGGTAACAGGCTAGATTATAACTCTATATCTTTACTTTTTATTAAGACATACTAAATATCATCTGAGTGACATTCTAGCAAAATTCTCCTCCTCTTCCTCACACTTTTTTCTCTCAATCTCTCTGCTCTAAGATCATATTTGCTTGCTAAATCACATCCATTATATTTCTTACATTCTCACTTTCCAGCAGTATTTTGAAGAAAGTTTCTTCTTCATTGGTCCAATTACATGGCCATGAACAACATCTCTCTGACTTCACCTTTCCAAAGTTGGAATTGTGCAATCTTAAAATCACTAATCTGAGTACAAAATTAGCCAGGTGTGGTCCCATGTCTAATAATTGCATATCTGAAAAAAGTCCTTTTACAAATTAGCTTTACATAAAATGGTATTATTTGACAAGTACTCTCCCCCTAATATTAACATATATTTACATAAAAGCGTCAAACCAAATAAACATTATTCACACTATATTAGAATGCAGACTTTACATACCAGTCTTTATTTTTTTAAAATACAAAAAAACATTCTAAAGAAATGTCCCATTTTTTCAGTACAATTTGTAATCTATGACAACTACTTTTTCAAGGAACTACTTTAAATAATTTCTCATGATAAAACTAATAGCGAAGAAGCAAAGCATTATGTCACTTTAATCTAGTATATCAAATTCGTGCCCATAGTGTAACTGTTTTTCAATATTTTAATTTTCGCCCTCTTATACATTATCTAATTGAAAAGCATACAAAATTGCAAGTAAAACTTGAGTTCCTTCCAATCGGGTCTATTTGTTACTAAACAAACTTGCCTCTCCTACTTTTCAGCTGTAAAATCCTCGATGAACCCTCTTCAGCTACTTCTGACGACTAGCTTTATGATCTTGGACAGTTTACCTTTCCGATCCCACCAGTAAACTGAGAGATTTGAACCAGAAAACTGCAAGAAAACTCCTATCTAACTCTAAAATTCTGTGTGTCAATTTAAAAATGGTTAGACTTCCAAAATGATGATAATTACACTACTGGAGAAGAGAGAAGGAAGACTTAATGTGCATTTTATATTCAAATCTAAAACTTCTTCTGCCACGTTAACTTGGCTAGTTATTCATGGTAGAGGGTAGAGGA
Organism: Microcebus murinus; assembly: GCF_040939455.1. Taxonomy (NCBI): domain Eukaryota; kingdom Metazoa; phylum Chordata; class Mammalia; order Primates; family Cheirogaleidae; genus Microcebus; species Microcebus murinus. Next base: position 56,171,427 of record NC_134109.1, on the reverse strand, counting down.
CGAGGAATTTTCACGTGAAAACGTGAGCTCAACAACCCCGCTCCATTGATTACCTGTATATTAAGACTTTACTTAAGTACCTTTCCCACCAAAACGGGAAAATTCTAGATAGGATTGATTGGTCCTGTCTGAAAACTTTCTATTTGTAACCAAGGCCCAAGGAATTAGCTTTACCTAGCACTTTTATCTTTAACCCCCTTAACTCCCAAGTCCGAATTACGGGTGACAAATCACCTCGGTTCAAAGTCTAGGACACGCCAGATTATGCAAGGAGTGGACCAAGAAGCCCAATTCCCCAGAAGAGAAGATGGGCTGGGGTGGAGAAGACTGGTCGCCCAGGAGGCGGGGGTGGGTGCAGGGCGAGACGCTCGAATTGCCTGTTTTTCACCCAGCTTCCATCTCTCCACAGAATCCAGGAGCGCCGGATGAGGGGGCCGGGCCCCCAAGCCTCCGAGAGAGCGAAGCGGAGGTCGGTGAAAGGGTGACATGTTCAGTGCTCAACGTTTCCCCCGCCGGAACGCACCGGGCCGCAGCCTCCGGAGCCGGAGCGCCTCGCCCGCTCCGGGGAACCGAGGGGGCAGAGCCAGGGTCACCCCGAGACCGCGGCCGCCAGCCCACCGCCGCCACCCCGCCCCGGTTTCCCGCTGAGCGCCCGAGCCCCTCCGGGGGCAAGGGGAGTCGGCCCTGAAGTCGACCCTTACCTCAGTGCCTCCTCAAGAATTGAGCCTGTCGCAGCCTCCGCCTCACAAAATCAGTCTCCTCCGCCAGCAGGAGCAGCCCGTGGCACCGAAATCAGGGCCGGCCCCGCCCCGCCCCCGGCCTCTGCAAAGACCTCGGCCCGGCCAACATGGCTGGTCCGCCTCTGCCACGTCAAGGGGAGGGGGGAAGGGCGGGGCGTAGGGGAGGAAGGGGCGGGGGATGCTGGAGAGGGGAACGGAGGAAGGGAAGGGGCGGGGCGTGAGGGGAAGAGGGGCGGGGACAGAGCTGGGGGCGGGGCGACGGGCCACGGCGCTTAAGGGAGGATCCGGGAGCTGGGCGGGGCGGTGGGGGGACGTGAGGCGGGGGACAAAGCCAGAGGTGCGGGAGGGGAGGAAGGGCGGGGACAACCCGTCCGGGGGCGGGTCCCCGGCCGAGCTGGCCTGGGAGAGTGGGGCCGGGTAAAGCCATCTCCCGGGAGCCACTGCGGATCCTACTCCCTACAGGTCGCAGAAAACGTGAAGAACTATTGTTGACACCTCAGCTCCCCAAGAGAAATGGAGGCGTCCTCCCAGGACGTCTTCTCTAGGGCCCTAGTTGATTCCGAGAATCACAAACCACATCTCTGAAAAACAAAGTGAGAAATTTGTTCTTTCATTTAGTGCAACAAATATTTACTGAACATTTACTATGTGCCAGACACAGTTGACATGCTGGTGATATGATGTAAGCAAAATAGGCCAAGATCCCCGGCCTTAAAGAATTTAAATACTATTTATGTATTCCTAATCAATCTACCTGTTTTCCTCCTATGTTGCTTCTGCCACCCGAACTCCACCAACCCTCATCTGCTACACACACAATTTTTGGCCAGTTAATCTTGATGTGCTTCTCTTTCCAAGAAAATAACTGAGCAAAATGAAACAGCAACAGGTGGAAAGACATTCGAGGTGGTGGTCTCAGGCAAATTCATCCTTCAGTGAGGGCTGCTCATGGAATTAATTCCAGATATGACAACACCTAAAATCCTGCAAATCTTAGCCCTATCAGCAATTTATGGAATAGAAAAAAATATCAAATACGTGTTCTTCAAAGCTTATTTAAGTTCATGAAAAATAAGATAGCACCAAACATCATTTTCCTTTCTATTAATAATATAATGTATTAATATATGCTAAGGTTGTTTTGGAAGGTGGAAAAGGATGAGTTTGCCTGTCAAATTTTAATACAATCCTGAAGAGGGAACAGGAATCAAAAGCCAAGATTCAGTAAAGGCCTCCAAATAAAGTGGGTTCAGGGTATTACCTTAAGAAGAATTGCAGGTTGGGGGTGGAAAGGGAATAAGGATTCTTAACCGAGTGCAGCATGTAAACAGCAGGGGCAATGTTATATAGAAGGAATAAGAACACACAGAAAAAAACAAAAACTAAGAATGAGTAAGGTAAAAAGATACATGTCTTAGGACTTTGAGGATGCTACAACAAAATACCATCAACAGGGTGGTGTATACACAACAGAAATGTATTTATTAGTGTTCCAGAGGATCACAGATCAAGATGCCAGCAGATTTGGTGTCTGATGAGAACCCACTTTCTAGTTCACAGATGCTGATTTATAGCTTTGTTCTCACATGGTGGAAGGGGCTAGCTAGCTCTCTGGGGTTTCTTTTATAAAAGCACTAATCCCATTCATGAGGGCTCCGTCCTCATGACCTAATCACCTTACAAAGGCCCTACCTACTAACACCATCACCTTACAGGTTAGAATACGAATTTTGGGAGAAGCCAGGCACTGTGGTTTGTGTCTGTAGTCCCATCTACTTGAGAGGCTGAGGTGGGAGGATAGCTTGAGCCCAGGAGTTCCAGGCTATAGTGAGCCATGGACATGCCTCTGCACTCCAGCCTGGCGACAAAGGAAGACCCTGTATCAAAAGAAAAAAATCTTCAAGTCTTATATTTTGATTATGTAAGTACAGGAAAAACCAGAAATAAAAAGCTAGGGGCCGGGCACAATGGCTCACGCCTGTAATCCTAGCACTCTGGGAGGCCAAGGTAGGAGGATCGCTTGAGGTCAGCAGTCCAAAACCAGCCTGAGCAAGAGCAAGACCCCATCTCTACTAAAAAATAGAAATAAATTAATTGGCCAACCAAATATATGTAGAAAAAATTAGCCGGGCATGGTGGCACATGCCTGTAGTCCCAGCTACTCAGGAGGCTGAGGTAGAAGGATCACTTGAGCCCAGGAGTTTGAGGTTGCTGTGAGCTAGGCTGACCCCACGGCACTCTATCCAGGGCAACAAAGTGAGACTCTGTCTCCAAATAAATAAATATATATATAGAAAAAATTAGCTTGGCATGGTGGCACATGCCTGTAATCCCAGCTACTTGCGAGGCTGAGGCAGTAGGATTGCTTGAGCCCAGGAATTTGTTTTTGTTTTTTTTTTTTTTTTTTTTTTTATTTTACAAGGAGATAGAGACTGAAGAGCCCAGGAATTTGAGGTTGCTGATACCACCGCACTCTGGCCTGGGCAACAGAGTGAGACAATGTCTCAAAAAAAAAGAAGCAGCAGCTAGAAACTAGTAGTAATGTATTTGAAATCAGCAATCACTGTTTACAAGATGAGTATGTTCTAGATTTATACATGACAGGAAATGAGCAGTTAGTTGTGCTCAGAGGACATTGCCCATTTAGATATTGTATCTTACAAAGCAAAAAAATATGGAATAAAAATTGGGGTTTGCTATGTTTCTATCCTTATTAAACTTTCTAATAAAGTCATTTCCTACTATCCCTTTAATTTTTCTAAAAACAGTTATATTAAATATTCCTTAATTTGTGTAAATTATTCATTAGATAGATGACTTAAAGCTATAAAAATTTTAAAGGGTCCATTGGACCAAGATGGTAGATGGTCAAGACTATTTTTTCTGGTATACTGAGAGTTACAAGGTTTTGACCTGAGTAAGAACATAGAGAAAATGGAAATTAGTTTGAGTGCCTGTAAAAGGAAAGTCAAACTAGGAATCACAGAAAGGGGAGAATCTCCAAAAACGACCTTCTCTGCTTTCTAATTTAATCTATAGACATCCTTGGACCAATACATTTGAGACCAATCTGTGAATCTGAAGGATATTTGCTGTTAAACATTTACCAACACAGAAGTGATCATAATTGTTTGCTTTTAGTTACAACACTTTGTGAAAGTCCTATCACAAAATGATTGTTCCCTAAATATTCATGAATGAGCATAAGAACCTAAAGCAGGGATCCTCAAACTTTTTAAACAGGGGGCCAGTTCACTGTCCCTCAGACCATTGGAGGGCCGGACTATAGTTTAAAAAAAAACTATGAACAAATTCCTATGTGTACTACACATATCTTATTTTGCAGTAAAAAAACAAATGGGCAGGCCGGGCGCTGTGGCTCACGCCTGTAATCCTAGCTCTTGGGAGGCCGAGGCGGGCGGATTGCTCAAGGTCAGGAGTTCAAAACCAGCCTGAGCAAGAGCGAGACCCCGTCTCTACTATAAATAGAAAGAAATTAATTGGCCAACTGATATATATATAAAAAATTAGCCGGGCATGGTGGCGCATGCCTGTAGTCCCAGCTTCCCGGGAGGCTGAGGCAGAAGGATCACTCGAGCCCAGGAGTTTGAGGTTGCTGTGAGCTAGGCTGACGCCATGGCACTCACTCTAGCCTGGGCAACAAAGCGAGACTCTGTCTCAAAAAAAAAAAAAAAAAAAACAAATGGGCAAAAACACCCGCATGTGGCCCACGGGCTGTAGTTTGAGGATGCCTGACCTAAATAAAGAGTGGGCTGGGCATAATGGCTCACACCTGTAATCCTAGCACTCTGGGATGCCAAGGAGGGAGGATCGCTTGAGCTCAGGAGTTTGAGGTTGCAGTGAGCTATGATGACACCACTGCATTCTAGCCTGGGCAATAGAGGCTTTTTTTTTGTTTTTGTCTCAAAAAAATAAAAGAAGGAAAAAAATCCTAAGAAATATTAAGTATTATTTTATTAGATCACCATCATCATTGTTAATATATTAAAAGATTGATTGCAAAAATATAAATTTATGAAGTTCCATGTTATCCATGAAAGAAAGAATAAAATAAAAAAAAGAAAAGAATATATATATAAATTCTGACAGTAACACCCTTCAAAAATGAAAGTCTTTTTTACTTTTTTCTCAGTTACCCCCTGCTCCAGAGCCACCAGGTCCTTGGTCTGTCATCCATCAGTACAGTGGCACAATAATAGTTTACTATAGCCTCAAATTCCTGGGCTCAAGGGATCCTCCTGCCTCAGCCTCCCAAGTAGCTGGGACTACAGGCACACACCACCACACCTAGCTAGTTTTTTTAAATTTTTGTACAGATGAGGTCTTGCTATGTTGCCCAGGCTGGTCTCCAACTCCTGGCCTTAAGCAATCCTCCGGCCTCAGCTTTCTAAAGTGCTGGGATTACCGGCATGAGCCACCATGCCTGGCCCAAAAAGTCTTTTTTAAAGCCAATGCCCTTAATATCATTATTTCCTCAAACTGGCATTTCTCAAAACACCATACATTAAAAAGAGAGAGAGGGAAAGGTTCTATGGTCAAATAAAGTCAGAAAACACTAAGTTAAATTATGTAAAATTGGTCTCTAGACTTGTCAGGGGTTTTAATATGACAATACTCATTGTGAATCTGCAAGATGGAATTTAAGATCATTTCTCAAAGATATTAAACCTTGGAACTTTTTCTCCAGGGACTATGTTGGGGCAAGTATTCTAAACATCCTGCGAAAGACTTTGTCTTCCACCATTAATTGCCTTAAATATTAGTTAATACATAACAGCCAGTGATTTCCTTCCTACTTCAGAACCCATATATGTTTCTAGAGATTCTGGTACTAACTACACAGTTAGGTGAAGTAAGATGTCAACTTGGAATTTGATATGTTAACCACCAGGTGGAGCTTTAACCTCTACTTTTTCTTTCGAGGCTTACTGTGTTTTCTAGTATTAATGAAGCATTTGCAGTTTTTTCTAACACGGATTCTCTTCCATTTGCTCAGATGGTGACAGAATAAGGCAGTGGCCAACTATTTTTGGAGTAGTAAGTAGAAAAAGCAATACTCAGATTCTTCTAATTTTAAATTTTCTGTGTCAAGTTAATATATATGGGATAACATCTCTCTGGTGTTCTAGTCTGAACTCATGAGTATGTAAAGGAAACTAAAAATCTCAGGATCCCTCCACAACTCCTTTTGCAAAAGGGAAGTTTAAGCCTGGAGGCTGAGCCATGCAACATCCTCTTCCAAATGACTAGCCGTTATTAACATTATGTATTAGCCAGATGGCTACAAAAAGGTAAAAAACCTCAGGCATCTATAAGGACTGCTTCCACACATTCATAAGGAAATTCCTGGCAGGCCTCCCATAAACAAGGACATGCAAATTGTACTTTTAGGTCTACAGGCTAAGTCTAGCTCCAAAAACTAAAGCATGTTTGATTCTACACAAATAATTCTGATTACAAATTTATCCTCCCAGGTGCAGAACAGAGATAAGATACTATCAGCCATTCTTCTACTTACCCAGGGACATGTGCATAGTTGATTCTTCCTTTACTCTCTTTTTCTCTCCAAACATTCACCTCACCTTATGTAAAATGTAGATTTCCTGGGCCTCACTACCCAGCCACCTCCTCTGTTTTCTTTCTGTGTGCTCTTTCCTCCTTATTTACTGAAGTTCTCAAATCCCTGGTCAGAAAAAACAGTCACAGATACATCTGTGGCTTGTGGTTTTTGTGGGCACACCCACAAACTTTGGCTTAATAAACAATCTATTCATTGAGAGCTTTGCCTCAGTGAACTTATTTTGGGTTATCAACTATGATTCCATTAAATATAATCATATATTACAGAACATGTTCTTACATTTAGGAAAAAAGTAAAAAAATTTTTTTTAAATAAATAAAATTAAATATTAAAAAAAAGAAAAAGAAAAAAATAAATATAATCATAAATAAGGGGGCCGGGCGCTGTGGCTCACGCCTGTAATCCTAGCTCTTGGGAGGCCGAGGCGGGCGGATTGCTCAAGGTCAGGAGTTCAAAACCAGCCTGAGCAAGAGCGAGACCCCGTCTCTACTATAAATAGAAAGAAATTAATTGGCCAACTGATATATATATAAAAATTAGCCGGGCATGGTGGCGCATGCCTGTAGTCCCAGCTACTCGGGAGGCTGAGGCAGAAGGATCACTCAAGCCCAGGAGTTTGAGGTTGCTGTGAGCTAGGCTGACGCCACGGCACTCACTCTAGCCTGGACAACAAAGCGAGACTCTGTCTCAAAAAAAAAAATAAAAAAAATAAAAAAATAAAAAATCATAAATAAGGGTCATAAATAAATCACAGGTGAAAATGTGTGTTGCTCCAGTGATGGATGCAATAAGGCCATGACTTCACCACAATGCAATATATCAATGTAGCAAAATTGTACTTGTACCCTGTGAATATATACAAATAAAACACAAATTAAAAAAAAAAGAGATAAAATTATTGAATTCTAACTGGGTGTGGTGGCTCATACCTGTAATCCCTTCAACTCCGCAGTGAGGCAGGAGGATCTCCTGAGCCCAGGATTTCGAAGCCTCAGTGAGCTATGACTGTGCCACTGCACTCAGCCTGGGTGACAGAGCAAGACCCTGTCTCTATTATTAAATAAAAGAAAATTATAGACTTCTAAACTCAAATAGACTTTAGTGATCATTTAGTCTAATGCCTATGCATGACAAATGAACGAGAAGAAGAATGGTTAAGCGGCACACCCAAGGTCATACCCAAGACACTCATTTAAAACCTACATTATAGGTGGAGTTCCAGACCAGCCTGAGCAAGAGCAAGACCCTGTCTTTACTAAAAAATAGAAAAAATTAGCCGGGCATGGTGGCGCATGCCTGTAGTCCCAGCTACTTGGGAGACTGAGGCAGGAGGATCGCCTGAGCCCAGGAGTTTGAGGTTGCTGTGAGCTAGGCTGATGCCACGGCACTCTAGCCTGGGCAACAGAGTGAGACTCTGACTCACACACACACACACACAAAAATGTTACCATTGCCCCAAAGGGGGCCCCTTCCTGCTCAGGGAAGGACCCCTAGTCTCCCTATGGAGTAGGATCTTTTGTCTGTCTGTCTCTCAAACTTTCTGTCGATAGTTGGCTTGCTCTTGAATTCCGTCTAGCACAAAGCCAAGAACTCACTTGGTTCAGGGGGCCATCCTCCCTTCATCGGGACACCACCTGCGTTATCCCTAAGTATATTCATATAGTTAATATTTATGGAGCATCCTGTTACTGTGTCAGGGGGTTATTGATGCCCTCCAACCAAAAACCACTGGATGAGCAGCGTTGGTGGTACAGTGGTGGGCTTAGCTGCCTTCCAAAAACCACTGGAACTCTCCTGTAGTTGCATGATGGGGAACTGGGGAATGTTTCAGTAAGAAAGTGTTAGAACTAACTTATTTGTCATAGGATTTAGGACTTGTTAGGTGATTTGGGGAAAGTGGAGCTTTGCTGTTGGGAAATGGGCATAATTCTGAGGAGTCTAGCTCCTGGTTAAATTTTTCAGGCCTGACTATAGGCAATCATGAAAGCTTTACCTGGCAGGCCACACATGAGACTGGGGAGCACAGCCAGTACATTGCAGTCTCTGAAGGGATTGCAGTCAGGGACTTGGTGTGTCCCTCCACCCCCATGCACTTTTGCATAGCTGCATTTCTAGTCCAGGTGCCTTCATTTGGAGATCTTATCAGGAAACTTCCCCACTCTGACTTAGTACCTCACCGCCATTCCATAGAGGTAAATGGAAGGTGGGGGTTGTGTATGTGTCAGTGCTATCTCTAAGCTTAGATTCTTGCTTATACAATCACGGAAGTTTAGATTCTTGCTTATACAATCACAGTAAGTGATTAAAGCCTTTGCTGTTATTCCTATTTTGGCTCAATTTTGCTTCAATTGGCTATTCCTGTACCTGGCAGCTCAGCTCTAAATCCAGCTCATCTGAGCACTTGACTAATTCTATGATTAGGTGTCTTAATTCTTATCTAGAAGGATGAAGGGACACTAATGGTATAATTGGTAAAGAAGCAGCAGTCACTTATATTAGGAAGGATGGGAATATTTGATCATTTTGTGGTTTGGACAATCTTCTTGTTTTTGTCTGAGTTAAACATGATTGCAGAGTGGTATTGTTTTTGTCTTGATCCTTCAGGGTCACTGAATGGCCTTCTCTGATGTTGATATTCTGTGAAATGGTTTATGTTCAATATAAGAGAAATACGGCCTGGCTACAAGTGCTGGCAGTGCCTAACAACAGCTAGGCCCAGGTGTTAGAGGCAGGCTATGAGAAGCTTCCTCCCTTGTTCCCTCCCTTAGCTCACAGCTGGGGGTTGGGTTGGAACAAGGCTGGGAAGTGTGATAGTCATTTTGTGACTCTGCAGGGATCATCTGGAGATACTGGGGTCTAGGGATAGAGCCTCAAGACAACATCAGTAGAAACAGGGTCCTTAGTGACGTCATTTGAGTTGCTGGGTCAGATTTTGTCTAAAGCCAAAACCATAAACTTATCCTTTTTTTCCCCTAAGGTATCTATTATAGCATAACCCTAAACTTTTGTTTTATGAACCCATAACTCTGATCTATAAAATTCTGTGTTTAAGCTGCCCCAGTGCAAGCAGAGAGTGGGATGTTGCTTAGCAACAGCAGTGTAAAAATCCCCTGGGTGGAACTTCTTGTTTTAATGTGAGACTGTGTGACTAGAGGTTAGGTCGTATTAGTTGAGGTCTAACTGGGGAGGTGACTGTCCCTCTCTACTCTAAAGGCTCTAGACCACAGCCTGGAGAAGAGAAAGACACAGGGGTACAAGGTCATTGTCTCCAAGACTCAAGGGTGGAGGCAAGTAGCCTGTTATATGGCCCTGCAGCAGAGCTGACCAGGGTGAGACAGGAAACAAAGATGAGAGTCAATGGGAGGTAGTTTTAGCTCACTGGGAAGAAAAAGTTGCTCACAGGGACTGCTAACCAAGAATGAAATGGGCTGTCTTGGGAGGCAATGAGCTTCTTGGCAGAGGAGGTATGTAAACAGGTAAGGGACTTCACTCGGTGCAATTGTCAATACAGTTGGAGGTTGAACTAGACAATATCTAAATGTTTCCACTATGAGATTTTCTTTTTTCCTGTAAATTGTTTAAGGGCATCAATAAGCAAAATGAGATAGAGGGATAGCTCTCACCAAAGAACCTACTTAAAAAGTTTCCTAGCACAGGCTAGCTGGGGTAGACTAGATCCCCACACTCCACACCTCATACCCCCCATCCCAAAAAAGGAGCCAGGCCAGAGAAAGAGTGGTTGAGTGAGTGAGTGGGTGGAAACAAAAGAAAGACCCAGGCCAATTTCTGCCTTATGGCTTTCTTTTTCTCAGAGCTAAATTTGTTAGATTATCTAATTTAATTCTCACAATAATTATCTGAAGTGGAAGGTACTATTGTTAGCTTCATTTGCAGGTGAAGAAACTGTGGTTCAGAAAAGGTGATGTAACATACCCAGATCACCCAACTAGGAAGTAATGGAGTTGAGACTGTATCTTGGGTGCCAAGCTATTGCTCTAAATCACTATGCTGCACTAGATGGAATTCATAAAAATAAGTACCAAACGCCCCAAAACCAAAAACAAGCCCAAGGGAAGGTTCTTGTGAGCCGTTATGACCAGATGGTCATAAATTACAGAGACAATGAAGATTGATTCAGAGAGATTTGGTTTGGTTCCTAGTCTTAGTACATGCCCTCTGGGCATGAGTAATCTCTTCTGTCTGAGAATGCTGTCTTCAAGCTCTGGGGTACAGATCCACAAAGAGGGCTAGCAAGCTGACTTGATGTCAGAAAATCAAGGTAAGGTCTACTTTAATAATTGAACACAAAACAAAAACTTTATTCCTCTTTCTAAAGTAAAAATACAAATCTGGTTTCTTTCTTTCTTTTAGAGTAGGATTTCCCTCCTTTGTTATATGGTTTTAAAATAATTATGTTCTTTACAAATCAAATAAACAATAGATAAAAGGAAAAAAAAAGGCCTGCCGGTAGATAACTGTGTTTTGTTCCTTTGGGCCACTGTAAATGATTTAAGCAAATCTAAGAATTTTATTTGTTTAGTTCGATTAAATGAACTCTTACTAATCATGAGATTGGTTAGAGTGGCAGAATAAAGAGGTATTGGATTGTACTACTGTTGGGACACTCTGGAATAGAAATGATTGCTATTTGGACAAGAATTAGAATTTTTTTTTTTTTTGAGACAGAGTCTCACCCTGTTGCCCGGGCTAGAGTGCTGTGGCATCAGCCTAGCTCGCAGCAACAAATTCCTGGGCTCAAGTGATCCTTCTGCCTCAGCCTCCCAAGTAGCTGGGACTACAGGCATGCACCACCATGCCTGGCTAATTATATATATATATATATATTTATTAAGATATTCACACAGAAATCTATACTTTTAGTTGGCTATTTAATTTCTTTCTATTTTTTAGTAGACACGGGGTCTCGCTCTTGCTCATGCTGGTTTCGAACTGCTGACCTTGAGCGATCCACCTGCCTTGGCCACCCAGAGTGCTAGGATTACAGGTGTAAGCCACCGAGCCTGGCCTGGTAACATGTTTAAACGTTCAAAAACTCCTTTAGGAACTGTATGTGACCAGCATTATCTTGAATCATAAACTGCTGTCATAGAAAGGTAAGTGCAAACAGTTTGTAAGGCACCTGGCTTAGTAATTCATTCATCCTCAGGTGGTCTCACACTGGCGACACTAGCGACTTCCTTGTTCAGGGTGGTTAGGGTCTGGTATCAGCCAAAATACGCTGCATTAAGGCTCTCTTGACCTTCCTTTTCTGCCTTATCCCTACATTAGTTACATTCTTCACAACCCTGTCCAGCACACTCACTCCCTACTCTGTATGCATTAGCTGTACTGGCCTTCCAATTTCCAACAGGACCTGCTTCCTCCAACAACAAGGCATTGAAGAAACTTTCCTCTATCTACTGATAAACTAAATATGCAAAGGGCCAGTTCATATACATATATATATAAGAGTGTGCATCTATTTATGTATGTGTAAACACACACACATAAACTCTGACCCACAATCTGTAGCAACCTGCCCAGGAAACCAACCTATTATCTACAGTAACCAGTCTGAGAAGCCAAACTGCTATCTTTAGCAAGCAATTCAGGAAGCCATGCAATTACCCCTGTAATAATTAGCATGAAATGTCCAGGACTTAATAACTGGCAGTTTTACTAATTTTTGTCCCACTTCCAACTCAGAACCAACCAGAGAGGCAAATATGTACGTCTAACCAATGCCACTAGAGGTCCCCCTCCTAGTTAGCCTGTCCACAGCTTCCCCATGCCCACACCCTGCAATAAGGGATTATCTAAAGCCTTCTCTTTTTCCACTATAAATCTTTCCCACTCTTTTGCCTGCCTTTGATCTCTGCCAAAATATAAGTGGTGGTGGCTTACTCCCTTCCTATAGCAGGGTGTGAATAAACAGACTTTGCTTGCTCTCATTTAGTCAGCCTTCATTTATTTTTACACTGCAAGGCTCTCTCCCTCGAACCTTTCCTTAATATGACTTATCACAGTTAAGGTTTAAAATGTTTCTCTGTCCACTAGACTATAAGCACTATGAGAGAAGAAGCTCACTATTATAACTCCCAATACCTACCATAGTGCCTGGCACATAGTAGAAAACTGATAAATATTAATTGATGACTGAATTCGTTAAAGTTTAAAGCCAATGAAGCTTTAGATCGTAGCCAAGGGAAAAAGAACTAATATAAGACAGAAGAAATTCTATTGCAGATCTTAAAAAATAGAGAGAAAACGGATAAAATGAATGGGCTAAGCTATGTTTCTCACCTGGAATACTTCTTAAAACGTCAATTTCTGAACCCCACCCCCAATCAACAGAAATAGAAACTCTGGAGAAAAGAGGTATAGGACCTAGGACTCTGCATTTTAAATAATTTCTTCCAGTCCGGTGTGGTGGCTCACGCCTGTAATCCTAGCACTCTGGGAGACCAAGGTGGGCAGATTCCTCCAGCCAGGTCAGGAGTTCAAAACCAGCCTGAGCAAGAGTGAGATCCTGTCTCTACTATAAATAGAAAGAAATTAATTGGCCAGCTAATATATATAGAAAATAAAATTAGCCGGGCATGGTGGCACATGCCTGTAGTCCCAGCTACTCGGGAGGCTGAGGCAGCAGGATTGCTTGAACCCAGGAGTTTGAGGTTGCTGTGAGCTAGGCTGACACCATGGCACTCACTCTAGCCTGGGCAACAAAGCGAGACTCTGTCTCAAAAAATAAATAAATAAATAAATAATTTCTTCCAGATGATTCTTATACATACTAACATTTGAGAGTAACTGAAGTGCTTAAAGGGATAGAAAACAGAGACAACTTTTGCAGTTAGCTTCATAAGGTTGACTTAAAAGAAGCCACCATCACCGATAAACAGCCACATCATCAATAAACATTCAGCAGTATTTTGTTCTCAGAACCCTCATACAACTGCTACAGTCAACAACCAATGTAAGAAATATTGAAATAATTTTTCCATCATAAACTAGGGCACCAGAAATAGTTCAGTACCCCAGGACTAACTTCTTCTTGGGAAGAAGTTAGATGAAAAGGTTTTTATAGTTTTAAGAGTTCCTTTCCAAAAATTAAGCATTTTTTTTCAGAATAATTTCATCAACCAATACAACTTATTCTCAGGTGCTCCATATCTCACTGAAATATTCAAAAATACCTGCTGCAATTTCTGACTTACTTTTTAAATGAACACCTTGTGGAAGTTTGGTTTAACACTTTATTAGGATGAATCTGTTTCAGTTTTCCTTTAAAAAGGAAATTGGATATAGTTTGCTCCTAAGGTGTGTGGCCCTTCTGAGATTTCAGTGAAAAGCCTGGGGTGTTTATGAAGCCCCTCTACCTTTATCTACAAGGTAGTCTCAAACTCCAAACCATCTCTGCTGAGGTGGACAGCAGATGAAATGTCTGCTCAGTTTCTTCAGCCCCCAGCTGTTGCTTTCTACTAGGATTCTTGGAGTCCCCTGCATGTGTAATTCAGCGGTCAACCAAGAACTTGAGAAGAGTTTAAGTACAGATTTTGGGGCTTCTCCTCTGTGGCTCCCTTATTTCCAGAATCTTTCCTCTCAATTTCCAGATGCTATGGCAGCCCAAGTTCCATTTTCTGGTATCTCAACCTAAACAACCGTGGCTTTCTGTTTGATTTCTAGTCAACCTACATCATGAAGACTGGGGGGATTTTTTCAGGGGGAAAGCTATTTAAACATGGATCTCACCTACCAAAGTTCTCTTCTTTTTTTTTTTTTGAGACGGAGTCTCACTCTCCTGCCTGGGCTAGAGTGCCACTGATTTATAATCATTAAAAATCTTCAAATCTCGTTAGTAATTCCTTTAAATCAGATTAGATTTGAAGTAGCTGAAGGCCCAGCATGGTGGCTCATGCCTATAATCCTAACACTCTGGGAGGCTGAGGCAGGAGGATTGCTTGAGCTCCTTGAGCTCGAGTTCAAGACCAGCCTGAGCAAAAGGGAGACGCCCCCCATCTCTAAAAAAACAAAGATTTGAAGTAGCAGAAAACTACCTCTATAAGCCTTTACTTAATTTACTTTCCTCTCTCCTGAATACTCATTGCTGTGTAATTAAAATTTCAGATCATTCGTATGCTTTATTACTTACCTCTTTTTTTGGAAAATAATTTATTGTTATTTCCCAGGACAACCTTCCTTCTATTCATCTATACCTCTCCTTTCTTCCTGGATTCATATGTAGTCCTGACACGTACTTACAGCGTCCACTGTTAAGCATTGTTCCATTGGTGGGTGGTTGGTCTGCAAGGTAATCACCTGTTCTTTTCTCCAGAAAAATGGGAGGTAATTGCTAATAATTTAGTTTTTAAAAAAATATATTTGTAAGAAAATCCAGAAATGAAGTCACTGCCTACTTTTTCAAATTTGTTCTTGATTATCAACAAAATGTTGGGGAACGAACAATTTCGCCATATTTCTTCTGTTTTTCCCAAAATCAGTGAAAAAATTTTAACCAAGTAACTTTCCAGTTTGACTGCAGCCAGGTGGTGCCTTTCCAAGTCTCCCAACTGTTTAGTTAAAATTCCTAAGCACTAATTCCTTACTTCTTAAGCAAAGGACTATCCTCACTTTATCTTCAATTAAGAGAAAACATCCTGGTTTGAAATCAATTCCTTGCAAGCTAAAGGCAGTGCTCAAAAAAAAAGTAAAGGTCAATTATATTCACTCAACTGTATTTGTTTAGGAAAAAACAGATATAATACTTCCATTGTTCCTTGTACTTTGTGACCTAGCCCTAGTTACTTAACCCATTCTTGCCTGTTTCTTCACCTGTAAAATGGAGACAATTTTATCTACCTCACAAGATTAACCTAACATTAATACTGGCAATTTTTTGGGTGTTGGCATTAGCTTTATCCTTTGCACTATTCATATTTAAGCAAAGAGATTTTTCTTAAAAAAAAAAAAAAGAGAGAGAGAGAGAAAGAAAAATGCTGGCTACCCTAGGAGCAGTTTCTTTTCAAATAAACATACAGTGACCTTTGAAGTACCCAAGTACAAGAAATTCCTGTGGAAAATTAATTTTTCGTTCATCTGGCATCAGATAAATCTGGATTGAAATTGGCTCTTCTTTTTTGGGAGAAGTCGCTTTCCTAGTACTTATTTCCACTTTACGTCGATTTCCTCCCCTAAAAAACTGATATATTACCACATACTTCACAGAGTTATTCTAAGAATTAAATAAGGAAATGTATGTGACGTGTTTACCAATGGTTTAAGAATGTAGAGCTCCAAGAATAATTACAGTACAAATGTTCATTAATTCAAAAAAACATTTAAGGATCCATCACTACTAGGGATGCATAAAAGTTAATCTTTACCCTAGCTTTAGAAGAGTGTAAAAAATCCAGAAACACTTTTTTTTTGAGACAGTCTGGCTTTGTTGCCCAGGCTAGAGTGAGTGCCTTGGCGTCAGCCTAGCTCACAGCAACCTCAAACTCCCAATCCTACTGGGGCAATCCTTGCAATTGCTGAGGCAATCCTACTGCCTCAGCCTGCCAAGTAGCTGGGACTACATGCATGTACCACCATGCCTGGGTAATTTTTTCTACATATATTAGTTGGTCAATTAATTTCTTTCTATTTATAGTAGAGACCGGGTCTCACTCTTGCTCAGGCTGGTTTCGAACTCCTGACCTCGAGCAATCCGCCCGCCTCAGCCTCCCAGAGTGCTAGGATTACAGGCGGGCCCGGCCAAGAAACTCTTTAGAACCTTTTACGCCACGAATTTATCTCGCCCAGGCTTTATTGCAACCACCGGAATCCTCACCTTGGGCAAGCAGTAGTTTGCTCATGCGCAGTTACGTTTCCTAAACCCCGCAGCCGGCTCTGCGCCTCACCAAAGGTGCCCACTTGTGCGCCTGCGCCGTGACCTTATCTAAGCGCATGCGCCGGGAGGGACTGGCCGTATTGAAAAAGCATGGCGTGGGTACCAGCAGAGTCTGCAGTGGAAGAGTTGATGCCCCGGCTGCTGCCGGTGGAACCCTGTGACTTGACGGAAGCTTTCGATCCCTCAGTACCTCCGAGGACACCTCAGGAATACCTGAGGCGGGTCCAGTGAGTGATTTTGCCCTGTGCGGGTGGGCTGGTCGTCCGCCCTGCCCCTGGGCACAGCGTCTGGTGCCCTGCTCTACCCCTGTGTGCGATAAAGCCCCGCCTCTATTCTTGTCCTATCCTGTCGCGAATTCGGACCTGCTCGAGATCCCTAGATTACATCCTAACGTGGGCTAGTTTCTTTCGAACTTGATTGCATGTATCAAGATGTGTGCTGGTAGATTTCTTTGCTTTCAACCCAGACAATATCAGAAATATATTGTTTAGAATTTAAATTGGAAGTCTGAATTTTTCCCTGATTTTACAACTGTAGAAATGGGTTGCTTGTTTTACACCTGAGCAAAGCACAATATTAATTAAATTTGCCTTTATCACTTATTTATAGGATCGAAGCAGCTCAATGTCCAGATGTTGTGGTAGCTCAAATTGACCCAAAGAAGTTGAAAAGGAAGCAAAGTGTCAATATTTCTGTGAGTTTTATCAACCGTCCAGAGACCTGCCCCTCCCCCAAAATTAAAAGACTAAGGCTCTTCCTATAGTATCCAACAGTGTCAATTATGATGTAGGTAAGATTTGACTACTCCCAAAAAGTTATCCATTCGTTTGTACTTTTCCTCCAGAAGGTCGTTTGGCATTTACTGTCAATGAAGAGGCTTTCCATAACCCTAGCATTTGCAGATACGTGCCCATCTTACTTAGAGACATAATCCAAACCTAAAGATGTCTTTAGGTTACTTAATGCTATCCTTTATTTTTTAAGGAAACTCGTTCTGGTTCTGTCTTCATAATTATCAGACTGGAATTTAGTCTAATTTGGTGTACTTTGCATGTTCTGAATTTGACCAAGTTTCCTTTTTTTTTTTTTTCTGAGACAGAGTCTCACTCTGTTGTCCAGGTTAGAGTGCCGTGACGTCATCCTAGCTCATGGCAACCTGAAGCTCTTGGGCTCAAGCGATCCTCCTGCCTCAGCCTCCCGAGCAGCTGGGACTATAGGCATGCACCACCATGCCTGGCTAATTTTTTCCATATATTTTTAGTTGTCTAGCTAATTTCTTTCTATTTTTAGTAGAGACTGGCTCTCTCTTACTCAGGCTGGACTCAAACTCCTGAGCTCAAATGATCCTCCCTACCGCCTCCGCCTCCCAGAATACTATAATTAAAGGCATGAGCCACCACGCCCGGCCTTTTTTTTCCTTTTTTTTTTTAAGAATAGAAGCCCAAATGTCATGTGTTTCTAGTTGCTTGCACACTGGGGACACTCATTCATTTATTTATCCAGCACTTTTTTTGTGGGGTTACTACTCATCAGTCAACTTAAAATAGCTGGGACTACAGGTACCTGCTACCTGTAGGTACGCCTGGCTAATTGTTAAATTTTATTTATTTATTTGTAGAGATGAGGTCTTGCTATGTTGCCTAAGCTGGTCTTGAACTCCTGGCCTGAAGCGATCCTCCTGCCTCATCTTCTCAAAGTTGTGGGATTATAGGCATGAGCCACCAAGCCTGGGTTAAGCACATTTTTTATTAAGCCACTAGGTTGTGCCAGGCACTGGAAATAAAACAGAGGATAAAACAGAGAAGATCCCTACCCTTGTAGAATTTACACACTCCAGAGGAAGACAGTAAACAAACAAATATATATTGTGACTATTGCCAAAAAGAAAATAAACATATATAATGGTCAATAAATAACAAAACTACTGTAGATAATCACAGGTCTGTCTGAGGAAGTACTATTTAACTTAAGGTCAAAGGAGAGTGACATTTTTAAAATTTTGATAATTTCCTTTTTATGTTCTGATTTTTTTATCTGATATTTATAATAAGGAAATTTTAATTCAGACACTATAATGTTTCATATAATTCCTTTTTAGAAGTTTTTAGTTGATGGAATATGTCTTACATATCTAATTTTTTTTTCCCTGAGGCAGTATCTCACTGAGTTACCCAGGTTGGGGTACAGTGGCATTATCTTAGCTCACTGCAGCCTAGAACTCTTAGGCTCAAGTGGTCTTCCTGCTTCAGCCTCCGAAGTAGCTGGGAATACAAGTGTGTGCCACCACCCTGGCTTAGTTTTCTTTGTTTGTTTCTTTTTTTTTAAAGATGGGGGTCTCACTATGTTAACAGGCTGTTGTTTAACTCCTGGCCTGAAGCAATCCTCTCATCTTGGCCTCCAGAGTAACTGGGATTACAGATGTGAACCACTCTACCCCGTTTACCAAACTTTAAAAAGTGATCCCACTAAATTCTATTTCAAGGCAATGTGTGATTAGTTGTGAATTATATGCCATTTTAGATTACAGGTTTGTGCTTATAATCCCAGCAGATTCAGGAGGCTGAGGCAAGAGGATAGCTTGAAGCCAGGAGTTTGAAAGCAGCCTGGGCAACACAGGAAGATCCTATCTCATAAATAAATATGTAAATAAATAAATAAATAAAAATAAAGTCAAATGTCTTCAAGTTATTTGAGTACATTTTGCCCATACCAAAATTCTTTTTTTATATTTCATTGATACATAGTAATTGTACATATTTATTGGGTGAGTGTGATATTTTTAGACCTGCATATGAAAGGTGTGTTCATCACACACTTCAATGTGTAATGATCAAATCAGGGTAATTAGGATATCCATCACCTCAAACATTTATCATTTCTTTGTGTGGGAAACATTTCAAATCTTCTAGCTATTTTGAAATATACAACAAATTATTGTTAACTGTAGTTACCCTATTGTGCTATTAAATTCTAGAACTTATTATTGTGTCTTAACTGTATTTCATACCAAAGTTCTTTATTTGGGGTTTATCTCTCCTTTTGTTTCTGTTTTGCTGTTATAGAAAGATAGAACTAGATTATATTAATATCTTCAGGGCTCATGTCATTTAGATTTCTTAGAAACTCTCAACTATAAACCATTCCAGATTTCTCTTATTGAAGCAACTAAGGATCTTTTCCTAACCATTTTAACTAGGACATAAATAGTAAAGTGTTTATTTTTCTTGAATAGTCAATTATTTAATTATTCACTCTTCTTGGTTTTACTCTTACTCTGTAGAGGCATGAGATTCTAGTTATGACACTAACATTAATCCTAATATTCATGAACTGATCTCTAGCTTTCAGGATGCCAACCTGCCCCTGAAGGTTATTCCCCAACACTTCAGTGGCAGCAACAACAAGTAGCACAGTTTTCAACTGTTCGACAAGTAAGTGTCAAATTTAGTCAAATGAAGCCTCTGTCAGATTTATTTCTGTTCTGAGAATATAGCTGGAAAAATAAGATTTATGTTCTGAAGTATACAGAATCTTCATAAATTAATTACTAAATTATTAAACATAATATAGTTTGAAACATATTTTCCAAGTTTTTTTTTTCTTTTTTTTTTTTGAGACAGAGTCTCACTCTGTTGCCTGAGCTAGAGTGCGGTGACATCAGCCTGGCTCACAGCAACCTCAAACTCCTGGGCTCAAGCAATCCTTCTGCCTCAGCCTCCCAAGTAGCTGGGACTACAGGCATGCACCACCATGCCCGACTAATTTTTTCTATGTATTTTTAGTTGTCCAGCTAATTTCTTTCTATTTTTAGTAGAGACAGGGTCTCGCTCTTTCTCAGGCTGGTCTCGAACTCCTGAGCTCAAACAGTACTTCCACCTTGGCCTCCTAGAGTGCTAGGATTACAGGCATGAGCCATCTCACCCAGCCCATATTTTCCAATTTTTAGATACTTAGAATTTGTGCAGAAACTGATTTCTTTTGTTTACCCATTCTCTGAAGAACACTGTCTAACTTTCTTCCTCTAGAGTGTGAACAAACATAGAAGTCACTGGAAATCACAGCAATTGGATAGTAATGTGACTATGGTATGTAAGTTTCTCAATTTAAGTTGTACAATGTATACTTGTTTGAAATAGTACATATTTACTTCCATTCTTTAAAGATTCACTTTCTTAGTTTATGTTATTTGTTTTCTTCCAGATACCATTAATAGTAACAATTCCATTATATTAATAGCCTGTAAAGTATAGAAATAGTAGTGCGAATTGTTATTTTCATGACAATTTTAATCCATAGTATTTTGGGAGACTTTGGATACGTGATCATTAGGCCTCGACAAGTTTTTAAGGATTCTTCTAGACATTACTTTTTGGGAAATAAATACATTTTCAGTATTTGCAAAAAAATTGAATAAAGGATATTGGATTTCCCAGATGAGGTTATAGTACATGCAGTAAACCTACACTTTTACAGAATAACACCTCTGCTTCATAATACCAGTGACATATTAATGAAGCCTGTCATGCATACTGGAAAGTAGTAGTTCCTGCATTTTATCAATTTAGATACAATTTTAAGCTCTTCATGCTTAAAATCCCAAATAAAAGAGGGAGTTCAGGAAGAAATGGCTATAGTTTGGGGTTTTTTTGGTGTGCTTTCTTTCTTTTTTTTTTTTTTTGAGACAGAATCTCACTTTGTTGCCCAGGTTAGAGTGAGTGCTGTGGCATCAGCCTAGCTCACAGCAACCTCAAACTCCTGGGCTCAAGCAATCCTACTGCCTCAGCCTCCCAAGTAGCTGGGACTACAGGCATGCACCATCATGTCTGGCTAATTTTTTGTATATATATTTTTAGTTGGCCAATTAATTTCTTTCTACTTTTAGTAGAGACGGGGTCTCGCTCAGGCTGGTTTCGAACTCCTGACCTTGAGCAATCTGCCCAGCCTGGGCCTCCCAGAGTGCTAGGATTACAGGCGTGCACCACCACGCATGGCCTTGTTTTGTGTGCTTTTTAATGTAGAGACAGGATCTTGCTGTGTTGCCCAGCCTAGTTTCAAACTCCTGGCCTCAAGCAATCCTCCTGCCTCAACCTTCCGAAGTGCTGGGGTTACAGGCTTGAGCCACTATGCCCAGCCCAGGGCAGCAGTTTTTAACCTTTTAGGGAATCTCATCTTCTTTCTGAGTATCTAATGAAAGCCATTTATCTTAAAAGGGTAAAAAAAATGCACCTATGTACAAAATTTTGCACATAGTTTCAGGTAGTTCATAGAGTTCAGATTTTAGAAGTTGCCTGTAGGCAGTGTTAACATCTTTTACATGGTGACTCTCTGGTTAAATGGCTGCTTGTATACTCCTGCTGAGACTACCAGCTGAAAGCTGAGTGATGAGTATATGGCATCTCTGTATGCTTGTGTATACATACCATTTGAAAGCTTTGTTCTGGGATAAGTGTGAAGGGAACTAATTTATCACTTGCCCAAGGCCATTTAATTCATAAAAGGTATAGCTAGGATTCAAAACCAAGTTTGTCTGACTCTAAAGCCTGTGTTCCTTTTGCTTTGCAGCTGTGCCTTTCTAGTAAGAAGGCAGGGAGGCATGTAGGTATATATTTTTCTTAATGTGAGAACTTTTGGGTACATACCCACTAATTCAAAAATAAGCCACATCAGTATCATTATGATTTGATATAATTTTGTCACAAATGGAAATGACCTAACATAATTGATTCAATAAACTATAGTCCCATCAAAATAGTAAAATAGTATGTAGCAATCATAAGTGTTCATCATGGCAAATGTAAACATTATGTAAGTAATAAAATGAAAAAATTTAAAAACACTGATGGCACCTATGTAAATATTATAAACATTTGTTTATTGATTTATCTAATCATTTGTTAAGCATATACTATATTTAATAGAGTATTTAGTGGTAACCAAAACAGAAGCAGCCTTTGCCGTAATGAAATAATAGGAAAAGGTGGATACATTGTTCCAGGACAACAGGTTTTAAACCTTTTAGCACTCTCAGGTTCATCATGAGAATCTAATGAAAGCTATTTATCCTCAGGGAGGAAAAATTCACCTATAAATGTAGAGTAATTTTCCCTTGGTCACAGGTACTTCACTGTAGTAGTAAAAAAAAAAAAAAGAATAGAAAAAAGTATATAGAATAAAAGTGAAAAAATTAAAATATATATAGAGTAATTTGCAAGGCAGTATGTACAAATAAAAGCTGTTTTGTTAAGGTGGTTATATTGGGCTGACTGCTTCTCCTAACTGGTCCTGCTTTTTCTGTCTGGCAACTTAGACTAAATCTATTCCTTCTCTAACTGGGCAGCCCTTCAAGTATATAAAGTATGTAATCATTTCTCTTTCTCTGGGATAAACGTTCTTCATTCTTATGAGCATTCTTAGTTCATTTTTTTCCATGTTGATTTCCATGTTTATCACCCTCTTTTGGACACACCCTTGCTTGTCAGTGTCCATTAAAGTGTGGTCCAAACTAAACATACCCCACATACAGTGTAACCACTTAGGCACTATGTTAGCTGGGGCTGCCATAACAGACTAGATGTCTTAACAGAAATTTGTTTTCTCACTGTCTTGAAGGCTGTAAGTCCAAGATGTCAGCAGGGTTGGTTTCTTTTGAGTCTTTTCTCCTTAGCTTACAGATGGCCACCTTCTCCCTATGTCCTTATCTGGTTTTTCTTCAGTGTGTGGGAGTCTCTAGTGTCTGTACATCCAAATTTCCTTTCATAAGGACACCGGTTAGATTGGATTAGGGCTCACTCTAATGGCCTCATTTTAATGTAATCACCTCTTTAAAAACTTATCTCCAAATACAGTCACATTCTGACGTACTGGAGGTTAGGGCTTTAAGATTTGAATTTTGGGGACACAAACAAAATTCTGCCCATAACTGGCACTCTATCTTTGAGTTGAAGTGATGGGACTATGAGGGATCCTTACTTCTTTTTATACTGTTGAGTATAAAAACAAGTACATAGAAATAAGTAAATTCATATTTTTCTTTCAGCCAAAATCTGAAGATGAAGAAGGGTGGAAAAAATTTTGTCTGGGTGAAAGATTATGTGCTGAAGGGGCAATTGGACCAGCTACAAATGAAAGTCCTGGAATCGATTATGTACAAGTAGGTGATATGGGGTAAACTAGACAAAAAGTTTCCTAATTTTGGTGCATTACTTATCCTAAGAGATCAGCAAATATATCCCATGAGCTAAGAATGATTTTTATTTGTCTTCTTTGGTTTTTTTTTTAACCACTTTGGTAGGGCGCTCACTGGCCGCGAAACCTTGCTCACAGCCAGCACTCATAGTCTGCACGATAGTTTGTGCTGTGCATTGACGGTAAATCCGTTTTGCTCTTGTGTGATGAGGAAAGCTTTAAAGCACTGAAAGCTTGTTTTATTTTACAGGCAGCTTTACTTGTAATGTAAATCAGAATAGGTAACATATACATATATGTTTTCATTACGTTATTTTTAAATGTTCACAATTTTATTTTGATAAATGAAAAATTAGAAAAGTCATATCACGGCTGTCGGCTAAAGTCTCTGCATGTTCATCTGTGGCTGTCGGCTATAGTCGACGCTTGTACGGAAGTGGTTAAGAGGCAGGGATCTCTTCTGTGTCATGATCACAATGTGATGGCTCAGTTTCCGAACAATTTACTGTGATTTATTTTAAATTGTCTTCATATCTTTAATGTTTAGCTGTGTAATAATTTTATGAATTAGATAGAATTGACTTCTTTGAAATGATGAGGCATTGGGCAAACAAGTTATTAGTAGTCAGAGGAAAAAAGGAAAACAAGACAAAATTAGAAAGGTGTTATAAAATAGTTAGTAAATTGCATAATCTGAAGATGAAATGTTGAGGATATATTTAAATTTCACATTGCTTTAATCATAAATTATGTAGTCTTTGTACTTTTGGATTCATTTACCCCTGAGTTTGCAGATGTTCCTATAGAACCCACTGTATGTAGCTGCATTACTACTCCTTCTATCATGTTATTCTGTTTTGTTCAACAGGTATTTATTATTTGCTATATAGTGCCCACATTGTGTTTTTCCCATTTAAAACTAATTTTTCCCCAAAATGAAAATAGCTCCAAGAATTACTAAGAAGACCAAGAACTACTCCTTCCCCTCCCCCCCAAAACAAAACACAGGCAAAGGGTATAAATAGACATCTCATCAAAAGGAAATAAATATGACAAGATGCCAAACCTCACTGTAATAGAAATATAACTTATAACTCTGCTGAGCTGCTATTTTTCAGATAACATATTGGCAAAGAAAGTTTTTAAGGCCAGGCAAGGTGGCTCACACCTGTAATCCTAGCACTCTGGGAGACCAAGGCAGGAGGATCAGTTAGGTCAGAAGTTTGAGAACGGCTTGAGCAAGAGCAAAACCCATCTCTACTAAAAATAGAAAAATTGGCCAGGCATGGCAGCACATGCCTGTAATCCCAGCTACATGGAATGCTGAGGCAGGAGAATTGCTTGAGCCCAGAAGTTTGAGGTTGCTATGAGGTAGGCTGAAGCCACGGCACTCCAGCCCAGGTGACAGAGCGAGACCCGGTCTCAAAAATTTTTTAAAAGTTTTTAGCCAGGCATGCAGTGCCTATAATCCGAGCTACTTGGGAGGCTGAGACAGGAGGATTGCTTCAGCCCAAGAGTTTGAGGTTGCATTATGGTTATGATTATGCCACTGTGCTCTAGCCCAGGCAGAAAAGTGAGACCCTGTCTCCAAAAAAAGAAAAAGAAAGTTTGATACACCATGTTGACAAAGCCTGAGAAAAGAGCCACTCTTACACATGGTATAGGAAAGCTAATTTGGCACTCTTTCTTATTCAACCTTTTGTTCTTTTTCTTTTGATCATATCCTTAATATATGCCACATTTTGAAAATATTTTTTAATTTAGTAAAGAATTAAAATGTATTAACTTATTATCACAGAATATACCCAAGTAAGATACACCATGTTAAAAAAAAAAACAAAACCCTAAGGAAGCAAGAGTTTAATGCATATCCTCCTAAGTTTCTCATAAGTCAGTGGTGTTTCATAAGTAGGACTCCCAGGATCAAACTCCAAAGTAGACATTTTTAATTTATTTCTATTTTTGGTAGAGACGGGGTCTCGCTCAGGCTGGTTTCGAACTCCGGACCTTGAGCAATCCGCCCGCCTCGGCCTCCCAAAGTGCTAGGATTACAGGCGTGAGCCACCGCGCCCAGCCTCAAAGTAGACACTTTTAAATCAATTCGAATTATGTTTGAAAAATATCGTTCTAATTTGAGTGCTCTTAATTCTTTTTTATTCAAGACAAAGTCTTGGTCTGTTGCCCCAGCTAGAGTGCAGTGGCATCATAATAGCTCACTGCAACCTTAAACTCCCGGGCTCAAGTAATCCTCCTGCCTCAGCCTCCTGAGTAGCTAGGACTACAGCGAGTGCCACCACGCCCAGCTAATTTTTCTATTTTTTTGGTAGAGATGGCATCTTGCTCTTGCTCAAGCTGGTCTCAAATTCCTGAGCTCAAGTGATTCTCCCACCTCAGCCTCCCAGAGTGCTAGAATTACAGGCATGAGCCACTGCCCCCAGCCCTAATTCTTAAAAATGTTAGATTTAGCTGTAAATTTTGAAATGGTGTATATAACATATTAATGCCATCTAGTCAATATATTATAGTATTATTGAATGTGTTTGATAAGTTAACTAGTTCAAGTAGTATCATTTCTTAAAATTTCATACTTTTGACATTTTAGTTGCTAAAATCATACGTTATTTTAAAATTTCTATATTCAAATTTCAAGACATTATTTTCTTCAGCATTACCAACATAATCATTCCTGAAATGTCTTGTTAGAATGGACAATGGAAGAATTTTCTTTTATTTATTCTTTGTTACTAAACAACAGTGTGGTAGGAAATTCACCTGTTTGATAAAAAAGAAGTCCCTCCTTATAATCATTTACTAAATTTCAGTCTTATTTTTTCTTTCAGATTGGTTTTCCTCCCTTGCTTAGTATTGTTAGCAGAATGAATCAGGTAAAATTCATCTAATAATAAGATACATGCATTCTTTTGTTTGCAATGTATGTGAAAGTATTTAAATACATTTACTGAATACTTAGAGTATGCAAGACTCTTGCTCAGGCTGGTTTCGAACTCCTGACCTTGAGCTATCTTCCTGCCTCGGCCTCCGAGAGTGCTAGGATTATAGCCGTGAGCCACCACGTCCGGCCAGAGCTCATATTCTTAATCATGTTACTAGAGTATTAAATTATGTACATTTCAGTTATAAGTCTTAGATTCTGGAGTTTGAACTAAATATAGGTACTTCTCAACTGACATTGGTTTCACTTAGGATTTTTAAACTTCATGAGGTTTTTATTGGGATGTAACCTCATCATAGGTTGAGGAATATCTATACTAAGGTTAGAATGCCATTTCTAGTTCTAGTTGTCCTACATATTTCACTAAAATTGAAATACATAATTTCTTAGATCAAAGGGAAAATTACGGAGTTTGGTTCTTCTAGGAGTTCTTCTAGGAGTAGGGACTCTTCATTATCCATTTCAAAAGCAAAAAAAACTTTGTTCTTTTGGAAAGAGACTTAAAAATTTTAAAAATAAAAAACTTTGATTTGCCTTCATATAGCATTGGATAGTTTAGAAGATAATATTTTTTTTGAGACTAATACTCTGTTGGAAATAATATACAGGCTGACAGTTTTACTTAATCATTTGCATTAAGATACTGTAGCAATCACACTAAATTCCATCAGTGTGATTTTCTTTTTTTGTAAGCATCCAACCATATATGAATAAACCAGAGAATATTTTCAAAACTTTGATAAATCCTATCTCTATAACTTCAAAACAGATCTTTCTCTAGCTAATTTTTTCTTTAGATTCATACTTTGGTTTAATTTGAATTGGGAAGTGAACTGAAGGTTTTTATGCAAATACTCCTTTTTTAAACTGCATGTGAAGTTTTTTAAGTGTTTATAAACTAAATACTAGGATTTAAACCAAGGCATGAATTGATATTTGAAAGTATAAAAATATTTGTTTTAGGCCGGGCGCGGTGGCTCACGCCTGTAATCCTAGCTCTCTGGGAGGCCGAGGCGGGCGGATTGCTCGAGGTCAGGAGTTCGAAACCAGCCTGAGCAAGAGCGAGACCCTGTCTCTACTATAAATAGAAAGAAACTAATTGGCCAACTAATATATATAGAAAAAATTAGCCAGGCATGGTGGCTCATGCCTGTAGTCCCAGCTACTTGGGAGGCTGAGACAGAAGGATTGCTTGAGCCCAGGAGTTTGAGGTTGCTGTGAGCTAGGCTGACGCCATGGCACTCACTCTAGCCTGGGCAACAAAGCAAGACTCTGTCTCAAAAAAAAAAAATTTTTTGTTTTAAAAACCTCTTCTCATTGAGTGAGCTGTCCAATCAAATTACTAATTAGAGTTACAGTTTTCTTTGTCAGTCTAGAGAATAGGCTATTTTAAACATTAGAGTTATTTTCTAAATAAACTTAATGAAACTTATGTTGGACTCATGTTTTATTACTAATACAACTCTTCCCTGCCCTCCTCCTTTCTTTTAGGCAACAGTAACTAGTGTCTTGGAATATCTGAGCAATTGGTTTGGAGAAAGAGACTTTACTCCAGAATTGGTAGTATATTGCATCTTTTTATTTTCATAACGCAGGCAAAATTCTATATATAGTCTGCTCCACATAAAGACATTTTGTCAATGTTGGGCTACATACACAACAGTGGTCCCATAAAATTATAATAGTGTATTTTTACTGTACCTTTTCTATGTTTAGATGTGTTTAGATACACAAATACTTACCATTGTGTTATGATTGCCTACGGTATTCAGTACAGTATTGTGCTGTACAGGTTTTGTAGCCTAGGAGCAATCAGCTATACCATATAGCCTAGCCATATAATAGGCTGTACTACCTACATTTGTGTAAGTACACTCTGTTGTGTTTGCACAAAGACAAAATCACCTACAGATGCATTTCTCAGAACAGAACATATGCCCTTTGTTAAGCAACTCATCACTGGACTTATATGAGTTGTGACTCTATACTACTTGTATAATATGTATGTATACATATATGTATAACTATATGTATAATCCAAACTATACTTACTTGTAGTGAAATAAGAAAAATACACCAGAATGTAAATCAACATACTACTGCTTTCATTGAGAAAGTTTTGCTTTCAGAAAAAAATGTCAGTAAAAGAGTTGATTTATATACTGATACAAGCGCTTACCTTGTAGACTAGTAACAAACAGATCACACAGACTGGCAGCCACTCTGCAAACCCCACTTTGAAAAGTTTGAGGCCTGGTGCGGTGGCTCACGCCTGTAATCCTAGCACTCTGAGAGGCTGAGGCGGGTGGATCACTGAAGGTTAGGAGTTTGTAACCAGCCTGAGCAAGAACGAGACCCCATCTCTACTAAAAATAGAAATAAATTAATTGGTCAACTAAAAATATATACAAAAAATTAGCCGGGCATGGTGGTACATGCCTGTAATCCCAGCTACTTGGAAGGCTGAGGCAGGAGGATCGCTTGAGCTCAGGAGTTGGAGGTTGCTGTGAGCTAGGCTGACGCCACAGCATTCTAGCCCGGGCAACAGAGTGAGACTCTGTCTCAAAAAAAAAAAGAAAAGTTTAAATGCATTTTTTTAAAGAGATATGGCCTCGCTTTGTTGCCAGGGCTGACCTTACTGTTGAGTGCAAGCAATCTTTCCACCTTACCATCCTGAATAGCTGGGACTATAGGCACAAAACAATGTCAGAGGCTGGGTACAGTGGCTCACACCTGTAATCCTAGCACTCTGGGAGGCCAAGGCGGGAGGATCGCTCAAGGTCAGGAGTTCGAAACCAGCCTGAGCAAGAGCAAGACCTCGTCTCTACTAAAAATAGAAAGAAATTTATTGGCCAACTAAAAAAAAAAAAAAAAATATAGGCTGGGCGCGGTGGCTCACGCCTGTAATCCTAGCACTCTGGGAGGCCGAGGCGGGCGGATTGCTCGAGGTCGGGAGTTCGAAACCAGCCTGAGCGAGACCCCGTCTCTACTAAAAATAGAAAGAAATTAATTGACCAACTAAAAGTATATATACAAAAAATTAGCCGGGCATGGTGGTGCATGCCTGTAGTCCCAGCTACTTGGGAGGCTGAGGCAGGAGGATCGCTTGAGCCCAGGAGTTTGAGGTTGCTGTGAGCTAGGCTGATGCCACGGCACTCACTCTAGCCTGGGCAACAAAAGTGAGACTCTGTCTCAAAAAAAAAAAAAAAAAAAAAAAAAAAAAAAAAAAAAAAATATATATATATATATATATATATATATATATATATATATATATATAATTAGCCAGGCATGGTGGCGCATGCCTGTAGTCCCAGCTACTCCAGAGGCTGAGGCAGGAGGATTGCTTGAGCCCAGGAGTTTGAGGTTGCTGTGAGCTAGGCAGATGCCACGGCACTCTACCCTGGGCAACACAGTGAGACTCTATCTCAAAAAAAAAATAAAATAAATCTCTACTATATACCATACCATGTACTTTTTTTTTAAACCACATACTTTTTATAGGGAAAAAATTTATGTATAAAATTACTGTTTTAGGCCGGGCGCGGTGGCTCACGCCTGTAATCCTAGCTCTCTGGGAGGCCGAGGCGGGCGGATTGCTCAAGGTCAGGAGTTCAAAACCAGCCTGAGCAAGAGCGAGACCCCGTCTCTACTATAAATAGAAAGAAACTAATTGGCCAACTGATATATATATAAAAAATTAGCCGGGCATGGTGGCTCATGCCTGTAGTCCCAGCTACTCGGGAGGCTGAGACAGAAGGATCGCTTGAGCCCAGGAGTTTGAGGTTGCTGTGAGCTAGGCTGACGCCACGGCACTCACTCTAGCCTGGGCAACAAATCGAGACTCTGTCTCAAAAAAAAAAAAAAAAAAAAAAAAAAAAAATTACTGTTTCTTGCCGGGCGTGGTGGCTCACACCTGTAATCCTAGCACTCTGGGAGGCCGAGGTGGGCCGATTGCTCAAGGTCAGGAGTTCGAAACCAGCCTGAACAACACCAAGACCCCATCTCTACTAAAAATAGAAAGAAATTAATTGGCCAACTAAAAATATATAGAAAAAATTAGCCAGGCATGGTGGTGCATGCCTGTAGTCCCAGCTACTTGGGAGGCTGAGGGAGGAGGACTGCTTGAGCCCAGGAGTTTGAGGTTGCTGTGAGGTAGGCTGACGTCACGGCACTCTAGCCTGGGCAACAGAGTGAGACTCTGTCTCAAAAAAAAAAGGTAAAATTACTGTCTCTGATTCGTTAAGTGATCACTCATGTCTTTTACATAATTGTAATGAATGTGTGTATATATATATTTTTAGCTCACATTTCATACATATATTTCTATATGGTATAATTTACATAGTTGCCATTATCTTACTGTCTCTTAATTTACTTTGATTCTATCATTATTAACCATTTGGGTTCTTCTTCATGTTTTGCATTTCTCAGTAAATTATAAACATTTACACTAATTTTTTATTAAGTAGAAAAATTAGACAGGTGTGGTGGCGCCATCACACCCAGGGACATTTTTAAAAGTAAGTTAAATTTATGGCTCAGTATTGTCTAATTATGACTTTTAAACATTTTATTTAGGGAAGATGGCTTTATGCTTTGTTGGCTTGTCTTGAAAAACCTTTATTACCTGAGGCTCATTCACTGATTCGGCAGCTTGCAAGAAGGTGCTCTGAAGTGAGGCTCTTAGTGGTAAGTTGCAACTTAACTATTTAAAATTGAAAGCACTCACCTATTTATATGATGGTAAAAAAGGATTCCAATGAAATAGGAGAACACATGGATTATTTTATTAGTTGGGATTAGATTTGGCCACATAACAGAAAAGCCCACAATAATACTAGCTTAAATAAAATGGAAATGTTTTCCTCAGATAAAGGAAGCCTGAAGGTAGTCAGATTAGATCTAAGGTGACAGTAAGGCAGACCTTTGAATTCTACCCCATGTGATTTTTATCCTCAGGATCACCTCATGATCCAAGATGGCTGGTGGAGCTTCAGCCATTTATATTTCATTACAGGCAGCTAGAAAGAAGAAGACAAAAAGGCCATCTCCTTTAAATTGCCTTCTTAAAGGTTCCACAAGCATATCTTCTTACATAGCTTTGGGCAGAATTGAGTCATATGGCCATAAGAGACTGCGAGAAATGTTTCTTTTTGGCTGGGTGGCCATGTGCCTGGCTAAAAATGAGCTTTTGTCGCTAAATATTATTATAATAGTAGTGGGGGGAGACAAGCTAGAGTAATCAACTAGCAGTCTCTGGCACAGTGATTGTTTTGAATTTCTCCATTTGGACCCTTCCTCTCACTCATGTCTGCAACATTACTATATAAATTAAGCTGATACAAAGTTAAACCCAGTTCTGATTTTTTTTCTTTCCTCCCTCCTTTCCCCTCCCTAAAATGTATACTTGTTCTCCATTGACCATTCTAAATTATTTTCATTCATCTTGCATGATGTGGCCCAGGCTAACTTTTATATGGCTTGTGCTCCAAACAAAATGTACTTTCTGTTTACTAAATATCCCCGGTCCTTAGTTCTTAGACTTTATTCCCTCTACAGAAGTGCCTTTTCACTCTCTTCCAGTCTGCATCTAAATATTTTTCACTGTATGGCTTGTATATTCCACCACTTGCTGTGCTACATACTTCCCCTCACCCTAACAACTAAAAAGACTCTACATCCTGTTTTTCCAGCATACTTGTATCCTTTTCATGGCACTTAATACATTATTCCTTTCATGGAAGTTAGTGTATCAGTATTTCATCTTCTGTGCTATTGGCAGATAATTTTTTATTCAGCTTTGTTCAATGTAGTGCTTGGCACATGGAAGAATTAAATAAATGTGTCCCAAGTTTGAATTAATATATGACATTTTTGATATAATATTACTCAATAGGTTATTGTGACTATTCCTTGAAATCTATAAAAATAAGTTTTTATTTATAAAATAAGACTGCCTTCCATGTCTGTTAGGCCTGTCATTTTAACAAATATTTAAAGTGGACTTCCTAAAATGTATAATTCAGAAATTGCCGTCATCATAATTCAGAACTCTGATCTGGAATATTTCTGGTATGTCTTATCCTGAAGCCAAGATTTCACTTTCTTGATTGTAAGTTGCATAAAATATATAATTTTTTTCATTGGTCTCCCATTAGGACATAGGCTGTTTATTATTCCTCTGATAGGAACCAGGAAAACATTTCTCCCATGTTATCATCTTTAGAGCCCTCAACTCTTTCTTTTCCCTATTGAGAATCTTTCTTTACAAGATGCTCTTAATTTTTCTCAAGGAATTATTAACTCTACAGTTTTCTCCTTTTCGAAGGTTCCTAATTCCATGTGATGATTACTATCATCTACCACAATTTTCATGTTTTACATCTGAGAAGGAAATTTATTTAAAAAATAATAGGGAGGAACAAACTGTATTTAAAATTTTTCTTTCTTTTGTTTTTTAGGATAGCAAAGATGATGAGAGGGTTCCTGCTTTGAATTTATTGATCTGCTTGGTTAGCAGGTATAGTTAAGTAATCCTTAACTTCTTCCTTACTTGATTATCAGTGAGAGTAGAACATATTTAATTTTATTGCATTTATATTCTTTTAATTGCCTATGTCCTTTGTTTGTTTTTAGTTGGGACATATTTTTATTTAGTACATGTTTGATTTTATTTCTTATATTGAAATTCTACCTGGAATTTATTTGTAAACTTTTTTACATTCTAAATTCTAAATAAAACACATTATTTTAGATCTCTCCCTGGACATATTTTTGTTCTGTTGATCAGGATTTTTATCCCAATGCCCAATGTACTTTTGTAAAGCTTTATAGCAGGCCAGGTGCAGTGGCTCACACCTGTTGTAATCCTAGCACTCTGAGAGGCCACGGCAGGAGGATTGCTTGAGCACAGGAGTTCAAGACTAGCCTGAGCAAAAGTGAGACTCTCGTCTCTACTAAAAAAAACAACAAAAAAGTACTAGAAATATTAGCTGGGCATCTTGGCATATACCCAGCTACTTGGGAGGCTGAGGCAAGAAGTTCCCTTAAGGCCAGGAGTTTGAGGTTGCAGTGAGCTACAGTGATGCCACTGTACCCTAGCTGGGGTGATAGAATAAGACTCTGTCTCAAAAAAAAAGTGCTTTAAAGTATTTTTAAATATTTGGAAGGCAAGTAATCCTGTGTCCATTCTTCCTTCCCCCAAACAAGATACTTTTTTGGAATACACACGTTCAACATCTAGTTTCTTGATATACAATAATTATGCTGCTAATGATGATTAACTCTTACTAGGCAATTTGTGCCAAGCATTTTTCTTAGTGCTTCATAATAGGAACTCATTTAATCCTCATAAGGTGGGTAGTATAATCAGTCTAGGTAAGGAAACCATGGCAGAGAGAAGTTAAATAATATTCCTACCATCGCAGAGCTAGTAAATGCTAGAGGTAGGATTCAGACTCAGGCAGCTTCCCTCCAGAGCTAAGCCCCTAACTATGTTGATCATAAATGAAGGTTAATACGTTACTCCTCTGCTGGTAGTAAGGATTAAATGAAAGGATACAACATTGCCCTAGGTGCTTTATGTCCAGTATCTCTGATCCTTACAACAGCTCAGAGTTGTTTGTTTGTTTGTTTGTTTGTTTGTTTTTCACTTTTACAGGTCATAACACAGGTTCAGAAAGGTTATGTAATTGATGGTTCAGTAATCAATAAAACCAGCAACTTAAACAGAGCTTCTGACTGCCAATCTACTGAGGTTTTACAGTACTCTGCAATTATGAAAGAAGAAATATTCAAGTATATTGGTCATTTTTTTCCTTCAAAAAGTTATATAAAAATAGAAAAAGCTCTAGATTACACAAAGACTTACAGAAGATTTTAAAGTATAGAAAAAAGCATAGGGGCTGAGTGCATGGGCTCACACCTGTAATCCTAGCACTCCGGGAGACGACAGCGGGAGGACTGCTTGAGTTCAGGAGTTAGAGACCAGGCTGAGCAAAAACAAGACCCATTTCTACTAAAAAAAAAAGAAAGAAAGAAAGAAAAATTAGCTGGGTGCAGGGGTGCATACCTGTAGTCCCAACTAATCAGGAGGCTGAGGCAGGAGGACCACTTGAGCCCAGGAGTTTGAGGTTGCAGTGAGTTATGATGATGCCACTGCACCACTGTAGCCGGAATGATAGAGCAAGACTCTGTCTCAAAAAGAAAAATGTTAAAAAAAAAAAAAGAAGAATAAAAACCATAGGTCTTGAATCTCTTTGCAATAGCATCTTCAGCATAAGTAAACCTCTTGTTTTTTTGTTGTTGGTTTTTTCATTTTGGTACCTTTAAGTCAATAGCTGCTAATTCAGAGAAATAACCTACTCAAATGAATGGAATCCTTTTTATCCAGGGTCAAATAGTTACATATGTAGCCACCTTAATTATTTTGCCAATGACAATTATCTTTAATTCTCCCTACCAACAACCTGGATTTTCTTCTTTGCCATTTATTTGTTGAAAAAACTGAGTCATTTGTCTTGTAAAATTGTCTTCCCCTGTTCTGGACTAACTATGTCTTCATGGTGATATTTAATGTGTTCACTTATCCCCCATATTTTCTGTAAACTGGTAGATCTAAAGGCCTGATTATATGGAGTGTTTTTTGTTTGTTTGACAAGACTCCGTGGGTGCTGCTGTGTCACATCAGGAGGTACATAATGTCTAGTTGTTCTACTTTTAGTGGTCAAAAAGTTGATCATTGGATTCAGGTAAAGTTCATATCTACTAACCGTTGGTTTGGGCAGCCATTGATGACTGTTGCTTAGGTCCATTATTTCACTAGAGGTTCAGAAATGCTGGGTTTTCTGTCATTCCCTATTCATGTATTAGCTAGAATTTTTTCTATAAAAAGTAACTTACCTTCAACAATTTCGTTACCCTGAAATATATAGTTTATACAAAACAGGCCAGGTGCAGTGGCTCAGACTTGTAATTCTAGCATTCTGGGAGGATTCCTTGAGCTCAAGAGTTCAAGACCAGAGCAAGAACCCATCTCTACTAAAAATAGAAAACATTAGCCAGGCATTGTGGCACATGTGTGAAGTCCCAGCTACTCAGGAGGCTGAGGCAGGAGGATTGTTTGAGCTCAGGAGTTTGAGTTTGAGGTTTCAGTGAGCTATGATGACGCCACTGTACTCTAGCTGGGGTGACAGAGCAAGAGACCCTGTCTCAAAAAAAGTAAATCAAACAACAAAAAGAAAAAACCCGCAGGATACACAATAGATTCTTTGCCTTCATTTACTAAGTTTTGAAATAGTGAGGGGTGAGGGGTACTGTGGCAATTTTCAACGATGACCATTAAGGTTGTTTCTAATTGGATTATCATTTTCAATTTAGCAATTTTTTTTTTTTTTTTTTTTTTTGAGACAGGGTCTCATTCTGTCACCCAGGCTAGAGTACAGTGGCGTCATCATAGCTCACTGCAACCTCAAACTCCTCGGCTAAGTGATCCTCCTGCCTCGGGCTCAGTAGTTGGGACTACTGGCATGTGCCACCACATCTGGCTAATTTTTCTGTTTTTTGTAGAGTGGAGTCTAACTCTTGTTCAGGCTGGTCATGAACTCCTGGCCTCAAGCAATCCTGCTGCCTTGGTCTCCCAAAGAGTAAGATTAGAGGCATAAGCCACCACACATGGCCTTGAATTTAGGAATTTTGACATTTGATATAGTTCAATCCATTGGAGTCATTATTATTCTTGGTGCTCAAATTATTCCATTTTTGGCCAGTGGGAC
Source organism: Microcebus murinus (assembly GCF_040939455.1). Lineage (NCBI taxonomy): Eukaryota > Metazoa > Chordata > Mammalia > Primates > Cheirogaleidae > Microcebus > Microcebus murinus. Next base: position 56,135,279 of record NC_134109.1, on the reverse strand, counting down.
CACTTGAGGTCAGTTTCTGTGTCCTTTGACACAATTTTTAGTGGGCTTGAGACAGAGACATGCCATGTTGCCCAGGCTCATCACAAACTCCTGGGCTCAAGTGATTCTCCCGCCTCAGCCCCCCAGGTAGCTGGAATTACAGGGATTTGCCACCACACCTAGCTAGACCTTTAGTAGACTTTTATAGGTTTCTTAGTTTCTGGTGTGCCAAGATGATTCAAATGTATTTTGGACACTTCTGTCTTCAGATAGAAAATTAGTCTTTTCTTCCAGGAGTGCTGGTTCCTTTTTTTATTTTTTATTTTTATTTTTTTTTTGAGACAAGAGTCTCGCTTTGTTGCCCAGGCTAGAGTGAGTGCCGTGTCGTCAGCCTAGCTCACAGCAACCTCAAACTCCTGGGTTCAAGGGATCCTCCTGCCTCAGCCTCCCTAGTAGGTGGGACTACAGACATGCACCACCATGTCTGGCTAATTTTTTCTATATATATTAATTTCTTTCTATTTATAGTAAAGAAAGGGTCTCGCTCTTGCTCAGGCTGGTTTCGAACTCCTGACCTCAAGCAATCCTCCTGCCTCGGCCTCCCAGAGTGCTAGGATTACAGGCGTGAGCCATGGCACCCGGCCTGGTTCCTTTTATTAAAGTAGAATATGGTATTTAGAGACCACAAGTTGTACACAAAGAAAGCTAGTTGTTAAGTTGGTCCTAGCTTTTAGGCCTTTTGTTAACAGAGCTAGGAAGTGTATTTTTTAGAAAGAGAAAAATAAAATCCTGAGTTCAAATTGGTATTTTAATTCTAATTTAAGATAACATGATTTTTCTGTTAATGTTGTATTTATTTTTTCCTGTGCTACAAATTCTGGCTTTTGACATTAACAGAATTATTGGCTATATCCTACAATATGCACATAATAGTTATAGAATAATAATAGTAATGTTACTGACAGATAACTATTGAAATAAGTTTAAGAATTCCTTGCAGGTTTTTTTGGTCATGATATATCTCACCCGGGACACATAGTCAGAATACAGTGTTTAAGGTCACTTCAAGTTATTCTCTGTGTGGTTATGGCACCAACTGGATACATTGTAAGATTCATTTGGTAGAATTTGATAAGTGGTTTTCCTTTTTATTTAATCTTGTTTTATAATTACATAAAATAGTTATGTTGTTCCAAAATCAAAATTATAATTCAAGGTACATTTGGAATATTTTTGGCATTCACCTTTATCCTCATTAGCGTCTTTTATCCCTTCTCTTATAGTTAACATTTATTATTTTTTGTTAATCCTTTCATTGTTTCTTTTTAAACGTATAAGCAAGTATGTATAAATATATTTGCGATCCTACACACACTCACTAAACAATCTGTTCTTTACCTTTTTTTCACTTAATAAATCTTAGAAATCATACTGTAGCTGTATAGACATCTTCCTCATTCTTTTTTTGTAACTTCATAATCTTCCACCGTACAGATGTACTATAGTTTACTTAACCAGTCCTCTTATTGATGGACATTCGGTTTATTTGCAGTCTTTTGCAGGCCGTGCTTTAATTAATATCTTTATGCATAAATTCTTTTACTAGGTATTTTGACCAGCGTGATTTAGCTGATGAGCCATCTTGATGTAGCTGATCTCACAGGGATAGAAGATATTTCTGATGAAAGCAGCCTAAGTCTGAAGAAATGCAATGCCAATTCAAGTACAGATTGTATCACATCTTCAAAATTATATGAAGGGTCCTCATCTTAGCCTGTGCAACTCAAGTTGATATTCAGAATATAATTGTATTAATTTGAATGTCTGAAATATCCATGGAAAATCACATCCAGTGTTTGATGAATAATTTGAACAGTTTTCTGCAATCACATGCATTTAAAACAAATCGAGTGCCATTTATTGGTGAAGCAGTCAGCATAGAAACTGTATGATGGAATTTTACAGAGGTCCTTGGTGCTGTTTTATTGTTTATTTACATATATGTATAAAATTTTATTGAAAATGTGTTTTGGTTACTAAAATTTTGACTTTTGAACAAAACAAAAGATGATGGATGTCCTTAGTATTAGAATTAATATAACATAGGTTAAACAGCTAATGTGTTCAGAGTCAGCAATAAAATTAATCTGATATTTCCCCTTTAAGCTCAATACTTTTATTTTTCAATGTTTTATTGCACAAAACTTTTTCTAACAAACCATTTTCAAAATATCCTAATAGGTAAACTGTTTTTAATTTCTCTGTTAAATCTTTTATCTATATCACTTATAACTTATTTCTGTATCAGGTAGGGATGTTTTCTTCTTTAAGTACAGAAGATCCAACTAGCAATGGTTATTCAAATAGGGGTTTATTTTTCTCACATAACAAGAAGCATAGAGGAAGGAACTGGCCACTGACAGTGCTTCAGTGACTCAATGATGCCAAGGTCTCTGAGATTCCTTTAGGTTTTCCCTAATGGCAACAAGATGCAGTGTGTCTGTATTCCAGACACACAAAGCAGTGAAGGAGGCAGAGCCCTCCACCTCTGACCCTGTTCTCATAAAAGCAAAACCCAGAAATTCACCTCAGGTTTGTATTCACCTACTGGCCACAAATATAATCATCTCTAGCTCCCAGAAAGGTGGGAAATGAAGTTGTAGACCTTTTCAGTCTGTAATGGGAGATGGAAAAGGAAAAGAGGCCTGGGAATAAACCATAGGTCAGGCAACCAATAGTTTTGCCACTAATTATAATTAGAGCAGATGTAATTTTATATTTGAATTTTTTCTGTTATTTCTTTATAAAGCTCATTTTAAAATGGCAGCCTAATAGTCCATGTACCATAAGTACTTAAACATTCCTTTATTGTTGGATATCTAATTTTTTTCCAGTGCTAATCTAATAAAGAAAATGTAACAGTGATGTTTTCATGTATATAACTTTTTCCTTTTTCAAACATTTTTCCTTTGATCAGAAGTTTCCAAAAGGAGGGTTTGCAAGTAATAAGAGTCTATGAGTTCAAGAAACTATTTAAAAAAGTTAAAATGTAAAAAGTAATATAAAAGCTAAAAAAAAGGAAAAAAATTAAAAAAGAAAAAAAAAGAATCTATCAGTTAATAACATATTTGAAAACATAGCTAAACTGAGGTTTCTAAAATTATTTTTGTTTCTCATATACTAGTGCTGGTGTGGGTAGTTCAGGATGGTGCAGCAGCTCTACAATGTCTTAAAATGCCCTTGGTTCCATCTAGATTTCTCTTTCACCATTTTTAGTATGCAGTTTTTATCTTTTTGGTTATAATTTGGTTGCTTTATCTCTTGCCTCCCATCCACACTTGAGGAAGAAAAAAACAAAGGCACCACTCCTTCTTGTTGCTTATATTAAGGGAGCAAAGCTTTATAAGAAACCTTCAACTTATACATTAGTGGCCCTCATCATAAAGGTAGAAAATATAGCTGATCACATTGCCACTCTTAACAAAATTGGGGTTTTATTAAAAAGAAAGGGAGAGTAGATATTGGATAGGCAGCCAGTAGTGTCTACTATATGAAGGGTCTAGATCATCAAGCGGTACCACAGCTAGCTATGTTATAACCTCTCATTTTTTACTGATTTGATGCCTGGGGTGGAGAGGTGGGGGTGGCTTGGGGATTGATTTAATAAAGGTAAAATGTCAATTGTTTTATATTTCCTCCATAACTAGTGGTTGAATATATATATATATATATATATATATATGTATATATATATATATATATATAATGCAGGCTATTCACACAAAAGAATAAAATTCTTGAGAGGGAGATAACATTAAAAAGAAAGCAGTTTTGCATGTGCAACAGACAAGAGGTATAAAAAATTATTTTAATGCAGTTATACCTCTATTTACTAGCAAGCCGGAGGATCTCTAATAAGTTAACCAAGAACTCATTTTTTTTTTTTTTTTTTTTTTTGAGACAGAGTCTCTCTTTGTTGCCCAGGCTAGAGTGAGTGCCGTGGCATCAGCCTAGCTCACAGCAACCTCAAACTCCTGGGCTCAAGGGATCCTCCTGCCTCAGCCTCCCAAGTAGCTGGGACTACAGGCATGCGCCACCATGCCTGGCTAGTTTTTTCTATATATATTATTTGGCCAATTAATTTCTTTCTATTTATAGTAGAGACGGGGTCTCGCTCTTGCTCAGGCTGGTCTTGAACTCCTGACCTCAAGCAATCCGCCCGCCTCGGCCTCCCAGAGTGCTAGGATTACAGGCGTGAGCCACCTCGCCCGGCCAAGAACTCATTTTTATAACAGCTCAACTTGGCATAAACTAAGAGGACTCTACCAAGTGTCCCTGTTTACTTACTCTAGCTTGAGGGTCGTACTTCTGCCCCTACTCAGCTCCCCACCTAGGTCACCCTGTGGAATTCTAGGACTCCAAAAAACAGTTTAAAAATCACTGTTTTATTGTGTTTTCTCACCCTGAATAGAAATATCTTTATTTGGGGGGTATTTTAAAAACCCAAATATAAAAGCTAAACTCAAAAATTTCACAGAACTGTACAATTTACTTGTAACTTTCCAGTGTCTTTGATACATTTATATATGTACATTTATACATAATGCATACTTATATGTTGCATTTGCAGTGTCCTGTAACAAACTGTTCTGTTATGCCAATTAACATCTTTCCTTGTAAATGTAAGGTAGAGGGACCTCCAGCTTTCCTAGGGTCAAGGTTGGGGGGCCTGTCTTGGTGCTGCCCCACCTTGATCCTGCCCCTAGCAATTGCTACATCTGCAAAAGAATGCAGGGAATTCCCCAGCCTTGGGTCAGACAGCCCTGGCACAATAGGGTATGGAAAATGATCAAGAGTAACCTAAGGCTAATTATCATGTCATTCACTGGCCATCCAAGTGGTTCCACAGTGACCTTTGAACCATGAGGAGGGCCCAATCCAGACAATATAAAACTGGACCCCAGACCATAACCAGGGCCTCTTGTTACAAGGGGGTCTGTTCCTTGACAGGGTGCCCATTCACTGTCTGTGGCGAATGTATCTTGCTCTTCCTCAATAAACTTTGTTTCATGCTGACCTTGCTATGGTGGAGAACAGATTGCCAACCTGACATAAATATGTATAAATCTATTTCATCCTCTTTAACAGCTACACAGAATTTCTTTGTATGCCAGCATCATACTTTAATGAAGTGATATCAATGAACACATAACCAAATAGTGAAAAAGGGAGACAGTGAGGGATTTTGGGCCTCCTAGGGACAAAAGTGGGTGCTGTTGCCTCCACCTTGGTCCTGCCCCACCTTAATTCTCCATACCTGGGGCAAGAGAGAATACCCTATGAATTTGCCAATCAGAACTTGGCCAGCTAGCTGCAAAAGAATGCAGAGGACACTAGCCTACAGGCCAAGCAGCATCGGTACCATAAAGTCCGGAAAGTGACCTAGCACCCACATGTGTAGTTAAGGCTCAGGTCATGTGACTCCCAACTGTCCAATCAAAGTGGTTCCATGGCGACCTCTGAACCATGAGAGAGGGCACTATAAATTAAGACGCAGACCATATGCAATTTCTCTGCGCCCTTCCTTTGGCTCTCACTTTGCTGCAACAAAGGGTTCGGTCGTCCTCTGTAGTGTATCATGGTCTGTAAACCTATATCTTGTTCTGCCCTGTGATCCTATCTTTCTCTCCTCATTGTTGTGCTTGCCTAACTTTGGCGTGTCTGGTCATTCTTCTGCCATGAGCATGCCAAGAACTGATAGTTTACCTGACAAAAACTCATAAAAATTGCATGTTTTTTTTTTTTGTTTTAAGCCCTGGGTGTTTTTGTTTTGAGCCCTGCTCTGTAGCCCTGGGTGCAGTGGCCATCATAGCTCACTGCAACCTCAAACTCCTAGGCTCAAGTGATCTCCTGCCTCAGACTAGCCAAGTAGCTGGGACTACGGGCCTATGCCACCAAGCCCAGATAATTTTTTTTATTTGTTGTAGAGATGGGAGTCTCACTATTGCCCAGGCTCATGCTCATTTTCTTTTCTTTTTTTTTTGAGACAGAGTCTCACTCTGTTGCTGGGGCTAGAATGCTGTGGTGTCGGCCTAGCTCACAGCAACCTCAAATTACTGGATTCAAGCAATCCTTCTTCCTCAGCCTCCCGAGTAGCTGAGACTACAGGCACGTGCCACCATGCCTGGCTAATTTTTTCTATAAGTTTTCAGTTAGCCAATTAATTTCTCTCTATTTTTTTAGTAGAGATGGGGTCTCACTCTTGCTCAGGCTAGTTTCGAACCCCTGACCATGAGCGATCCTGCCGCCTTGGTCTCCCAGAGTGCTAGGATTATAAGTGTAAGCCACCGCACCTGGCCTCATGCTCATTTTCTTAGGTTAACTTTGTAGAAATACAATTGCTGAGTTAAAGGGTGTGTTTGTTTTTAAATTTACACGTGCTCTTTTAAAGTATAAATATTCAGGCTGGGCGTGGTGGCTCACGCCTGTAATCCTAGCACTCTTGGGAGGCCAAGGTGGGTGGATAGCTCAAGGTTAGGAGTTCGAAACCAGCCTGAGCAAGGAGACCCTGTCTCTACTATAAAAAGAAAGAAATTAATTGGCCAACTAATGTATATAGAAAAAATTAGCCCCCAGCTACTTGGGAGGCTGAGGTGGGAGGATCGCTTGAGCCCAGGAGTTTGAGGTTGCTGTGACCTAGGCTGATGCCATGGCACTCACTGGGCAGTCACTAGCCTGGGCAACAAAGTGAGACTCTGTCTCAAAAAAAAAAAAATACATATATATATATATATATATATATATATACATATATATATTCACTTATCTCTGGTATGCATTGTATATATTTTTCCTGATTTTAACATTTTTATTGGGCTTTCTGCCATGCAAACTTTTTTGTGGTAAAAAACATGAAATCTGCCCTCTTAAGTTTTTAGGCTACAGTACAGTATTAACTATATGCAAGTAAATGTACAGCAGATCTCTATTGCAACTTGCATGATTAAAGCTCTATATCCAGTGAACAACTCCCATTTCTTCTCCACCCTACCCCAACCCCTAACAACCACCACTCTACTCTCTTCTTCTATGAGTTTGACTACTTTAAATACCTCATATAAGTGAAATCCTTGAATAACATTCCATTGTATGTATATACCACATTTTCTTTATCCATTCATCCATAGAAATTTAGGTTGTTTCCATTTCTTGGCTATTGTGAACATTGTAACAAACATGAGAGTGAAAATAATCTCTTCAAGATCTTGATTTCAGTGGGGCACTAAGTGGGTCACGTCTGTAATCCTAGCACTCTTGGAGGCCAAGGCAGGAGGATAGCTTGAGCTCAGGAGTTCAAGACCAGCCTAAGCAAGAGCAAGACCCTGTCTCTACTAAAAATAGAAAAAATTAGCCGGGCATGGTGGTGCATGCCTGTAGTCCCAGTTACTCAGGAAGCTGAGGCGGGAAGATTACTTCAGTCTAGGAGTTCGAGGTTTCTGAGTGCTACGCAGATGCCATTGCAACCTAGCCCAGTGAGACTCTATCTCAATAAAAATAAAAAAAATCTTGATTTCAATTCTTTTGGATAAATAACATTTCATCCTGGCCAAACCCAAGGCTGCAGTCCCACTAAGACGTTGCAGGGATTTCCCACAAGGGACTGCCCCAAACCATCTGCAGATGAGGCTGGTTGAGATTTCAAAGAAAAGCAAACCCTAAGGTGCTCATTCCAAAGCATTTGTAACAGGGAACTTGCAGAGGAGGTTGCAGCGCATCCTTACAGAGGCCAGCAAGACAAGGGACGATGCCCCTGGGTATGTCCACAACGAGGGAATAGGAATATGAAGTTTATCTGAGGGTTTATGTAATTTGGCTCAGTGTTGGGGCTACTTTCCTTCAGTGTTTTGGGTAACAATGTACAAACCTTTATCAGTGCCTGGGGATGTTCAAGGCCCTGGCTTGGGTTCAAGCCCACAGGGGAAAACATGCAGCTTGCTGGAGTCACAGCGGTGAAGGAACCTTGATTTTCAGGACAGAAAAAGTCAGGAAGCTAGAGACCCTACATACCCACAAGAGGAATTGCTGGATTATAAGGTAGTTCTGTTTTTAATTTTTTTAGGAATCTCTATACTGTTTTCCATAGCGACTATACATTTTACATTCCTACTACCAGTGCACTAGGGTTCAAATTTCTCCACACCCTAACCAACACTTGTTACTTTTCTTTTTCCTTTTGATAATGTCCATCATAAGAGCTGTGAGGTCATGGCTCATTGGGTTTTTTTAGCATAACAGGGTACATTTATTTTGCCACATTATGAGTCTTTTTTATTTCAAAATATTCAAGGGATACAAATGTTTTTGTTACATGGATGCCTCGTATAATGCCTAAGTCAAGACTATTACTAGTGTGTCATTGGGATTTTGATTTGCATTCCTATTAGTGATATTGAGCATCTTTTCATATACCTGTTGGCCATTTGTATGTCTTCTTTGGAGTAATGTTTATTAAGGTCCTTTGCCTATTTTTAAATCAGGTTATGTTTTTTGCTATTTAGTTATAGGAAGTATATTTGGATATTAACCCTTTATAAGATACAGTGGTCCCTCAATATCCAAGGGGGACTGGTTCCAGAATCATCCCCCCATATCAAAATCTGAAAATGCTCAAGTCCCAGATATAAAATGGGATACTATTTGCATATAACTTACACACATCCTCCCCATATAATCATCTCTATATTATTCATACCTAATACACTGTAAGTGCTCTATAAATAGTTGTTATACTGTAGTTTAACTTGCATTTTTTTATTGTATTTTAATTTTGGCTTTTTCCGCCAATATTTTTGATCCACACTTGGTTGAATCCTTCAATGCAGAATCCTTACATACAAAGGGCAGACTATACATGGTTTGAAAATATTTTCTTCTATTCCACAAGTTGCCTTTTCACTCTGTTGTCTCCTTCGCTGTGTAACTTTTCAGTTTTAGGTAGTCCCTTTTGTCTATTTTTGCTTTGGCTGCCTGTGCTTTTGGTATACAAGATATCATTGCCAGCACCACTGTTATGAAGCTTTTCCCTATGTTTTCTGCTAGGAATTTATTATTTTTGGTGACAGAGTCTCACTTTGCTGCCCAGGCTAGAGTGAGTGCCATGGCGTCAGCTTAGCTCACAGCAACCTCAAACTCCTGGGCTTAAGCGATCCTACTGCCTCAGCCTCCCAAGTAGCTGGGACTACAGGCATGTGCCATCATGCCCGGCTAACTTTTTCTATATATATATTAGTTGGCCAATTAATTTCTATTTATAGTAGAGACGGGGTCTCGCTCTTGCTCAGGCTGGTTTCGAACTCCTGACCTTAAGCAATCTGCCCACCTTGGGCTCCCAGAGTGCTAGAATTACAGGCGTGAGCCACCTCGACCGGCCTGCTAGGAATTTTAGTTTCAGATTTTACATTGAAATCTTCAATGCATTTTAAGTTGACTTCTATGTATGGTGTAAAGACAATGATCCAATTTTATTCTTTTGCATGAAGATATCAAGTCTTCCCAATACAATTTGTTAAAGAGATGTTATTAGTTTTTCCACTATTTTTATGATTTTTTTTTTTTTGAGACAGAGTCTCACTCTGTTGCCCGGGTAGAGTGCCGTGGCATCAGCCCAGCTCACAGCAACCTCAAACTCCTGAGTTCAAGCAATCCTCCTGCCTCCCGAGTAGCTGGGACTACAGGCACACGCTACCATGCCCAGCTGGTTGGCCAATTAATTTTTTTCTATTTTTGGTAGAGACTGGGTTTCACTCTTGCTCAGGCTGGTTTCAAACTCCTGACCTTGAGCGATCCACCCCCTTTGGCCTCCCAGAGTGCTCTAGGATTACAGTCGTGAGCCACCACGCCCGGCCTATGATTATCTACTTTTGTGTGTTGGAAAGGCTTTCACCACAAAATCACAAAAGTATTCTCTTATTTTCTTTATTACTTTATGGTTTTATTGTTTTACTTGTAAACCTTTAAGTTTGTCCCCACCTTCCTCTCCCCAGAAAAAGATATTCAAACATCCCATATTAATTTTTTATTTTTCTTGAGACAGAGTCTCACTTTGTTGCCCAAGCTAGAGTGAGTGCCATGGTGTCAGCCTAGCTCACAGCAACCTCAAGCTCCTGGGCTCAAGCAATCCTTCTGCCTCAGCCTCCCTAGTAGCTGGGACTACAGGCATGCGCCACCATGCCCGGCTAATTTTTTCTATATATGTATTAGTTGGCCAATTAATTTCTTTCTATTTATAGTAGAGACGGGTATCTCTCTTGCTCAGGCTGGTTTCGAACTTCTGACCTCGAGCAATCCACCTGCCTTGGCCTCGGCAGAGTGCTAGGATTACAGGCATGAGCCATCACGCCCGGCCCCGTATTAATTTTTTGAAAACCCTAACTCTCCCCTTGTTTCTGAGAGATTTCTTTTTGGCTACAAGTAACAAAATATACAACCAAAAGTTACCTGAACAATACAAGGATTTTAATATATCAAATAACAAATCCAAAGGTAAAGCAGTTCCAGGATTGGTTAATTCAGAAGCACAGTTCACGTGCTTTCTATCTGCATCCTGCTATCCTCATTGTGATGGCTTTCATCTCCATGCTTGTCCTTTCGTAGTCAGCAAATGGCTGTTACAGATTAGCTCCAAACATCCATCATCACGTATCTTCACGAGAAGCAGAAAAGGGGAGGGGGCAAATACCTATCTTGCATCCATTTTTTAAGAACAAAAAATTTCCCAAAAGTCCTTCACACTTCCCTATTTGTCTCATTAGCCAAGATTTCACCCTCTGGAACTAAGGAAACACCCTATTCAACAGCACAATGCAGCCATACAGAGTTAAGACCAAAATAAAAATCTGGCTTTGTTAGCAAGGAAGAAAGAGAGAAATGGCTCATGGGTAGGCAAATGAGAGTGTCTGACCCACTTATCTGAAATATCACCTTTCTCACACACTCAACTCCTATGTACTGCACCTATTTTATTTTGAAGATCCCTATTTTGTTCCACTTTGATCTATTTCTGTGTCATTAGCTATTCCTGGGTCATTATGACCCTTTTTAATTGCTAAGCTTGATATTAAATTTTTATATTTGGTAGAATCTTTCCTAAATTTATTTTTGCAAATCTGAAATTTTTTTCCAAATTATCTGAAAATTAGGATTACAGTCATGTATCAATTAACAAAGGGGATATGTTCTGAGAAACGTGTCATTAGGCAATTCTGTCATTATGCAAACATCATCAACCATACTAACCTAGATGGTAGAGCCTATTGCTCCCAGGCTACAAACCTATACAGCTTGTTACTTACTGTACTGAATACTGTAGACAACTGTAATGCAATAGTAAGTATTTCTGTATCTAAACATAGAAAAGGTCTGATCAATCTTCCCTGGCAAAAAAAAAATTAAAAAAATAAAAAATAAAAAAATAAACATAGAAAAGGTACAGTAAAAATCTGATATTATAATCTTATGGAACCACTGTTATATATGTGGTCCATTGTTGATTGAAATGTCATTATGTGGAAGATGACCATAGTTTAATAAATTAATCTGAGTTAAACAGATATTTTTGTAACACCATACTTTCTATGAAAGGACAGTGATATGCTTCTAACTTAATTGAGTTTTCCTTTATGTCCTAAAGTAAATTTTTATAGTTTTAATTTCAATTATTATTATAATTTTTATAATTTTTATGGCAGAGAACCCAGTGAAACATCTCGTTTGGTGTGTCAATCATTCCCTTCTGCAGAGTTCCCTGTCAAATATATCTGAAAAGGTAATAATTGGGAAACAAGGTACAGTTTTAACAATCAAAGTGCTGATACTCCAATATGCAAAGCTCTAACAAAAGCTGGCTTGGAGATACCTGCTTATGCTACGTAATTTAAGTAAGATAAAGTAAGGCAAAGAGATGGTAAGGGAAAGACACTACATGAGTACTGACCCCAAACCACTAAGAGTAGATATGATCCAATGAATGTACATGTGGCCAATTATCTACCCTCTGCCCTTGTTGAAGAGTATATAAGGAAATAAAGATAAAGATGTTAGAACCTTCAACCTCCTCATCAATGGCAAAAAAAAGAAAAGAAAAGAAAAGTGAAAAAAAAATATGTTAGAACCTTCATCAGGACTTACACGCATGGGAAGAGAAGTTGAAAATCAAGACTATAACAGAAATAAGCATAAAAATTCCTTCTCAACATATCTAATGTTCTTTGGCCTTGGAGATAACTGAATTCACATTTAAACTAATCTATATTTCATTTTAATTACATCAACGGTGTTCTCGAGGACTGAAATCTATTAAAGTGAAATTAAGTTTTTAAGCAATATAGGCAATCATATATGTATTTACACACAAATACACATGTATATATGAAATCCTTATATAGGCATAAAATTCTTTTAATAGAAATAAATTATAAGCAATAAAATAAAAAGTAAGCTTAATTTTAGTGTATTGTTTGCTTTTTTAAATAACTAAAACAAATTCATACTTTATCAAAATTTGTTCATTCTTAACACAAATGATTCTGTTGGTGTGTACTTTTCTTCATGTTAATTCAAGAAATCTTGAGCTTTGCTTCTCCATCTAGGGTTACATATACAACACTGTAACCAAATAAAATGTTTAAAATAAAGGTCCTACATCTTGGTGTCTGGTTATTTGAAATCAGATTTTCATTTGAAGTAGTTTCAGTAAAGTGTATGTCATGGCAAAATGTTCCTTTATCTGCTTTGAGTTGGTCTGTGTTGAATTGATAAAATACACTCTTACTCCCATACAAATGTCGAACACTGTAATTAAATAATTGCTACTTGAAATACTTTATACATGAATAATTTATCTCTTTACATTGTTGAAGCCTTGCATTTCAGTATGTTCTACAGCTTCTGTATCATCACCTGAAATTTGCCTGAAGAGAAAACATAAAAATTATTCTTTGATTTTAGGTACACAGAAAATAAGCCTAAACACCAATTTTTTATTCTATTTAGGAAGTAGTTTTAATCAAGACACTTGCTATGTCAAACAACTTTTCACACTCTACACAATATTCAATAAAGTCAATTCCATTTTTATGGGATGATTATCTGGTCTGTGAGTAGGTGCCTTTGTTCCTCTCTGTGATTCCTACCTTTTGTGTACAGTACTTTATTACTAATATCACTGTGAATGGAAAGGAAATACAGTGAAGCTCAAGTCAATTTTTTTCTTGGTTGTTAGCTCTGGTGTAAAAGACTAGTTGGCTGGCCAGGCGTGGTGGCTCACCAAGAGTGAGACCCCATCTCTACTAAAAATAGAAATTATCTGGACAACTAAAAAAAAATAGGCCGGGCGTGGTGGCTGACATCTGTAATCCTAGCACTCTGGGAGGCTGAGGCGGGCGGATTGCTCGAGGTCAGGAGTTCAAAACCAACAAGAGTGAGACCCTATCTCTACTAAAAATAGAAAGAAATTAATTGACCAACTAAAAATATACATACAAAAAATTAGCCGGGCATGGTGGTGCATGGCTGTAGTCCCAGCTACTCAAGAGGCTGAGGCAGTAGGATCACTTGATACCAGGAGACTGAGGTTGCTGTGAGCTAGGCTGATGCCACGGCACTCACTCTAGCCTGGGCAACAAAGTGAGACTCTGTCTCTAAAAAAATAAAACAAAATATATATATATATAAAATTAGCCAGGCATGGTGGCATATGCCTGTAGTCCCAGCTACTCGGGAGGCTGAGGCAGAAGGATTGGTTGAGCCCAGGAGTTTGAAGTTGCTGTGAGCTAGGCTGATGCCACGGCTCTAGCCCGGGCAACAGAGCCAGACTCTCTGTCTCAAAAAAAAAAAAAAACTAGTTGGTTTTATTTAGCTTTATATAATAGATATATTCTAAACAGTTGTTTAAAAATAACAGTTCAATACCATAGGGAGATTTGTTATTTTAAAAGAACACTGCAGAACATTTCCATTTAAAAGTTAAGAATTGGCTGGACATGGTGACTCACACTGAGGCGGGAGGACCTCTTGAGCTCAGGAGTTGGAGACCAGCCTGAGAGAGAGTGAGACCCCGTCTCTACTAAAAATGGAAAAAATTAGCTGGGCGAGCCACACGCCTGTAGTCCCAGGAGGCTGAGGCAGGAGGATCACTTGAGCCCAGGAGTTTGAGGTTGCTGTGAGCTAGGCTGATGCCATGGCACTCTAGCCCAAGCAATAGAGTGATACTTTGTCTCAAAAAAAGTTAAGAATCATCCCTTGAATTGTCTTATGTATTTCGATTTCTTTCCTTTTATGTTTCCATGTCAGTCGGGTAATGCGCTGATGTTGTAACAAAGCTTAAGGTAGGCACATTTTACATATGCTCATGAAAACCCAATCATCACACTTATGAACTACAAAACGACCAAATTTGGACTTAGCAGATTTTTCTAAACCATTGTACATTATTAATTCAAAAATTATTCAACAGGAATATAGTATGCTGCATATTACTACATTAAATTTTAAAGTGATAAACTAAAATGAAACAGTTTCAGCATTTTTAATTTTCTGTAAGAAAAAAAAAACAACAACAACCAACAGCTGAAAAAATTACCAAAAACATTAGTAAGAAATGTGAATTCAACTTACAGGCAGGCATTGAAGACACTTCAGCTGTTACAATACTTTTTATCCCCAAATTTGATAGGCCACCTCTGATTAAGCCACATGTAAATGCTAAATACTAAAAGGAAAAAAATGTAAAAAATAGTAAGGGATTTACTAAAATAGTAAAGCTATTGACAAATAAGACATTTAGGTAAGCCATGCTATCAATAAGTCATTGCTGCTTAAAAAGAGTTGTGGAAGAACTGTTCAAGTTACTGAAAAATATGATTGTTGGAAGGTTTCCCAGCTCCTTGGCATCTAAAGCATGGAAACAAGTCTTAAGCTCAGCCAATTTAAGTGCTCCAGTCCAGGACTATGAATCAAGCTGGAAACAGATAAGAATTAGTTCTAGATCCAGCAAAGGTAATTTGTGTCTGCTGTCCATGCTACCCACAGGATTTTAACTAGACTCTCCCTGTAGAGTGACTTTGGCTCTGTTTACTAGCTGCTCTAACACCCCCTGGTTCTTGCCTGTTTTTTGAACCTATCAATTCTATAAACTAACCAGCAATAGTCCATTCAACCAGAGTTGATTTCTACTATCTACAATCAAGAAGCCTGACTTGAAGACTTACAGCCTACCACAACAAAGAATTATTCAGTTCAAAATATTGATAGTATAGATGATGAGAAACTTTGTCATATAAAAACAAAGAGAGAGCATAGGATTGAGCTATAGCAGGGAAAATCATGATAAGAATGGGAATTAAAAAATTAATAATCTGGCTGGGTGCGGTGGCTCACGCCTGTAATCCTAGCACTCTGGGAGGCCGAGGCCGGCGGATCACTCAAGCTCAGGAGTTCGAAACCAGAGTTAGCAAGAGCAAGACCCTGTCTTTACTAAAAATATAAAGAAATTAATTGGCTAACTAAAATATATAGAAAAAATTAGCCGGGCATGGTGGCGCATGCCTGTAATCCCAGCTACTTGGGAGGCTGAGGCAGAAGGATCGCTCGAGCCCAGGAGTTTGAGGTTGCTGTGAGCTAGGCTGATGCCACGGGCACTCTAGCTTGGGCAACAAAGTGAAACTCTGTCTCAAAAAAAAAATAATAATAATAATAATGCAAGGAATTTTTATTATCCATCTAAATTTCTGTATTGCATGGTGTTCAACAATACTACATATCTGTGAATAATATAAAATATTGTTATTTAAAATTAATATACATAAATAGGTACCAAGAAGTAATTAGATCTGAGTCATGAAATCTCTAACGAAGAGACCTTAGAGATGATCTCAAGAGTTCTTAATCTGTCTACAAGAACACTAGATACACTCCTTGAGGAAAAAAAAAAGAAATAAAGAAAAAAAAAAGAGTTCTTAATCTGATAATTTGTAACCCCCATGAAAATAAAAACCATGTATATGTGCTTGTTTAAGGGGAATGGTGTTCCAATTCTCAAACATGTCTATAACCCCAAAATAGTTAAAAATCTGGGCAGGGTGCAGTGGCTCACTCCTGTAACTCTAGGCGGGAAGATCAATTTGAGGCCAGGAACTTGAGACCAGGCTGAACAACATGAGACCCCCTCTGTACAAAAAAAAAAAATAAAAAACAGAAAAAAAGAAAAATTAGGTGGGTATAGTAGTATGTGCCGTAAGTCCCAGCTACTCAAGAGGCTGAGCCAGGATGCTCGCTTGAGCCCAGGAGTTTGAAGATGCAGTGAGCTATGATCGCACCACTGCATGCTAGCCCAGGCCAACACAGCAAGACACTGTCTCAAAAAAAAAAAGAAAAAAAAAAATCAGATCAGGCAGAGTAGTTCATGCTTGTGAACTTATAATCCCAGCACTCTGGGAGGCCAAGGCAAGATTGTTTGAGGCCAGGAGTTTGAGACCAACTTGGGCAACATCAAGACCCCATCTCTACAGAAATAAAAATAAACTAGCCGGGCATGGTGGTATGCACCTGTAGTCCCAGCTCCTCAGGAGGCTGAGCCAGGAGGATCACAAGCCCAGGAGTCTAAGCCTGCACTGAGCTATGATACTGCCACTGCACTCCAGCCTGGGTAACAAAGCAAGATCTCACCTCTAAAAAACACAAATATAAATCACTGAACTAGTCTAACTTACTCTTTTTTGTTGTTGTTGTTGAGGCTGAGTCTCTCTCTGTTGCCCGGACTAGAGTGCCTTGGCATCAACCTAGCACACAGCAACCTCAAACTCCTGGGCTCAAGAGATCCTCTTGCCTCAGCCTCCCAAGTAGCTGGGACTACAGGCATACGCCACCACACCCGGCTAATTTTTCTATTTTTTAGTAGAGATGGGGTCTCACTCTTGCTCAAGCTAGTCTCGAACTACTGAC
Source organism: Microcebus murinus (assembly GCF_040939455.1). Lineage (NCBI taxonomy): Eukaryota > Metazoa > Chordata > Mammalia > Primates > Cheirogaleidae > Microcebus > Microcebus murinus. The sequence continues at coordinate 56,118,302 of NC_134109.1, read as the reverse complement.
CTCAAGCTATCCTCCCACCTTGGCCTCCCAGAGTGCTAGGATTATAGGCATGAGCCACCATGCCTGCCCCCAACTACTCTTTTCACAACTGAAAAAACTGAGATACCCAAAAAGTTAAATGAGAACCAGAAATACTAAAATAAGTTAGGAAAAAAGGGAAAATATACATATCAACCATAAAAATGTAATTAGAGCCTGGTCACCCCCAAAATATATAAAATAAGCAATCTTTATCAGTAAAATTAAATTATGAAAAGAAAGTATCGTATTCACTTCTTGGCTCAGTTTATTGACATCATATAGCTGTAATAATAATCATTTAGGGCTGGTCATGGTGGCTCACACCTGTAATCCTAGCACTCTGGGAGGCCAAGGCAGGCAGATCGTTTGAGCTCAGGAGTTCGAGACCAGCCTGAGCAAGAGCAAGACCCCTGTCTCTACTAAAAAAAAAATTGAAAAAAATTAGCTAGACAACTAAAATATATATACACACACACACACACACGTGTATGTATGTATGTATATATATATATATATATATATATACATATATATATATATATATATATATATATATATATATAAAATTAGCTGGGCATAATGGCACGTGCCTGTAGTCCCAGCCACCTGGGAGGCTGAGGCAAGAGGATCACTTGAGCCAGGAGTTTGAGGTTGCTGTGAGCTAGGCTAATGTCACAGCACTCTAGCCCAGGCAACAGAGTGAGGCTCTGTCTCAATCAATCAATAATCATTTAGTAAGTACCTCCTATGAGCTAAGCATGGTAAGTACTTTAAATATATTTAAGTATCAAGACAATCTTATAATATAGGTATGATTATACCTTTTTTATTAATGAGGAAACTAAGGTCCATAGGGATTATATAACTTACTGAATATCACACACAAATCTATAAATTATAGAGCTCAGCTTAAAATATAGATTTAGGCTGGGCGCGATGGCTCATGCCTGTAATCCTAGCACTCTGGGAGGTGGAGGCGGGCGGATTGCTCGAGGTCAGGAGTTTGAAACCAGCTTGACCAAGAGTGAGACCCCATCTCTACTATAAATAGAAAGAAATTAATTGGCCAACTAATATATATAGAAAAAATTATCCAGGCATGGTGGTGCATGCCTGTAGTCCCAGCTACTCAGGAGGCTGAGGCAGGAGGATCGCTTGAGTCCAGGAGTTTGAGGTTGCTGTGAGCTAGGCTGACACCATGGCACTCACTCTAGCCTGGGCAACAAAGCGAGACTCTGTCTCAATCAATCAATCAATCAAATCTAGATTTAATTGGTCCCAAGTCTACGATTTTCCTCTATACCTGTCCTGCCTTTCTGCTAGATAATTTAGGTCTGGACAAATTTTTACTGATAAATGGCAGCTTATATAATACTTGCCCAGATATTTTAATCACTTCAAGGAACCTTTACATTGAAACTTATCAGCTTTATTTAATACATCTACTTATTAATTCCTACATAATATTAAAAACCAAAAACTATATAAAACCCAGAAACACAGATATACTTAACACGAAACATGTATTCTTAGAAACAAATGTTAATTATATATTTTAAAAAATGTTTTAATCTACTAAAGGAGATTATAAACTCTGAGGTGAATAATTTTGCATAGCTAACATCAGTTTTCTAAGTTTGAGTATCTTTACTGATGTATCTATGATATATTTAAGAATCTACCATAAATCTACATTTCACTGGAATTTAGTTGTAGTATTTAATTAGTCACAGTAAGCCTATTAAGCTTACAGTTTAGTGTAAGTTTTAACATGAACATCTGTCTTCTATTTCATAGAAAACTCTTTAAACACAAAAGAACAACTTTAGGGCAACTTCTGGGGCCCCCTTCTCTTGGGGCCCCAGAATCTCATCCGGGATAAATTATTTATATTATTAAAAATAAAAAAATTTAAAAAACCAACTTTAAAACATATTTTTAATTCAAGATCTATTATAATTGGCATTGTACTTTTTCCCCATAGCTCTACTCTTAATAGAAAACCCCAACCTTCTATTCCAATAAATACCTTAGATGCATGTTCTAAATATTGTTTTCCTGCAGACATCTGAGTAAGCAGACGAAATTTGTTGTCTTGAAGTACATAGATGCCCTATTCCAAAAATAGAAAAAACATCAAAGGCAATGTAGTCTATAGTTCTTAAAATTACCTTATTGCTACAAAACAATGTAAAAGTTTTTTAAAGTTATTAAAATTCTCCTTTCCATTGGTCAAATTTTCTTTAAATGAAAGAAGTTTGCAATGTTCAAATTTTAGAGTTGTGAGTTCAGTATTTCGTAACATTAATATTCACTGAATTTTTTTTTTTAAGAGACAGGGTCTCACTTTGTCACCCAGATTGGAGAGCAGGGGCACAGTCACAGCTCACCACACCCTCCAACTCCAGGGTTGGAGCAATCCTCCCACTTAAGCCTCGGAAGTAGCTGGCAGGTGCATGCCACCACCCCCAGCTAATTTTTTTCATTTTTTTGGTAGAGATAGGGACTCACTGTGTTGCCCAGGCTGGTCTCAAACTCCTGGCTTCAAGCAGTCCTCCTGCTTCAGCTTCCCATAGTGCTGGGATTTATGGGTGTGAGCCACTGCAGCCAGCCATTTACAGAATGTTTTTTTTTTTTTTTAACTTTTTCTTTTCTTTTTTTTCTTCTTCTTCTTCCCATGAATAAAAAATAAACCTAAAACTGAACGTTTTTTACACTGAAGATACAAAGATGCATAAGACATAGTCTCTATCCTTAAAATACTCACACTCTATGGCAAAAAAATCATTGACACATGCCCATGTGAAATTAACTGTTATATATATAATTAAATCATGTCTAGAAAGTCAATAATCGGAGTTACTTTTTATCATTAGTATTTTAATTAATTTCAAGTTAAAGTTGCTATTGTTATATGAAAAATGAATTGTATTGGTAGTATCAGAAACATTATAAATATTTTAATTTTTTACTTAATCAAAATGCTAAATCTGGGACAGGCACGGTGGCTCACGCCTGTAATCCTAGCACTCTGGGAGGCCCAGGTGGGCAGAATGCTCAAGGTCAGGAGTTTGAAACCAGCCTGAGCAAGAATGAGACCCTGTCTCTACTATAAATAGAAAGAAATTAATTCGCCAACTAACATATACAAAGAAAAAATTAGCTGGGCATGGTGGCGTATGTCTGTAGTCCCAGCTACTTGGGAGGCTGAGGCAGCAGTATTGCTTGAGCCCAGGAGTTTGAGGTTGCCGTGAGCAAGGCTGATGCCATGGCACTCATTCTAGCCTGGGCAACAAAGTGAGACTCTGCCTCAAAAAAAAAAAAAAAAAGAAGAAGAAGAAAAAGCTAAATCTGGCCAGGTGAGGTGGCTCATGCCTATAATCCTAACACTTTGGGAGGCCAAGAAGGGGGAACTACTTGAAGCCTGTAGTTCAAGACTAAACCGAGCAACATATCGAGACCCTATCTCTACAAAAATATAGAAAAATCAGCACGGTGTGATGGTACACACCCGTAATCCCAGCTACTTGGGAAGCTGGGGCAGGAGACTGCTTGAGCACAGGTGTTTGATGATGCTGTGGGCTATGATGATGCCACTGCACTCTAGCCCAGGAAACAAAGTGAGACCCTGCACCCCCCTCACCCAAAAATGCCAAATCCATTCTAAGTATTTTCTCAAGGTTTATAAAATAAATCTATTTAAATGCATAGTTTTTAAAATCAATCTATTTAAATACATAGTTTTCTATGCAATCTACTAATTTTGTAGTAACAAAATATTAGAATAGAAAAGGACATCAATAATAATGCAAGTTATTTAAGAGTAAAATATGCTTTATAAATTAGACCTTAGAAATTAAAGACATAAATACGATAGATTTGTGGTTCTGCATATTAAGACAACTAAATAATAACTAAGGAACCAAATTCTGAAAGCTATATCATTCTGACATTTACTACTTTTTAAAATTTAACATAACTTATATAATTGGGGAAAAGGAACAGCTATCATTACTGATAACTGTCCTTTTGTCTTTATTCACTTTAACCTAATAGAGAAAAATACTAATGACTTATTAATAACATAAAAGAAACATTCCAAAGTCAACCAGAAATTATTTTAAGTTTTAAATAAGTAAATCACTAAAATGGGACATTCATATTAAGTTAAAGGACTTAAAAGAAAGGCCTTAATTTATCTAATTACCTGATGATTTGTCCTTAGATTGTCGATTTGTTTCTTGAATACTGTAGTCCAAAAATCTTTACAAATGAACTTCATGATATCTAACTCATCCTTAAATCTTGCAGTATCTTTTGTAAACCTAAAAAGATCAACTAGAAGTAATGTACCATTTTCTCCAATGCAAGAGGAGCAAATTATTAACTAATTTCCAAATGCCAGAACAACACTGAACATTTATTGACAGTCAAAGCGGTAAGCACCCAAGCAAAGTAGATCCTATGTCAATGAATTCACATTTTGTTATATGATGGGGCCTAAAATTAGTCTAATAGTATATTTGTCTAACAGCGTAGCCAAAATTTTAGGTACAATTCATTCTAGTACATTAAAAAAAAAGAGCTGAGCATGATCATTATATTGTTATATAAAATATAATTGGAGTTCAACTACATAGATGGTAAGAAGGGAAAATTAAAAAGAATCGATCTATTGTAAGCTATAGTTCTGCTAAAAAAATTGATCTATAATATAAATTGAAAGATACATACACAAACATAGACCCTAAGACACTAAACATCCCTAGGCACTAAAACAAATTTCTATTCAGGTAAAATAATCTACTAGACCTTAAGTAGAAAGTGCAACACAATTTTGGATAATTGTTTCAATATCCCAACATTTTCAGGAAAAAAATATAAAATATAGATTTTCTTCAAATATTAAAACATAAAATTTGATTAACTGAGTTAAAATAGCATTAGACTTAAGAAGAATTTTAATCTGTGAATTAAAGGAAGAATTAAAATTTGGATCTACAATTTTGCGCAACTTTTTGAAATGGATCATCTTTGTTCATAACCTACCTGGAAGAAAATTTTCAAATCCATACTGCTCACCTTTCTATCAATCCTTGTCCCACTCGAAACCCCATATTTTCCAGCTTAGTAATACATCGTCCATTTTCCTATTTAAAAAAAAAATAGTTTTGAATACTTTTAGAATGCTGAAGATGTTAGTATTCAAAACTAGTTTTAAAATAGTAACTAAAATTTTTTTTCTTTTTTTTTTCTTTCACACATTCTCAGATGAGCAAAGTAACTAAAATTTTTAATGTAAATATTTATACTTATTTCACTGAAACATTTTAAGAAAAAGTGAATTATAAGATATACTTGCATTTTCTTAACATTAATCATTTTCATAGGGCAGTAAATTATTGCTTATTATTACTTTTTGGAAATACCATCTTCCTAATTACTCTCCCTCTCGCCTTTTCCCCTATTTTCAATCATTCTTTTCTCCTAGGTTATAAAATCTAGTATCATCTTTGACTTATTTCTCCTCATTCCCGTTGTGCTGTCACTAAGTTCTTTTGTTCCTTGCTTCAAAATGTATCTAAGAGTCATACAGGTTTCCCAGTTCTCAGTGTGTCCTAGTTGATAACCATCCTATGCCTTTGTGATTGCTTTGCTCTTCCTTTGACAATCTCATCTACTAATGACCTTTTTTTGAGACAGAGTCTCCTCTGTCCTCCAGGGTAGAGTACAGTGGCATGATCATAGGTCACTGCAACCTCAAATTCCTGGGCATAGTGATCCTCCTGGCTCAGCCTTCCAAGCAGCTAGGACTACAATATGCGCCACCACGCTCAGCTAATTTTTTTTATCCTTTGTAGAGACAGGGTCTTGCTATGTTGCCCAGGCTGGTCTTGAACTTTTGGCCTCACATGATCCTCCTGCCTCAGCATCCCAAAGTTCTATAGTTATAAGCATGAGCCATGGAGGAGTCCAGCCTAATCTTAAGGCTTTAATACTACCTCTATGTTGAACACTTCCAAATCCTATAGATGACAACTTATGGATTGCCCTATATAATCCAGACCCATACCTCTGCAGCCTCAACCTTCTAGTCTCTTAAGATTCACTCTGTTCCACCTGCATTGACCTCTTTTTGTGCCTTAAATATGCCATGTATGCTCCAATCTTATAGTTTTTGCATCAGCAGCTCTTTCTCCAGATATTCGCATGACCAACTCCCTTATTTCCTTCAAGTCTGCTCTCATGCCACTATCTTAATAAGGCCCATTTACCAACTTCTTTAAAATTGCATTATCCCAGGCTGGGCATGGTGGCTCATGCCTGTAATACTAGCATTATTGGAGGCCAAGGCAGGCGGATCATTTGAGCTCAGGAGTTCGAGACCAGCCTGAGCAGGAGCGAGACCCCGTCTCTACTACAAAAAATAGAAGGAAATTAGCTGGACAACTAAAAGTATATATATAAAATTAGCCAGGCATGGTGGAGCATGCCTGTAGTCCCAGCTACTCGGAAGGCTGAGGCAGTAGGATTGCTGAGCCCAGGAGTTTGAGGTTGCTGTGAGCTAGGCTGATGTCACGGCACTCTAGCCCGGGCAACAGAGTGAGACTCTGTCTTAAAAAAAAAAAAAAAAAAAAAATTACATCATCCCCTTCAGCAACTCTCTATCCTTACTTTGTCTCCATAGAACTTCTTTCACTGTTTAACATACTATACATTTTACTATATCATCCACATCCCCCTTTCTCCAATCTCTGCTAGAATACAGCTCCAAGAAGTCCGGGATTTTTGTATATTCTGAAATCTGTTTGTCTCCCATTAAGAAGTAAACCAACCATAGGCCTCATTATTTGCTGAATTTTCTTTAGGGAACCATGCACTCCACTTATGATTCTGTGACTACTAGAAACTAGTACAAACTTTAACTTTATTGGACATAGCCATCTAGAGGTCCCGCAAGACCCTCAAACTAGGCATATTCAAAATAATGTTCATTATCTTAATGTCCTCAGCCTGCTCTGCCTCCGAAATTTCCTGATTTCATTAATGGTACCACCACCATCCAACTAGTTACCCCAGCCAAAAAAGTTCCATTTTCTTCATCCCTTTGCCCCCAACCCCTCCACACACACTGTAGTCCTGTGAATCCTATCCTTTACATGCTTTTCAAGACCTATATTCTCTCTCCATCCTTATTGCTTAAGCCTTATCATTTCTCTCCTGGTTTTTAGTTACGGCCTTCCAAGTGGCCTTGTCTCTGGTTTTTCCTTTGAGTGATTTATATTTTACTGGTAATACAATTTCTAAAAAAAGAAATCATGATATTTCTCTACTGGATATTTCAGTGCCCACTCCCCTTTCCTGTCAATAAAGTCCAAACTCGCCGGGCATGGTGGCTCACGCCTGAAACCCTAGCACTTTGGGAGGCTGAAGCGGTCGGATTGCTCAAGGTCAGGAGTTTGAAACCAGCCTGAGCGAGACCCCGTCTCTACCAAAAATAGAAAGAAATTAATTGACCAACTAAAAATATATATACAAAAAATTAGCCGGGCATGGTGGCACATGCTGGTAGTCCCAGCAACTCGGGAGGCTGAGGCAGAAGGATCGCTGAGCCCCGGAGATTGAAGTTGCTGTGAGCCAGGCTGACGGCACAGCACTCACTCTAGCCTGGGCAACAAAGTGAGACTCTGTCTCAAAAAAAATAAATAAATAAATAAAAATAAAGTCCAAACTCCTTAGATGGCATGAAATGTCCTTTCCTTAAGGATACAGCCTTTCTTTAAATGACCGCTGGCTAGTTAACCAGACTTACTAACATCATACACCTATCCAAAGCACCCTTCCCTCTGCCACTCTGAAATTTCTGCAGCAACTCCAGAGTGCTACATTCTCTTCTGCCTCCATGGCTTTGCACATGCTCGTCCCTAGACTTTAAATCCTTTAAATTCAGCTGAAATGTCGTTATCAAACATGCTTGGGTGGAATGAGTACCTGTAAGTTTCAATGTTCTTTGTGAAACAATCTAATCTGTTCTTTATAGAATCACCCAGAAACACATTAGCAGGAAATATGCTAATAATATACAGATACTCTCAAATCCTTTGATCACATGAGCTTTTGAATTAAGCCACACTAAGTATCTTCTGATCTTGCTACTTGTTAATTTACTTTGGCACCTGTGAGTACTCAGTACTAGGTACCAGATTTTTAAGAAAAATTAAACTTGAGAATATTTTATCCATTAACCTTTTTAAAATCCACTCTCCATAAATTGAGAAATGCCCAATTAGTCAATTTTTAGATTTTTAATTCCCATTCAAGCATAGTTTGAAATCATTGGAGAATGAGAACATTGGGTTTTTTATTTCACTTCAAAAGTTATAAATAAAAGTTTATTCTACTACATTGAAAGTTAATAAAATTTTATTTTACTTAAAACAATTTTCATCATAGGGCCAGTCATGGTGGGTCATGCCTATAATCCCAGCACTTGAGAGGCTGAAGTGGGAAGATCACTTGAGGATAGGAGTTTTGAGACCAGCCTGAGCAACACAGCAAGACCCTATCTCTTTGGAGGATAATCTGAGTTAAAAAAAAAAAAAGAAGAAGAAGAAAGAAAGAAAGAAAAAAGACCCTATCTCTACAAAAAAAAATTTTTAATTAAAAATCTAGCTGGGCATGGTAGAGCATGCCTGTAGACCCAGTTCGGGAGGCTGAGGAATTAAGAATTAAGTTGTCAACATTAATTGTAACAATAAGAACATCAACAAGTAAGATTTTCACAAACCACTAACTACAGGGTTTTGCCCAGGTTTTGCTTCCTAAGGCCCTGGGCTCAAAACTAGCCTGAATTATATACAACTCACATGGCAGTATTGTGTTAATCATACAATGCTCTTTCTAACTTCAGCTCTCCATTCTCACTCTCCACCCATTAAATCTAGTCACAATGAAATAATCATATTTAAATCCACTGCTTTCCTAACACTATGCCTTTCCCACCCCCACTCTTCCACCCCTCTTTATAGACAGCATTACAGAAATGGCTCTGGATTTGAGCATGACTTTGGAATATATAATTTCTAGAATCCGTTTCAACTCCGTGATTCTATACCTAATTACCAACCTATACTTAATTTTAACTATTCATTAAATCCCCATTGACCTGGAAGAGTGTCAGGCCCACGATACAAGCTTAATAAATGTTTTCTTAAAGAATCAATGAGGATTCCCACATAGAAGTAACCACCACGAGGATGAGGCCATTGTTTCATTCACTACTATAGCACCTAGAACTAGCTCTGACATAATGGGCAGTAAATAAATATTTTCTCAATTGTGTTTCCTAATTATCCTAACGTCTGCAAACTTTGCTTTGACCTCAAACTTCATTAGGTTCAGGTCCTCGAGTTGCGTGGAGTTGTACTGGGGATTAGGGTTGGGGAGGAAGGACAGGATTCTCAGGCTGGGACAGCTCTGTGCAGTGGACGGGTCGGAAGTGCAGGCAGTGCCAGCAAAATTAAGGAGGAGCCAAAATCCGCCCTGTAGTTAACTCTGCCGTTTATCACGGTAGGGACAACACTACAAGTAAGAAAATCTGAGGTGTGCAGGACAAAAGTATGGGAACGGACAAAAAAAAATCCAAATAGAAGAAAGAGGAAAGGATGAAAGATGAAGTATTAAAGGAGTCAGCCGAGAGGTTCTTGGGTTTAGGATACCTAGAAGGGGACCAGTTTGTCTACACCTCTGGAGGCGCTGGGCGGCGATGGGACAGGGGTTGAAGGAAAGAACTGAAGAGAAACAAGGAGTGTCATCGCACAAGAACCAAAGGCAGCACTCACCACCTCCCCCTGCTCCGCGGACTTGTACACTCCAGACACCATCTCGTTATGGAGAAGCAAAAACAACGCCTCGTCCGCCATTTCCTGCTTATTCTTCAGAGCTCTGTGTTTCGGCAACCGTTTGGGCCAGGCCTGGGGTTCTGGCTCCCGCCGGGGCGACTTGGCCCGCGCCGCGGCCCAGTCTCTCGTTGCTAGGAGACCAAGGAATTCACAAGGCTTCCCAAAGGCAGGTACCGAAATGAATCCGGTAACGGGTAGAGCCCACCTCAGGGGCCACCAAACCCTAGGGCAGAACGAAAGAGTCTGACAGCCGCAGGAACCAAACCCAGCCCGCAGGGACCCGAGCTGGCCCTGGGCGGGGGGCGAAGACACAACTTCCGGTCCCCTCTATCCCGGCATTCCGCCAACTCTATGATCGCTGAGTTCCTCTCTCATGCGGGGGTGAACTAACTGCCCTCGCCCAGGTAGAAGGAAGCTTCCTCCTCTGTGCTCTGGGGGTAGGGGTGTGGAGGGTAAAATAAGACATAAGGATCTCCCGCTGCCATCTCCGTGTTAATTAGCTGTAAAAGAAAAATAGACAAGAGTTTCTATTGGCTTCATCTAAACCCTCCATTTCCTGCATATGTTCTCCACTATGAAAAGTTGTAGAAAGACTGAATAAATCAATTTTCAGACCGTAAATTTTTGATATATTGAGAGGTTATCCCAATCCATATTGGATTAAACCCGGGTATGCAAAAAGATTTAGAGCCATTTTGGCTACCAAAACGTTTACTGAGGCCGGAGGCGGTAATCCTCCTGTAATCCTAGCACTCTGGGAGACCGAAGCAGGAGGATCGCTCAAGGTCAGGAGTTCGAAACCAGCCTGAGCAAGAACGAGACAAACCCTCCCCCCTACTATAAACAGAAATTAATTGGCCAACTAAAAATATATAGAGAAAAAAAATTAGCCAGGCATGGTGGCTTATGCCTGTAGTCCCAGCTACTCCGGAGGCTGAGGCTGAAGAATCGCTTGAGCCCAGGAGTTTGAGGTTGCTGTGAGCTAGGCTGACGCCATGGCACTCTAGCTCCCGCAACAGAGTGAGACTCTGTCTCAAAAAAAAAAAAAAAGAAGAAGAAGAAAAAGAAGTTTACTGGGAGTGGGGTGCAATGGACAAGGGGGGTGGAGTAAGCAAAAAACTTCAAGGTATACGTGAACCACAAAATACAAACTAATCAGAGGATAGGTGAATGGAAAAATGCCAAAGAATTCAGAAAAGTGATGTCATTGTTGGATGGTATTCTTAGGAGTCTATGGCAGTTGTAAGACAACTCTCCTACAGAGGTGCAAATGCATATGCTACACTCTGGTTTAAGCACATTGCTTAGCCAGTGGTTCTTTTTTTTTTTTTGAGACAGAGTCTCACTTTGTTGCCCAGGCTAGACTGAGTGCTGTGGCGTCAGCCTCGCTCACAGCAACCTCAAACTCCTGGGCTCAAGCCATCCTCCTGCCTCAGCCTACTGAGTAGCTGGGACTACAGGCACGTGCCACCATAGCCGGGCTATTTTTTTCTATTTTTGGTAGAGATGGGGTCTCGCTTTTGCTCAGGCTGGTCTCTAACTCCTGAACTCAAATGATCCTCCAGCCTCAGCCTCCCAGAGTGCTAGGATTACAAGCGTGAGCCACCGCACCCAGCCTTTGGTTCTTTTCTTGATAATTTACAAAGCAGATTTTTTTTCCAATTAAATTCATTGTTTCCCCCAAATTAATATATTGGGTTTTCTCAAATTAACAATAACCTCTCAACTTTCATATACCCTTTGACAGTAATTTAAGATTATGTTCCATAACTGTAATTATGGTAGTTTTTTTTTTTACATGTCCATTATAATGTTTGGATCAGTTTATTCATCATATAAATCAAGCATAAAATTTCCACATAAGCCCTTTTTGGTGTCAGCCTACCTCACAGCAACTTCAAACTCCTGGGCTCAAGGGATCCTCCTCCCTCAGATTCCCTAGTAGCTGGGACTGCTGGGACTACAGAAGCTAACCACAACACCCAGCTAATTTTTTGTTTCTATGTTTAGTTGTCTGGCTAACTTTTTCTATTTTTAGTAGAGACAGGGTCTCCCTCTTGCTCCTGACCTCAAGGGATCCTCCGGCCTTGGCCTCCCAGGGCACTAGGATTACCGGTGTGAGCCACTGCGCCGGGCCTCACCTAAGCCTTTGAGAAAACAAGTATAATTTTGAAGAGTATTTTGCTACCATAATGTTAATTTTTCCAGCACTAAAATTTCCTATACATGAAATCACGCCCTTTATATCTAAATCGCATTCTCACCCTCATTGTCACCATTAAGGAACAGGACTCTGAGCATTTACCACTGAGGTAAAAAAGTAAGTAATTGACCAATTTACCAAGGTTGATTTCTGAAACCACAATAACACGGGTTTTTTTCAGTCTTGTGGAGGACAGAAAAGAAACTAATACTAAATATTGAACATAGAATCCCACTGATCTGCCTCCCTAAAGCAGACTGTTAAATTGCCCAGGATCCTAACAATAGCTCCCAGGGAAGGAGGAAGAGACACTATTTTTTTGGTTAACTCTAAAAGCATTTTCACATGGAAACATTGTTACAACTGGTGGACAGGCTCTACGATCACCACACTTTCATGCCTCAGGCTCTACTTTAGGCCTCCTTAAACTACCGCCCATGGGCCACATGCAGGTGTTTTTGCCTGTTTTTTTTTTTTTTTTTTTTTTTTTTTACTGCAAAATAAGATATGTGCAGTGTGCATAGGAATTTGTTCATAGTTTTTTTTAAACTATAGTCAGGCCCTCCAACGGTCTGAGGGACAGTGAACTGGCCTCCTGTTTAAAATGTTTGAGGACCCCTGCTCTACTTCCTGAGGTTGTACAGTGTTGTAATAAGAGCAATGAGACTCCAGTGACTTGGAAATTCACGCTGGAAAAAAAAAAAAAGAGCAATGAAACTAAGTATGGTCATAATCAGAATGGTCAATCCTCAGCCCTATTACTCATCTCTACTTTTTCTTTTTTTAAAAAAAAAAAGTCTCTTTTTAAAAATTATTTGAGACTGGGATGGACATGTATGGGGAAGGGTTTCACTGGTCTCCAATTCCTGGACTGAAGGGATCCTCCAGCCTCAGTTTCCTCAGTAACTGGGACTACAGACAAGAACCACCAGGCCCAGCTACTTTTTTTTTTTATAGCACTTCTCATTTTCTAACACACTATGTAATTTGTTTATGGTCTGTCCCTATACTTCCTCTTTCTAAGCTTCTTCAGAGATCTTTACTGTACACTGATGTACCCAAGTGCCTAGAACAGCACCTGGCACATAGTAGGTGGTCAATAAATATTTGAATAAATAAATAATTTTTGCTCCTTCAGGAACCTCCAAACTTTACAAAAGCAGGAACCACAGCTACGTTGTTCTAGGGTTTATCTTCAGCAATACCATAGAAGCTTTATAAAGTGGTAGGATGAATTAAAGTGGTAGCTTGAGTTTAACAGTGTGCCCACTAATGATCTGTGCAAGGAGGATATCTGGCTGAGACAATTTGTATTGTTTCCGTGGGAAATGTTTTCTGAGCAACAATTTGTATATGTATTACTGCAACAAGACCAGTTCCTACGTGTGCAGTGCAGATAGAGCAGAGCCAGAAGCTGGACAACACACACACCATTAACAATAGGGCTGCTCCCCTAGACTCAGGTGTTTTTTGTTTTTTTGTTGTTGTTGTTGAGACAGAGTCTCACTGTGTTGCCTGGGCTAGAGTGAGTGCCATGGCGTCAGCCTAGCTCACAGCAACCTCAAACTCCCGGGCTCAAGCAATTATCCTGCCTCAACCTCCCAAGTAGCTGGGACTACAGGCTTGCGCCACCATACCCGGCTAATTTTTTCTATACATTTTTAGTTGGCCAATTAATTTGTTTCTATTTTTTAGTAGAGATAGGGTCTAGCTCTTGCTCAGGCTGGTTTCGAACTCCTGACCTTGAGCGATCCACCCGCCTAGGCCTCCCAAGAGTGCTAGTAGACTCAGTCTTAACCACTCTATGCCAGGTGAAGAGACTAAGTCAACCATGCCTGCCCTGTCTTATCATTGCTTGTCTAGTACAGCCTTGTACAGGGTCTGAATCAGAGGCTGATTCTCAGTTGACGAGACAAGGGACAGTTACATTATCTGCAATCTCAATTTTCTTATCAGTAAAGAGAGGCATTTTATCCAAGCTTTAGTTTGTGAGGAATAAGGTATATAAAGTGTTTACACAGGGTCCGGGACAAGACCAACTCCTAACATTTGTTAGCTGTTATGATTAATTTTTCCTATTCTTCATTCTTCCGCTTCCTTCTGCTCACCGAACTAACCAAATCCAGCATGCTGCTACTCCCTCTCTGGGCATGCGCACCAAAAGAATGGCCGCGCCCTCTTATTTAAATCATTAACTGAGGTGAGGGGAAAAAGACAAAGTGGACTCGCCTACGCCCTACCCTGATGTGATAAGGCGGTTAAAACGATACAAGGCACGTTACATCACAGTTTGAAAAGGTTGGAAAACTCCGCGCTCTCCTTGGCAGAACTGCAGGCCCGCGAGCCTGCGTCTCCGAGAACCCAGGAACTCTCAAACCCGCCCCAGCTCTGCGCTAGAAGCGGAGTCCAGCCACCCGCGGCTAATCGGGGAGGGAGGTGACTGCTGGCCGACTTCTCATTGGCCCAGAGTCACAAAGGCCGCCGCTTCTCCCCCTTCCTGTCGCTGAGTGGTTGCGGCCGAAAAATAACGCCTATCGTGATTGGCTAAGCTCGGCTGTCAGTCCTTTCGCGACTCGCAGCGCGGCGCAGAGCGGCGCAGTCCGCCGCGGCCTGTAGAGCAGTCTCGAAGCCTGCCTCACGGCGAAGATGGCGGTCGCAGTGAGAACTTTGCAGGAGCAGCTAGAAAAGGCCAAAGAGAGCCTAAAGAACGTGGATGAGAATATTCGCAAGCTCACCGGGCGAGATCCGAATGACGTGAGGTAAGGGCCTGACGGGAACTGCGAGCTCTGAGAGGCAGCCCTCAAGTCGGGGTGAATTGGGGGTGGGGAGGACGGCCGGCCCTGAGGAGGCTGGAACCTCGAGGCTTGTTCCCCTGGCGGCGGTAGGACCGCGTCCTCGGTGAGGTGGTGAGGCTCCGGGCCTCCGCTGGGCTCATGTGCCTGGGGAGAGAGAGCGAGGCTTGGGTGCGCCAAATGGTTTCCCGGCCTGTGAGAAGGCCCGAACTGCGGATTCCCGCCCTTGGCCCTGCAGGCCCGGAACTGCAGCACAAAGCCCCTTCCCGCTCCGGCGGCCACCCGGCCGGGGGCTGGCCGGGAGACCCTCCCGGGACGCGATCTGCCGCCTCTCCCCCGGGCTCCTGCCCACGTGCAGCTTCCTCCGGGATGGCGGGATCGGGATACGATCCAGTCTCGTTAATGTGTAGTGGCATCGAGGCAAATGTAATTTCTGTGGTAGTGGCGTCGGAAAAACGAGGAAGTTAAATGAAACGGTACTACCTGTCCTGCCTCAGACACGTGGATTTGAAAGTGTCTTTTAGAACTTTCCTTATTATTTTCTCTATGATGTACCACATCTCTGAAAGTGTTTGGTGCCATTAGATGTGTCTGCATGCGATTTTTTTTTTTTTTTTTTTTACCGATTTGTAAATCTCTTATAGGCCCATCCAAGCCAGATTGCTGGCCCTTTCTGGTCCTGGAGGAGGTAGAGGACGTGGTAGTTTATTGCTGAGGTAAGATTTCTTTAGGACTTAATTGATGCTAAAAAATAAGCACCGTTAGTGCTTTTTATATTAACATATTACTTTGTACAGAATTGGCGATAGACCCAGTAACACAGTGTTTGTTTTTATTTAATGCTGTGATCAACTAGTTTTCTGGAAACATAACAGTTGCCCTGAAAAATTAGAAGTTGACTATATTAACTGTACCAGTTTTTTATAAACTTAATTTATTTTTGTAACTTAGAAAAATACTATAAAAGCATTTTGGAGTGAATGTCTATTTAAGGATACTTTAATTAGAAAGATTTTAAAAGTTAATTCCGTTGCCAAATGGAAATATCATTTATCTTGTATTTCAAGTGCTTTATTTTGAACATTTTTAATTGCAGGCGTGGATTCTCAGATAGTGGAGGAGGACCCCCAGCCAAACAGAGAGACCTTGAAGGGGCAGTCAGTAGGTAGGTTAAAAATAAAGATTCCCTAAAGGCATCTCCATTTTCTGAGGTAGTGCAGAAATAGTTAATACTGTTGAATTGAGTTGTATTGGAATTGAGTAGTATACCACTTTCCTGCTAGTTCATTTGGTATTTAACTAAACTGAAATAACCAGTATTCCTCAAGCTCAGTTTTTCATTTATGATAACCTCAATTTTTTTATTCTTTTTTTTTTTCTATTTTTTATTTTTAGAGATGAGGGTCTCACTATGTTGGCCAGGCTGGTCTTAAACTTCTGGCCTTAAGAGATCCTCCCACCTCAGCTTCCCAGAGTACTGGCATTAAGGATGTGAGCCACCACACCCAGCTTATAACTCAAATTTTATCAAAGTGAAGGTCAAGAGAGGAATAAAATAGGGGAAATTGTAAATTTATACCATTCTTTCTGTCTTATACTTGAAAAACTTGAGAAGCCTGAGACATATTTAGATAATTTAGGTGATCAAAGTTTGGTTAGGGCATTAGTTGACACATTTTATCCATTTACTGCTGGAGGAAAGAGTAAAAGGGATAGAAACTGATAGAAGCTTCTGGAAATGAGTCCTTGAAAAAGTAGGCATCTGTCTTTGGTGTGCAGTTACATCAAATTATTTAGTAAACTTTTCCTATGACAGGCTGGGCGGGGAGCGTCGGACAAGAAGAGAATCACGCCAAGAAAGCGACCCAGAGGATGATGATGTTAAAAAGGTATTAAGATTAGAAGAACTTTAGTTATGTAGGACTTTCACTTTACATTTAAAAGCATGCCACCCATATGCTACTTAAATTACTGAGATTTTCTTTTCTTTTGTAGCCAGCGTTGCAGTCTTCAGTTGTAGCTACCTCCAAAGAACGCACACGTAGAGACCTTATCCAGGATCAAAATATGGATGAAAAGGGAAAGCAAAGGTATCTTTAGCATCTTCCAGGCATGAAAAAGTCCTGTGAAATAATGCAATTTTAAGAAAAATTAAAGGATTGTTTGTGTCCCCTGGTATCTTGTGGGAAATGATGGGTTTAAATGAAGTGGATCCTGGTGAAATTGAATTTTCCTTTTCTGTTCTTTAGGAACCGGCGAATATTTGGCTTGTTGATGGGTACTCTTCAAAAATTTAAACAAGAATCCACTGTCGCTAATGAAAGGGTATTTATGCAGTTTTTGTTTTGCATCATAATGTTTATTAAAATAGATTAGTGTTTTTAAAAAGAGCTTAAAAGCAAGGCTAAAATAAAACCCAAGTAGAGACTTATAATTGTCATATTATGAACTGGTATTCTTTTGAAGTCATATTAATTGAGTGAGCCTCTGTTACTAGTACAAAGTTCCCTGGTCTGTAACTCTTGAGAACAGAGTTATTGAGGTCTAAGCTCAATAACAATCTCACTGTGTGGTCTTGGGCAAGTCCCTTCATTTCTTTAGGCCTCAGAATGCTTTCTCTCAAACAAGGAAGTTGAATTCCATGATCTTGCAAATAGTTCAACAATTGTAACTTTTAAGATTTATTTGTAAACTTACTTAGCATTCAGAAGCAAAATCATAAATGTTTCCTGCCTTCCACAGTTTTAACTGTGTCATCTTTCTAGAAGTTATTGTTTTATAAAGTCCACGCAATTTTGTCTGAGGGGTTAAACTCCACGTTATTGCATCTGGGGAGAACTATAGTGGAATGGGGGAGATGATAATTCAATTATAGGAGATTAATAAAGTCTTATTTTAGCTTTTACATATTAAGAATATAAGAGGCTTAAAAGCATTTTAATGTTTGTGGCCAGGCGCAGTGGCTCACGCCTGTAATCCTAGCACTCTGGGAGGCCGAGGCGAGCGGATTGCTCGAGGTCAGGAGTTCGAAACCAACCTGAGCAAGAGCAAGACCTCGTCTCTACTATAAATAGAAAAAATTAATTGGCCAACTAATATATATAGAAAAAATTAGCTGGGCATGATGGTGCATGCCTGTAATCCCAGCTACTCGGGAGGCTGAGGCAAGAGGATTGCTTGAGTCCAGGAGTTTGAGGTTGCTGTGAGCTAGGTTGACACCATGGCACTCACCCTAGCCTGGGCAACAAAGTGAAATTTTGTCTCAAAAAAAAAAAAAAAAGCATTTTAATGTTAAATAAATTGGTAGTTTTCTGAAGTAAGAGAAGTGTGGTTATTTCTTTAGTTAGGACCTTTGTCAAATTCTTTTATTTGGAAAGAATAGCTTTAAAGACAGTGCCCATCTTTAAGTTGACTCTTATGAAAGAGTCTTATTTAAATGTTACGTTGGTATAGAATGGTTGTTGATATTATAGCTAATGGCCTTGAAATTGAGATTTATGTCAAAAAGCTTCAGTCCCCATTTAAATAAAATATATTTTGACAGTCTTTTATCTATTTTAACACATAAATTTTAAAGCATATTACTTATGTTTAGCAAAAGAGGCGCCAGGAAATTGAGCAAAAACTTGAAGTTCAGGCAGAAGAAGAGAGAAAGCAGGTTGAAAATGAGAGGAGAGAGCTGTTTGAAGAGAGGCGTGCTAAACAGACAGAACTGCGGCTTTTAGAACAGAAAGTTGAGCTTGCACAGCTGGTGAGTATTTCGATTTCTGAGATTGGTAATCCTTCATGTTGACAAAAACACTGACCTTTTATCTTTTCTTTAGCAAGAAGAATGGAATGAGCATAATGCCAAGATAATTAAATATATAAGAACTAAGACTAAGCCCCATTTGTTCTATATTCCTGGAAGGATGTGTCCTGCTACCCAAAAACTAATAGAAGAGTCACAGAGAAAAATGAATGGTAAGTACATGAAGGGGTGCATTGAAATTTTCTTAATGCATAAGGTAATATATTCATAATAAATTTTTTTTTTGGTCTAAAATAATTGTGATTTAATGGTTAAGTTTGTTGGGTTTCCTTGGTTTTTTTGTTTGTTTTAAATAATCTGAGATAGTGAGGAGTTTGGAGTACAGGAATAGTTACATCATGATGCAGTTTCAACTGAAACTTATTTTGTGGGCAGTGCTTATGCTTCTGTATTTCTTAGGCATTTAAGATTATTTCCTTTTCCTTGATATTCTTAGTAACCAGATACAGTGAATGAACATTGATACGGTTCTTAGAGGGAAAACACATGGAAGAATAGACACTGCTAATATGATGATTAGATGTTTTCCTCTCCTTGGTATCAAAAAAGTTAATGCATGATTCGATGCCATAAACTGATTCTGTTTTAAATAAGTTTTGTTATTTTTCATCTAGCATGAAAATTGATCTGTTTTTCATCAGTTAGATAATGTCTACCTTTGCTTGCCACTAATTTCTTAGTATGCAGGTCTCCAGTGGATATTTTGGTCAGTTTGTGATTACTTATTTGCCAAATTTGTCATCATTGCTTTACAAAAAGACATTTTTTTAGATGAAACTTAATGACAGTTTGTGACCAGGTATAAAATTATGACTTGAATTTTCTTAATCATAGTAGATTTTACACATGTAAATTTTTATCCTTTAGCTTTATTTGAAGGTAGACGCCTCGAATTTGCAGAACAAATAAATAAAATGGAGGCTAGGCCTAGAAGACAATCAATGAAGGAAAAAGAGCATCAGGTGGTGCGTAATGAAGAACAGAAGGCGGAGCAAGAAGAGGGTAAGGTGGCTCAGCGAGAGGAAGAGTTGGAGGAGACAGGTAATCAGCACAATGATGTAGAAATAGAGGAAGCAGGAGAGGAAGAGGAAAAGGAAGTAGGTATTGTTCATAGTGATGCAGAGAAAGAACAGGAGGAGGAGGAACAAAAACAGGAAATGGAGGTTAAGATGGAGGAGGAAACTGAGGTCAGGGAAAGTGAGAAGCACCAGGATAGTCAGCCTGAAGAAGTTATGGATGTATTAGAGATGGTTGAGAATGTCCAAAACGTAATTGTTGAACAGGAGACGATGGAAACTAATCAAGTTGAAAGTATAGAACCTTCAGAAAATGAAACTAGCAAAGAATTGGAGCCAGAGATGGAATTTGAAATTGAGCCAGATAAAGAATGTAAATCTCTGTCTCCTGGGAAAGACAATGTTAGTGCTCTAGACATGGAAAAGGAGTCTGAGGAAAAAGAAGAAAAAGAATCTGAGCCCCAACCTGAGCCTGTGGCTCAGCCTCAGCTCTTGCCACAACCTCAACTTCAGCCTCAACCTCAGCCTCAGCCTCAGTCTCAGTCTCAGCCCCAGCCCCAATCTCAATCTCAGTCCCATCCTCCATCTCAGTCCCAGTCCCAGCCAGTACTCCAATCCCAGCTTCCCTCTCAGCCTGAGACTTTGCCATTAGCTGTTTTACAGCCACCACCCCAGGTGATTCAGGAGCAAGGGCATTTACTACCTGAGAGGAAGGAGTTTCCTGTAGAATCTGTAAAACTCACTGAGGTGCCAGTAGAGTCGGTCTTGACAGTACATGCAGAGAGCAAGAGCAAAACCAAAACTAGGAGCAGAAGTAGAGGTCGAGCTAGAAATAAAACAAGCAAGAGTAGAAGTCGAAGCAGTAGTAGTAGTAGTTCTAGTAGCAGTTCTACCAGTAGTAGCAGTGGAAGCAGTTCCAGTAGTGGCAGTAGTAGCAGTCGAAGTACTTCCAGTAGTAGTTCCAGTACAAGTGGCAGCAGCAGCAGAGACAGTAGCAGCAGCACTAGTAGTAGTAGTGAGAGTAGAAGTCGGAGCAGGGGCCGGGGACATAATAGAGATAGAAAGCACAGAAGGAGCGTGGATCGGAAGAGAAGGGATACTTCAGGACTAGAAAGAAGTCACAAATCTTCAAAAGGTGGTAGTAGTAGAGATACAAAAGGATCAAAGGATAAGAATTCTCGGTCCGACAGAAAGAGGTCTATATCAGAGAGTAGTCGATCAGGCAAAAGATCTTCAAGAAGTGAAAGAGACCGAAAATCAGACAGGAAAGACAAAAGGCGTTAATGGAAGAAGCCAGGCTTTCTTAGCCTATTCTTTGCAGCAGAAGATTTCTTGATGAGTAAAAGGATTACTTTTCCTTGTAAGGAGGATGCTGCCTTAAGAATTGCATGTTGTAAAAAATCTTTTGGAAAATACAGACTGTTTGTTTACCAGACATTCTTGTACTTTTTGCATAATTTTGTAAGAGTTATTTATCAAAATTATGTGAGGTTCCAAAATATGTAAAAATAATAATAATAAAAAAAGATTAACATCCCTTGTCATCTTTTTTAAATATCCTATACTCTTCAGTAAGAATCTGTATATTTTAATAGGCAAATCTTTAAGTCTGTTCCCTTCTAATTCTGTATCATACATTGCTTTTGTAGAAATAAATGTGCATTTCTTTCATTTTTGGGATGTCCTTGTTGACGCTTGTATAATAAATATTCTCTTGATATTTTCAGCTTTTATCACTAGAAACCGAACATGATTAGAATGTTTTTGAAGGTTTCCTCACTTTAATTTGACTTAGACAATTATTTTGAGTTGTCAGTCAGAGCTTTGCAGCTTGGGGGAACAGTTCTCTTTAAAATCATTTACTAATCTTTGTTATTTTAACCTAAGCATTTTCCCTGTTTCTCATATTTAAACCATATATTTGGTAGATAACTTTAACAGTATGATCTGGTTGGTATTTTCTTCCTGATTATGGGAGCATCATTCTTTTGTCTTCATGGTTACTTGTGTGATACAGCATATACATCTGTTAAAGAAAATCTAGGGGAGGGAGGTAGAAAAGTATCTTCTAAACTTGGTTTTTGAGTTTGTGGTCTTGTCTTAACTTTTGTGTTGGCTCTAACTAAACCATGCCATATATGTTTTCAAGAATTTTGTTTAAGGAAGTATTGTGTGAAAGTTTACCAAAATGAAGGAAGTTCATCTAGACTTTAATATGTAAGCAAGATAACACACAAGTGTACCAAGTGATTATTAACTTTGTTGTTTTATAAATTTGTATGAACTTGGAGTATCTGTTGCCCATTACCTGTGCAAATAAATGTGGCTTAGACTTGTGTGACTGCTTAAGACTAGTACTTGTATTAACTTTTTGATGCTTTATACAAAAGAGCACTTAAAATGCAAATGGACTTTTATGAGTTTATAATTTAACATTGTAGCTTTTAGGCTTCACTTTGTATATTCATTATGCCTTCCCTTGAAAAGTAAATGGTTACAATGAAAATGTGAACAAGCATTTCCAGTTAGTTTTTTTGTATCAATACAACTCAATTGTGTAAATGAATGTGTTAAAATAACTTTTTTCTTAGTTTTCTTTTTTTTTTTTTGAGACTAAATCTCACTCTGTTGCCTGGGCTAGAGTGCTGTGGCATCAGCCTGTCTCACAGCAACCTCAAACTTCTGGGCTCAAGTGACCCTTCTGCCTCAGCCTCCCAAGTAGCCGCGGGACCACAGGCATGCACCATCATGCTTAGCTAATTTTTTCTATTTTTGGTAGAGATGGGGTCTCTTGCACAGACTGGTCTTGAACTCCTGAGCTCAAACCATCAGCCCACCTCGGCCTCCCAGAGTGCTAGGATTACAGGCATGAGCCACTGCGCCTGGCAT
Source organism: Microcebus murinus (assembly GCF_040939455.1). NCBI lineage: Eukaryota > Metazoa > Chordata > Mammalia > Primates > Cheirogaleidae > Microcebus > Microcebus murinus. The sequence goes on along the minus strand of NC_134109.1, from coordinate 56,095,668 downwards.
AAAATAACTCTTTAAAAAGTCCTGGCTGGTCCAAAAGTAGTAAGTTATTTTAATTGATCACAGTCAGTTATAGATTGAACTCCTTTTTCTACTCTTTCCTCTTCTCACTACTGCATCTGACTAGTGGGAAAAAAAAATTCTTAATTACTAAAATGGTAACTGAACAGAACTTCTTCAGTATGCAGAGCTGTCTGCATCCCTGAGCTAGTTGTTCCACCAAGAGTAGCTTAATCAACAGCTTGTAGTACTCTACAGCAAAATATTAATTCCCTTCGTGCCATGACAGGGAAAAGGTTGGTAAGCAGCAATTTAAAGGGATGATCATAAATTTAACCTGATTTAAAAACATTTGAAAATACTTGCGTGCACTGAGATCCTTTATTTATTTATTTTGAGACAGAGTCTCAGCTCTGTTGCTGGGTCTAGAGTGCCATGGTGTCAACCACCTCACAGCAACCTCAAAACTCCTGGGCTCAAGTGATTTTCCTCCTCGGCCTCCCAAAAAGCTGGGAATATAGGTACTCACCACCACACCCACCTAGTTTTTTCTATTTTTAGTAGAGACAGAGTCTCCCTCTAGTTGGCCTTAAACTTCTGGGCTCAAGGGATCCTTCCGCCTCCACATCTCAAGAGTGCTAGGACTACAGGTGTGAGCCACCTTGCCCAGCCCTGCACTAAGATCTTTTGTACAAATTTTGCTCACTCATTTTTACCTGGAAAATTTAAACCGTTTTCTTGTTTATAGAAAAGATACTAGTTTTGTCTTAAAGCTCTTTGGTGTTGGGACAGGGATAGGCATGGGAGGAAGGGAATAATTTTCACTTAATCCAGTTAAGCTCTACTGATTGTAGTATATAGAAGGAATTTTGATAACCTTTTTTCCCCCAGGACAGGGTCTCACTGTATTGCCTTGGCTAAAGTGCAGTGACATCATAGCTCACTGTAACCTGAAATTCTTGGGCTCAAGAGATCATCCTGCCTCCGGCTCCTGAGTAGCTAGGACTATAGGTGTGCACCACCATGCCCGGCTAAATTTTCTATTTTTTTGTAGAAACGGTCTTGTTACTTAGGTTGATTTTTTTTTTTTTTTTTTTTTTTTTTTTGAGACAGAGTCTCGCTTTGTTGCCTAGGCTAGAGTGAGTGCCATGGCGTCAGCCTAGCTCACAGCAACCTCAAACTCCTGGGCTCAAGCGATCCTTCTGTCTCAGCCTCCCAAGTAGCTGGGACTACAGGCATGAGCCACCATGCCCGGCTAATTTTTTCTATATATATTAGTTGGCCAATTAGTTTCTTTCTATTTATAGTAGAGACGGGGTCTCGCTCTTGCTCAGGCTGGTGTCGAACTCCCGACCTCGAGCAATCCACCCACCTCGGCCTCCCAGAGAGCTAGGATTACAGGCTTGAGCCACCGCGTCCGGCCCTTAAGTTGATCTTGAACTTCTGACCTCAAGCAATCCTCATGCCTCGGCCTCTCAAGTTTTTAGATTTTTTTGTTTCCAATTGATGTTTTATTCTGAGACCTGAATTTTATGGAACTTAGGTTCAGAGAACTATGGAATTGTTTACTTACAAAACAAGGAATGAGTTAGAATGTAAAAGTAAGGACAGTTTTCCAGGGGAAGAAGACATTCAGGAGTCTTGTTTTTTAGAAATTACAAATTAGTGTTTATGGAAAATTTAGGAGCTAAAGTGGGGGATAGGGTTAGTGACTGACATCAATTTGGAGCCCTGTTGATTAGCAAACACATCTAAAGGACTTTAGGAAATGACTGGTTTACTCTGAGATTACAAGGTTTGGACAGCTACCGGAGGTAGAAGATCGTTTGATATTTAATGAGCTATAATTCCACTCTAGGTCCTTTCTACACACTATCTGTAGAACTCTTGGGTAACTATTCACATGATTACTCAGGTAGTTTAAGCAAAACCTACCAAAGCAGTGTCTTGACATAAAAGGAAAGTGGGTTGTGATTACATGGACCAATGCTATTAGAGTAAGTCATTAAGATGTTTTGGGCTTGCACAGGGCGCAATGGCTCACACCTGTAATCCTTAGCACTCTGGTGAGGCCAAGGCAGGCAGATCATTTGAGCTCAGGAGTTTGAGACTAGCCTGAGCAAGAGCGAGACCCCCGTCTCTACTAAAAATAGAAATTAGCTGGACAACTAAAAATATGTAGAAAAAATGACCTGGCATGGGGGCGCATGCCTGTAGTCCCAGCTACTTGGGAGGCTGAGGCAGAAGGATTGCTTGAGCCCAGGAATTTGAGGTTGCTGTTAGCTAGCTAGGCTGATGCCATGGCACTCCAGCCCATGGAACAGAGTGAGACTCTGTCTCAAAAAAAAAAAGTTTTGGGCTTAAAAGTACTTAAACATGAAACTTGGTGTTTTTTTTGTTTTGTTTTGAAGAGAAGGGGTCTTGCTCTTGCTCAGGCAGGTCTCCAACTCCTGAGCTCGAGCAATCCTCCCAGAGTGCTAGGATTACAGGTGTAAGTCAAGCCTGACCTTTTTGTTTGGTTTTTAATGGCTAATGCTTAGATTTTTTTCTTTTTGGTCTTTTTTTTTTTCTTTTTTTTAGGGCTAATCAAGTAGGAATTTTTTTTTTTTTTAATTCTGAAATCAGACTAATGAGCAAATCTTACCCATTTTCCCTTTTTGAGATAAGGCCATTAAAGCACTTAACTCAGAAAACATGTTAGCTATTTATATGGTTGGACACTACTGCTCTAGTAAGTCAGTGGGGAAGAGATTAATTAGTAAAAAACCTGAGTTAGCTGAGAATGTTTTCCTTATGCTTTCCTGTGTCTCACCTAGCATGGTCTTTTCAAAAAGAAAATAAGATACTCAGAGAACGTGATGACACTCATGCTTACAACTTTCCTTTCTTTTGCCACTTGACCACCTTACTTAAATTTGTAACAGCTGCTGCTCCTCAACATCACTGTCCCATTTTCCTGCTTTATTTTCTTCCATAACATTTAGCGCTATGTTGCCTAGGACTTGTTTATTTTCTGGTTCCCAGTAGAATGCAAGCCTCATGAGAGCAAGGATTTTTTTTTTTTCCATTGTTCTATTTCACATACCTTGAATAGGACCTCATGCATAACAGACATTCATTATTGTCATAAATGAATTTATAACAGGTCCATAACATGGCTTAATTGGTTCTCTCTCTTTCCAATGTTAGTTTTTGCCTCTGTTTAATACATCCAAATATGTTTGAAATCATGTCTTTGCTGAGCCAAATCATAGGTCCTCAAATTTACCCTCATTTTATTCCAAATTATGGAGACAACAGTTTCTGTGACTCCTCTGTAAATATTTTGTGTATGGTATAACCTAATGGTGCCTAGAGTGCTGCCTATATACATAGTGAATCTGAAAAGGAGTGTAGAGGGATCAAAATCATCTGGGGCTCTATACTGGGCTTTCTTGGAGATTTCTGATACAGCCCACCCCCACTTAATAATCTCTTTTGTCTTAGCGAACTTATGTTACTTCTTTAAATATGTTGTACATCTCTGTTGTGATGGATGGGAAGAAAACTCATCTAGTAACCAGGATTATTAAAATGAATATCTCTTCAAATTCCTCACTTAAAATTATGTATACTTAGTTGCTTTGTTACCATCAGGGCCTTTTTTATCTAGGTACTCACACTCTCTCAAGCCACATCCTTCCACTTTAGTTTTCTGTATTAAGACCTTTCACCTGTGATGTTCTGGCCTCTACATCAGAATATCCTGGCTGGGTGGAGTGGTTCACACCTATAATCTCAGCATTTTGGGAAGATAAGGCTAGAGGATCACTTGAGGCCAGAAGTTTGAGACCAGACTTGGCAATAATGAGACCTATTTTTTCTACAAAAAATTTTTTTAAATTAGCGGAGTGTGGTGGCACATGCCAGTAGTCCCAGCTACTTGGGAGGCTGAGGCAGGAGGATCACTTGAGTCCAGGATTTTGAGGCTGCAGTGAGCTATGATGATGCCACTGCCCTCTAGCCTGGGCAACAGTGAGACACTGTCTTAACAAAAATCAAAACAAAACCTGATGCAAAAATTTGTGTTTTAGCAGCAACCAGTACCTTAACTAAAAGGAATTGGGTCTGGCTTGGTGGCTAATCCTAGCACTCTGGGAGGCCGAGGCAAGTGGATCGCTCAAGGTCAGGAGTTGGAAACCAGCCCGAGCAAAAGCGAGATCCTGTCTCTACTAAAAAAATAGAATGAAATTAATTGGCCAACTAAAAATATATAGAAAAAATTAGCCAGGCGTGGTGGCACATGCCTGTAGTGCCAGCTACTCAGGAGGCTGAAGCAGGAGGATTGCTTGAGCCCAGGAGTTTCAGGTTGCTGTGAGCTAGGCTGATGGCATGGCACTCTAGCTCAGGCAACAGAGTGAGATTCTGTCTCAAAAAAAAAAAAAAAAGGAATGACCTCTGACTGCAGAATTCAGTATCTAGTGGTGCTTCAGAGTGAAGTGGCAGGATGGGCCACAACCTATAATCACTCTTCAAATTAAAGTTTGCTTCTATGCAATGTCTGTTGGGCCTCTGTGTTCTCATAACCCTTTGTTGTGTGCTTCTGTTATGGGTATATATCTATAGGTTCAAGGCTGTCTACCTTTGTGTTAGGAATATAAAGTGCTGTTCTCATGCAAATGATGTGATAAATTGAGTTGCCAGGGAGGCCTTGTAGGTGAAGTGACTTGGAAGATGAGAGGGAAAGCTGTTCATTTTTTTAGAGACAGTGTCTCCCAAGGTGGAGTCCAGTGGTGTGGTGATAGCTCATTATAAACTGGAACTTAGGTCAAGTGATCCTCTAGCCTCAGCCTCTGGAGTAGTTGGGACTACAGGTGCAATACACCATGCCCTAATTTTGTTTTTCTTTTTTTTCTTGGTAGAGACAGGGTCTCCTATGTTGCCCAGGCTGGTCTCAAACTTCTGGCCTCAAGCAGTCGTCCTGTCTTGGCCTCCCAAAGTGATGGGAGTACAGGCCTGAACCACCATGTCTGGCCAAGGTTATTTGTTTAATAGTTTTTGAGCATATGCTATATGCCAGGCACTGTTCTAGTTACTGAGTTACAACAGTGAAAAAAACAAATATTTCTGCCCTTGAAGAGCTTACATTCAGAATAGGGGCAAATGAAGGCTTAAAAGCATTTTAATGTTTGTGGCCAGGCGCAGTGGCTCAGGCCTGTAATCCTAGCATTCTGGGAGGCCGAGGCAGGAGGATCACTCGAGGTCAGGAGTTCGAAACCAGCCTGAGCAAGAGCGAGACCCCATCTCTACTATAAATAGAAACAAATTAATTGGCCAACTAATATATATAGAAAAAATTATCCAGGCATGGTGGCACATGCCTGTAGTCCCAGCTACTCGGGAGACTGAGGCAGGAGGATTGCGTGAGCCAGGAGATTGAGGTTGCTGTGAGCAAGGCTGACGCCATGGCACTCACTCTAGCCTGGACAACAGAGTGAGACTCTGTCTCAAAAAAAAAAAAAAAAAAAAAACAAGAATAGGGGCAAATGAGAGTGATAAATGCTATAGAGAGAAAAAGTAGAGAAGGAAGTTTGGGAATACTGAAATAGGATGGCTTTGCAGTTTTAGTTGGATGGTCACTAGGTAACATTTACAGATCTGAGATAAGTAAAAGAGTATACCATTTGGATATCTGGGGGGAAAGGATTCCAAGCGAAAGAATAACAAGTTCAAAGTCCCTAAAACGGAACTGATCTTCCTTTCAATAAACAGCAAAGAGCCCTTGTGGCTGGAATTGTATAAACAATAGAGAAAAATGGTAAACTAGTTCAGAGTGTAGTGAATAATGGCTGAGGATTTACCATAACTGATGAAACACAGCAAAACTATGATCTTGAAACCCAAATTGGATAATTATAAAACCACACTTGGGCATATAATAGTAAAACTTTTGAAAACCAAATAGAAATCTGAAATGTGTGGAGAATTTTCTAGCTTTTTTTTTATTGATTTCTAGCTTAATTCCACCATCATAAAAGAACATACTCTGTATAATTTAAACCGTTTAAAATTTATTGAGGCTGAGCATGGTGGCTCATGCCTGTAATTGCAGCACTTTGGGAGGCCAAGGCAGGAGAACTTCTGGAGCCCAGGAGTTTGAGGCTGCAGTGAGCTATGATGACACTACTGTATTCTAACCTGGGCAACAGAGCAAGACTCTGTCTCAAAAAAAAATAAAAAAAGAAGAAATTTGTTGAGCATTGCCATTAGGCCCTATATATGATTAAGTTTGGAAACTTAAGGCATGTGGCCTTAAAAAAATGTTGATTCTATAGGTAGTATATGCAGTTTAGTTTATGGTCTATTATGTCCATTTTATTACTATTAGTCAAATCTTTTTTTATTTTTTTTGAGACAGAGTCTCACTGTTGCCTGGGCTGGAGTACCATGGCATCCAGCCTAGCTTATAGCAACCTCAAACTCCTGGGCTCAAGTGATCCTCCTGCCTCAGCCTCCCGAGTAGCTGTTACTACAGGCATGCGCCACCATGCCTGGCTAGTTTTTTCTATATATATTAGTTGGCCAATTAATTTGTTTCTATTTATGGTAGAGACGAGGTCTTGCTCTTGCTCAGGTTGGTTTCGAACTCCTGAGCCCAAATGATCCGCCCGCCTCGGCCTCCCAGAGAGCTAGGATTACAGGCATGAGCCACAGCGCCCGGCCTCTCAATTTATATTATATATATATATATATATATATTTTTTTTTTTTTTTGAGACAGAGTCTCACTTTGTTGCCTAGGTTAAAGTGAGTGCCATGGCATCAGCCTAGCTCACAGCAACCTCAAACTCCTGGGCTCAAGTAATCCTGCTGCCTCAGCCTCCCAAGTAGCTGGGACTACAGGCATGCACCACCATGCACGGCTAATTTTTTCTATATATATTAGTTGGCCAATTAATTTCTTTCTATTTATAGTAGAGACGGGGTCTCAGTCTTCCTCATGCTGGTTTCAATCTCTTGACCTTGATCAATCCGCCCACCTTGACCTCACAGAGTGCTAGGATTACAGGCATGAGCCACTGCACCCAGCCTATATTTTATATGTTTTAAGGCTGTTATAGTAGCTGCATATAAATTTAAAATTGCTTCATCTTCCTTATGAATTAATCCTTTTGGAATTTTCAAATATGTCTCTTTTTTTAGACATAGGGTCTTGCTCTATCACCCAGGCTGGAGTGCAGTGGCCCAATCATAGTTCACTATAATCTCAAATTCTTGGGCTCAAGTGATCCTCCCATCTCAGCTTCCCAAGTAGCTGGGATTATAGGTGTGCACCCACATCCAGCTCACATTATTATTGGTTTGTACATTCAGTATTCATTTACACTTAACATTGCTTTTCATACCTTTCTACATTTCCAAACTTCTGAGAAGATTTTCCTTCTGCCTGAAGAATATCTTTCTTTTTTTTGGCACATAATAATTATGCATATTTATGGCATGCAATGTGATGTTTTGATATATGTATACATTGTGTAAATATCAAGTCAGTAATTAGTATATCCATTGCCTTAAACATATATCATTTAATGTGAGAACGTTTAAAATCTTTTCTTCCTGCTATTTGAAATTACACAATGCATTATTGTTAGCTATTATTGTCCTACTGTACCATAGAGTACCAGAACTTATTCTTTCTAATTGTAACATTGTATCCATTGGCTGACTTTTATCTCCCCTACCCCCTATTCTCCCCAGACTCTTGTAATCCTATTCTATTCTCAACTTCAATGGGATCATTTTGTTTAGATTCTACATATGAGTAAGGTCAAGTGGTATTTGTCTTTCTGTGCCTGGGTTATTTCACTTAACATAATATCCCCTAGGCTCATCCATGTTGTTTCAAATGACAAGATTTCATCCTTTTTTATGGCTAAATATTATTCCATAATTATATATAGCACATTTTCTTAACCTGAAGAACATCTTTTAGTCTTTCCTTTGATGTGAGTCTTCTGGTGATGTTCTCACAGTTTTTGTCTTACAATTTCTTTATTTCATCTTCACATTTGAAAGATATATTTAAGGTAAAAAAAAAAAAAAAAAAAAAAGAAAGATATATTTGCTCAGTGTCATTAAATGTGAATATTTTTTTCTTGCACTTTTGAAGTATTGTTTTATTTATTGCATTCCATTGTTTCTCTTGAGAAGCCTCATCACTGACTATTTTCAAGGTAATTCAGACCTTTCCCTTAGGGGAAGCAAGGATCGAAGGGAAAAAATCCAGGCCAGAAGAATGATGAAATCAGTGAATTCTATCAATTTTACATAAACTCTTACAGAGACAGAGGAAGAGGAAACACTTCTGGGCTCACTTAATAATGAGGCCTATATAACCTTGACGGCAATAGGTCACAAGGATACAAGAAAGAGAGAAACAGAGCAATGTCACACACACAAATTTAAAAATCTTTAACAAAATATTAGATCAAATCCAGCAATGTATGAAAATGAAACAATGTAATATTGAACACTTCCCCTTGAAAGTGGGAACAAAATAGCTATCCACTATCTCTGCCTTTATTGAACATTTTACTGGATGAACAACCCTAGTGCAAGAAAAAGAAAAACATGGTAGGAAGATTGGAAAGGAAAAATGAAAATTGTTTATATGCAGAAAACTATAAAAGATTATATTATTGTTATTATTTTAAGATAGAGTCTCACTCTGTTCCTCAGGCTGGAGTGCAGTGGCACCATCATAGCTTACTGCAACCTTGAATTCCTGGGCTCAAGTGATCTTCCTGCCTTAGCCTCCCGAGTAGCTGGAATTACAGGTGCAAGCCACTGCTCCTGGCTACAAAAGATTATTAAGAGAAATTTTAAAAGAATTAAGTGGAATAATGTACAAGGCTCAATCATTAGAAGATTCACTATTATAAAGATATTAATATCTGAGCTGGCGCAGTGGCTCATACCTGTAATCCCAGCAACTCTGGGGGCTGAGGTGGGAGGATCACTTGAGCCCAGGAGTTTGATGCTTCATCCAGTTTGGTTTGAGGAGTGAGACCCTGTCTCTTAAAAAAAAAAGATCTTACTATCCTTAAAGTTGATTTATAGATTCAATACAATTCCAGTATAGATTCCAACAATGTATGTAGGAAGAGGGAGGTGGGGTGTGGGAAAACTGACAAGCTATTTCTAAAATGTATATAGAAATAGAAAAGGTAAAGAACTAAAATAACTTTGAAGAACAAAGTGAAGACTAGATCTACCAGATAACAAGACTTTTTATAAGGTATAGTAACTAAGACAGTGTAATATTGGTGCAAGTAGAATCAAATAGACCAATGAAATAGAAAAGTCCAGAAATAATTAGCCGGGCATGGTGGCGCATGCCTGTAGTCCCAGCTACTCGGGAGGCTGAGGCAGGAGGATCGCTTGAGCCCAGGAGTTTGAGGTTGCTGTGAGCTAGGCTGATGCCACGGCACTCACTGTAGCCTGGGCAACAAAGCGAGACTCTGTCTCAAAAAAAAAAAAAAGAAAAGTCCAGAAATAGACACTCACTGAACTTGTTAAAACTAAAGAGAATGACAATACCAAGTGTTGATTAAGTTGTGGAGTAAAGGAAACACCTGTTTCCCAGTAGATAAAAAGAGAAAAGAAAAAGAAAAAAAAGTTGTGGAGTAAAGGGAATGTTTATATACTGCTGGCAAGAGTGTAAATTGATGTAACAATTTTAGAAAACTAGCAATATCTGCTAAAATATATATATGCATATCCTACATCCATGCAATTTTATTCCTAAGTGTATATCTATTGGAAAAGTACTGTTCACCAAGAGATGTGCAGAATGTCTCTAGGACTATTATTTATAGACACCTCAATCTGCAAATGATCAAGAAATCAGCTGAGCTCCGTGGCTCACACCTATAATCTTAACACTCTGGGAGGCCGACGAGGCAGGAAGATAGCTTGAGGTCAGGAGTTCGAGACCAGCCTCAGCAAGAATGAGACATTGTCTGTACTAAAAATAGAAAAAAATTAACTGGGTGTTGTAGTACATGCCTGTAGTCTCAGCTACTTGGGAGGCTGAGGCAGGAGAATCACTTGAGCCCAGAAGTTTGAGGTTGCTGTGAGTGAGGCTGATGCCACAGCACTCTAGCCTGGGCAACAGAATGAGACTCTCTCAAAAAAAAAGGAAAAAAGCAGATCATGGTAGGCAGAATACTGGCCCACCAAAGATCTCCATGTCCAAATTCTGAGAACTTGTAAATATATCTGTTACATGGCCAAGGGGAATTAAGATGCAGATAGAATAAAGTTTTGTAGAACTAAAAGGAAGAAGCTGAGGCAAAATTAATGTAAGTAGAGAGTTTATTTGGGCTAAACTTGAGGATTGCAACCCAGGGGCATAGATTCAAGTTGCCCTGAATATACATTCCAATTAGTAGCAGTTACAAGTGGATTTTTAAAGGAAAGGAAGAGGCAATTCCTCAGTTGTTTACCAAGAATTTACCTTAACACAGGTGTTCTTGTAATCCCAGATACTCAGGAGGTGAGGTGGGAGAATCCCCTGAGTTCAGGAGTTCCCGGTCAGCATGGGCAACATAGTGAGATCTCTGTTTCTTAAAAATAAGCTTGAAAAAAATTTCAGACCCCTTAGGCTATGCTCAATAAATAAATAAATAAATAAAATAACATAAGCAATTGCTTGGCTAATTTGTTTTTTGTATCATAAAATTCAAGAACATGAAGATACTGGGTGAGATAGTTTGTCAGGCTTTAAATGATTGCTGCTGGGCATGAATGTGTGCGACTAAAGTCCCATATTCCTGTCTCTCTGGGCCTGCTAAATTTTGCATACCTCATATAGCTCAGACTGCTGGAAGCTATTTTTCTTTGCTCAGATTGCTTATCAGTTGACTTTAACATAGGGAGAATATGCTGGATTATTGGGGTAGGTACACTGTAATCACAAGGGTCATTAAAGTAGAAAAGGAGATGTGAAAACAGGAAAAAAGACACAGAGATGCAACATTACTGGCCTTGCCGGCACAGTGGCTCTCACCTGTAATCCCAGTGTTTTGCAAGGCTGAGGCTGCAGGATTACTGGAGGCCATGAGTTTGAGACCAACTTGGGCAACATAGTGAGACCCTAGTCTCTACAAAAAACTAAAAAATCAGCTGGCATGGTGGCCCCCACCTGGAGTCCAAGCTACTCCAGAGAATCCCTTGAGCCCTGGAGTTCAAGGCTACAGGGATCTATGATCAGTTCACTGCACTCCAGCGTGGGCAACAGAGCAAGTCCTTTTCTCAGTAAAACAAAGAAGAAAAAGTATTACTGGCTTTGAACATAGAGGAAAGGGGCCTCTAAAAAGCTGGAAAAGACAAGGAAATTGCTTCCCTCCTAGAGCCTACAGAATAGAAAACATCCCTGTTGATATCTTGGTTTTTGCCCCGTGATGCCCATGTTGGACTTTTGACATATATAAAAATGACTGACTGAATGGATGAAAATTTTATTTTAAGCCAACTGTTAGAAGTAATTTGTTATGGCAGCAAATAGGAAATGAATACAATTATATGATTAATAATATTTTGGGCATGTTGACTTAAAATATGCTGTTGAAGTTGATTTCACCTGTTTCTTTTTACTTTTTAAAATGTGGCTACTAGAAAATTTCATGGCTGGAAATGTGGCTCACTCTTTATTTATATTGGACAATGCTGATTTAGAACTTTATCGCTTCATCACTCTGTGTGTTGGAGAAAATTCAAAATTACTTTTTGAGAAGACTCTTGGGCTGTCCCCAAGCCCTCCTTTGGCTTACTTTCAGGTTAGGGTTGGGAGTGACTTTCTATTTAGTCATTTGACCTCTTGAACTCCTTATCTTTTATAAGATAATATCAGTCTTCCCTCTACTGAGAATGAGAGCGGATGATTCAGTACTTAACAGGCAATATAGAATGTACACAGTGTCGAGGAACATGACCTTAGACTCATAGTTGCTCAGTCCTTAGCAATTTGGACAAAATCACAGTTTAATAAGTCACAACTATTGCTGAAATTACAGAGGCAAAGATAAATGTTACTTGTCCTTCTGCAGCTCTACTTCAGAACTAACAATAGATATTTGCACAAAACCATACTGTAAAGAGTTTGTGGTAGAAATATTTTTTCTTCCTGGGCACACATTTTTTTAGCCTTTCTTGCAGGTAGGCTGTATACATGTGGTTGGGTTCTGTCCAGCGGGAGTGGGCAGAGGAAATGTGCTTCTAGGCCTGACTGTAAAAGTCCACGCATGATTGTCTACACACTGCTGTGATAATCTCAAGGCCGCATGTTCAAGACAGCACCCTGAGTCCCAAGGAGAGAAAGACAGCAAGGAAAGTTGCATGACTGACTTTACAGGTGAGAAATAAAGCACTGTTGTTTTAAGTCACAGAGATATTGTGGTTTATTTGTTACCACAGAATATTTTAGCTTACCCCAACTAATATGTTTCTATTTAATAAATACTTTTTAGAAGTTGTTTAACTTGGAAACAACATAAGTAAGTTTATTTCCAATTACTCATACTTGCTATAATTTGCAAAGTACATAGGCCCATCATCCAGCAGGTACACAGTTCTTGAAATATATCTAATGCAAAAATTTGGAAATAGCTCATGTGTCCTTGGGGGCTGATGTGATGATTCATAAATTCATGTCAAAGAGGCATGATCAATTTATGACTCTGTGAAATGGTAATTTAGTGCTCTACCTGAAACTGAATACTTAAGCAAATCACAAACCCCCCAAAATAGGCAAGTTGGGCCTTCTCTTGTTTTTATTCATAATTTCAGGGTCTTAGCATTTTCCCAAATAGAAAGTGCTTCTTCAACTAAATTTTGATTATCTCAAACTGTGCTCCCAGACTCTTCTGGATACTCACATTGTTAAATCAGAGTATTTCTGGACATTTTGGAATTTTGAAAAATAAAAGTAAGTCTCCTCTGCTCTTTTTTTTTTTATTGTTTTCATGGTTCACATATTTATTCTGTAACCAATAGGAATTTTAATTAAAGATCAAAGCTAACACTATTACTGAAGCTTTTATAGTCTATATAGTATTTATACTTATGACAAGTAGATTAAGCTAGTCTTTAAAAATTCATTTCCGCCTGCAAATAAAACCCATTTCTATATTTTTATCACCCAACTGTAGCGAGAAACAACATTTGGTCCAGAATCCTAGATTCACGTCAAGGCTACCTTCACATGCTTAGTGAGGGAAAGCCAAGGTTATACGTTTTTGAACAGGAAAGTAGGAAAGGGATAAGAGGAGGAATAAAAGGCCGTGAAGAATGATAATCAAATAGAAGACATCTGTAGAGCAATTAATTACTCTCTCAAGACTTCAGAAAGGTACCTCTGTACTGTCTTGCCGAGCCGAGTCACAGAATCATATACCTCATAGCTATATACTAGTGACAATATCATTGTCTTCAGGAATGTTGTTTCTACTAATGAACATGCTTAACAGTGTATGAGGCCTAATCAGAAGGGCTTTTAATGCTGAAAGATACAAAATTTCTGCATTACATATGGCTTGTGGGAATGAGATATTTAAGATGGCATAATATGAGATCTTGAAAAAATACTAGAAGCTATAATAGAGTCAAGCTTAGGCATAATACCTATTAGTTGTAATATGAATTTTGACTTCTGTGGTTATTTGCAGGAAATTTTAAATCCCAATTTCCCCTGCTCCCAAGAGTACCTTCAAGCTGGTTCTGCTGGCTATCAGTTCACATAGGTATAAAGAAATAAAAATTTGGCTGGGCGTGGTGGCACACGCCTGTAATCCCAACACTCTGGGAGGCTGAGGCGGGAGGATCGCTCAAGGTCAGGAGTTCAAGACCAGCCTGAGCAAGAGCGAGACCCAGTCTCTACTAAAATTAGAAAGAAATTAGCTGGACAACTAAAAATATACAGAAAAAATTAGCCGGGCATTGTGGCGCATGGCTGTAGTCTCAGCTACTCGGGAGGCTGAGGCAGGAGGATCGCTTTAGCCCAAGAATTTGAGGTTGCTGTGAGCTAGGCTGATGCCACAGCACTCTAGTCTGGGCAACAGAGTGAGACTCTGTCTTAAAATAAAATAAAATAAAAATGTAATATAAGTTTAAGAAAAATGTTACTAGAAAAGTAATAACAATTATTTCCCAGGATCTCATAATATGTTCCAAATCCAAATATCAATTACCAATTATTCTCACTGTTAATGAGGTTAACTGAGTGTTAATATTAGATGTTCCTCCAGTTACAGAAGACTGCTTAGTCCAGAGAGAAAACCTGTGTAGAATAAAAAAAAATATTATAAATAGTAAAGTTGACATAACAGTGAAGACCCTTTGGAGTCTTTCAGACATATTGAAGTGAATATCTCTGTTGAAGTGAACAAGGACATAATTAACATGCTTTTAAACCTTATACATAAAGTTTAGGAAGAGTATTTACATAGGAAGAGAATTTTTCATTGTTAAACCAACCACAATAATCACAACCTTCAGATAATTCCAGAAGCTCCTGAAATCATGTGGCTTATGAAGATGAATTCCCAATATTTATTTCATCACGTTGTAGGCGATAAAGAAATAAGCAGGCCGGGCGCGGTGGCTCATGCCTGTAATCCTAGCTCTGTGGGAGGCCGAGGCGGGCAGATTGCTCGAGGTCAGGAGTTCTAAACCAGCCTGAGCAAGAGCGAGACCCCGTCTCTACTATAAATAGAAAGAAATTAATTGGCCAACTAATACATATAGGAAAAATTAGCCGGGCATGGTGGCACATGCCTGTAGTCCCAGCTACTTGGGAGGCTGAGGCAGGAGGATTGCTTGAGCCAGGAGTTTGAGGTTGCTGTGAGCTAGGCTGATGCCATGGCACTCACTCTAACCTGGGCAACAAAGTGAGACTCTGTCTCAAAAAAAAAAAAAAAAAGAAAGAAATAAGCAAAACATAACCCCACAGGACCCAGGAAGAAATCACAAGTTGTGACATATGACATGACTTCTCAGATTGGCTGGCCAGGATGACATCATTGAACAGATCTCAACTAGCAGTATTGCTCCATGGAAGTTTTATAAGTCAGTAAAAATTGCCCTGGATCTTGACTTGATATAAAGTAAAATATTACTTGATGGAGAAAACATGTACTTAAGAAAGTTGTTCTTTGAAATCTTGGTGTAATGAAAAATGTAGACTCATACACACCTGTTTGGAAAAACTCAAACTGTGTTTTCCTCTGTTCACATACTACGATAATCATCACACTTCTTCTGTGTCTCCTAGGTATGTGGAGATTTCTCCAAACCAGTGAGCAAGCAATCAATTCTGCAGCGGACACCACCTGGGTGTCCTCTAATTCAATTCCAACACTATCTACCTGGAGATAGTGTCAGATCCCAAAGGTTGAGGGCTCAGTCCCCAAGACTGCCCTCAATTTCAGACAAGTCCAGAACTTCTGACTGACTGGATTCAAGTTGGGGTTCCCACAACCCGCTCTTTGGGTTCAAGTAATTTGCTGGAGTGACTCACAGAACCAATAAACTTTATTGGTTTATTATAAAGGATATCATAAGGAATACAGATGAAGAGATGCTTAGGGCAAGGTATAAGGAAAGGGGCACGGAGCTTCCATGCCCTCTCCAGGCACACCACCCTCCAAGAACCTCCCCATGTTCAGCTATCTGGAAGCCCTCCAAACACTGCCTTTTGGGTCTTTTATGGAGACATTAATGGCTAGGCATGATTGACAACTGTATAGAAATGTGATTGGACAAAAAGAGTATAATCTAAAGCCAGCAAGACCTGTCTGTTCAGACTTTTTTTGGTTTTTTTGCCTCTCTGTGTAGCATTCCTTCCTTCAGTGTATGGGGCAGGACCCTCTCTGGAATGAGGGTCGTTTGACCCACAATCAGATTAGAGTTCTGCTTTGGGCAGGTGAAAGGAGGACAGGAGAAGGTTAGAGAGATTCTTGTTTCGTGAGGTCTAAAACACCTTGACATTATAAAAACAGACGGTAACAAGGGATATGGAAGTTATGAGCTAGGAACCATGGATGAAAACCAATGTGTGTGTGTGTGTGTGTGTGTAAAAAGTTATAGTCATTTGTCATAATATCACACATCATAAATTGGTCTGGTGTGTGCTGCTATAAAGGTATACCTGAGACTGGGTAAAAGTGGTTTATTTCACTCATGGTTCTACAGGCTGTACTAGAAGCATGGCACCAGCATCTGCTTCTAGTGAGGACTTTGGGGAGCTTCCAATCAAGGTGGAAAGTGAAGGGGGAGCAGGTGAGTTACCTGGCGAGAGAAGGAGCAAGGAGAGAGGAGGAGGAGCCAGGCTCTTTTTAACAATCAGATTTGGTGAGAAGTAACAGAGCCAGAACTCACTCCTTACTGCAGGGGAAGGCACCAAGCCATTGATGAGGGATCTGTCCCCGTGACCCAAACACCTCCCACGATGCCCCACCTACAATACTGGGGAACAAATCTCAACATGAAATTTGGAGGGGCTACACATCCAAGCTATTGCAGTGTTTGAAAATATCTTGAGCCTTGAGGAAATATAAAATAAATTTCAAAGGTAATAGTAATAAAAAATGCTTGAGGCATTTGTTGTGCAATTGCCTTCCATGAAGCTATTGTGAAGTCAATAGCTTAATCATTAACAGTTAATCATTAACAGTTTATTTCACTCATGATTTAATCGATGAATTAAAATGGTATCATATGCTTGAGAAAAAAAGTTAAAACTAAGAAGTATTGCATTATTGCAGTGTAAGAAAGATGTTAAAGACTATTGACATTATTTTTAAAAAATGGTCTCATATGCTTATTCTTTTTTTTTTTTTTTTTTTTTTTTTTTTTGAGACAGTCTCGCTTTGTTGCCCAGGCTAGAGTGAGTGCCGTGGCGTCAGCCTAGCTCACAGCAACCTCAAACTCCTGGGCTCGAGTGATCCTTCTGCCTCAGCCTCCCGGGTAGCTGGGACTACAGGCATGCGCCACCATGCCCGGCTAATTTTTTTATATATATATCAGTTGGCCAATTAATTTCTTTCTATTTATAGTAGAGACGGGGTCTCGCTCTTGCTCAGGCTGGTTTTGAACTCCTGACCTTGAGCAATCCGCCCGCCTCGGCCTCCCAAGAGCTAGGATTACAGGCGTGAGCCACAGCGCCCGGCCTCATATGCTTATTCTTGAGGTTAGAGTACATTTTGTTACTAAAATGAAATAGTTGACTTGTGTGTGTTGGGTTGTGGAAACCACAGGGGGTTTTGGCCTAGGTCTAGTTGCTCATTGCACAAAGATCCAATTATTCCAACAAGGATTATGACAGACTTCTTGTCTTGTCAGGAGAATGAGGGAAGTTGCCTCAAATCTGTCTTTGCGACTAACAGAGATCATGGGCTTTTACAGGAGTGGCCACGTGCCTTGGGGCAGATTCATGGTATAACCAACAAGGGGCTACATGCATTAGGGGCAGGTTGTGGGGGCAAGTGAATCTTGGCATCAGGAACTCTGCCCAAGGGACTTCAGAATCGCAGCCCCTTTGTCTTGCAGAAAATCCACCATTTCTGGGAAATAACTCAAAAGGTCAAGTAGTTAAGGGAGAGGATTATAAAAAACATATAAGTGTCATTGAAATATTTTCATGGGCCTGGTTACAGGGTCATTGAGTGTTATCCTGTAGATTCTGGCTTAAGAGAAGAACAAATATGTGTGCCTGAATGAGGGCACCACCTGTGGGGTCCTTCGCATCTCCAGGCCCACTTCACCAGCCCACTTCATTCAGGCTGTGGATACTGGGGCTTCTGTTGCTCCTCCCTTGCTCACCTTCCTGCTGCTTCTATCCTCCTTCTCCATCGCCCCTTTCTGCCACTCCTTCATTAGGAGCCTAGTTGGAGGACAGTTCTATAAAAGCAGATGAAGTTGCCTAGTGATGTATCAGAACCAGAATGAGTCATGGAAGTTATTTTTGTGAGGAATAACATCTTTAAAAGCAGTTATTTTATTTCCAAATGAATTTCAATTACATTTGATGAGTCTAACAGTTGATTTTTATTTTGCATATTTCCTTTTGTATGTAATTGATCTGACTCCTGACTAATGACAAAAAGCCACCAAGATATGTCTATTTGTTTAAGCATTCTCAACTTTGGACTGGTGGAAAGGCTCAAAGGGAAACTTTCTTGGAGTTTTATCTTGCAAAGATTATTTATTTATTCATTTTGAGACTCTCTGTTGTCTGAGCTAGAGTGCTGTGGCATCAGCCTAGCTCACAGCAATCTCAAACTCCTGGGCTCAAACGATCCTTCTGCCTCAGCCTCCTGAGTAGTTGGGACTGTAGGCGTGTACCACCATGCCCAGCTAATTTCTTTCTTTCTTGTTTGTTTTTTAGTAGAGATGGGGGGGGGTTCACTCTTGCTGAGGCTGGTCTCAAACTCCTGACTTCAAGTGATCCTCCCACCTCAGCTTCCCAGAGTGCTAGGATTACAGGTGTGAGCCACCATGCCCAACCTACTACTAACATTAATCTGTTGACAAAGATAAATATGGAAAAAGCTGGATTTGATTCTTTTTTTTTACAGAAGAAAAACTTTATTCAAAAGAAATAATTGAATCTCCTTTTCTTTTTTTTCTTTAGCTAGAAATGATTAAGCTTATGAATTTCTTTCTGAAATGAGAGAGATCAGTTGAGCTGAATACAGATTTTTATTTGGTCACGAGGTATATAACTTGCTCTTAGAAAGAAATTAGTTCATTTATTTATTCATTCATGTATTCTTTCATTCATTCAGTAAAAAGTTATTGGCCGGGTGCGGTGGCTCACGGCTGTAATCCCAGCACTCTGGGAGGCAGAGGCAGGAGGATTGCTCGAGGTCAGGAGTTCGAAACCAGCCTGAGCAAGAGTGAGACCCCGTCTCTACTATAAATAGAAAGAAATTAATTGGCCAACTAATATATATAGAAAAAATTAGCCAGGCATGGTGGCGCATGCCTGTAGTCCCAGCTACTCAGGAGGCTGAGGCAGCAGGATTGCTTGAGCCCAGGAGTTTGAGGTTGCTGTGAGCTAGGCTGATACCACAGCACTCACTCTAGCCTGGGCAACAAAGCAAGATTCTGTCTCAAAAAAAAAAAAAAGTTATTGAGTAAAGCCAGGTGTGGTGGCTGACACCTGTAATCCTAGCATGTTGGGAGGCCAAGTCAGGAGGATTGCTTGAGGCCAGGAGTTTGAGATGAGCCTGAGCAACAAGTGAGACCTCATCTCTACTAAAAAATAGAAAAATGAGGATGGGGAAATGAAAAAACAAAAAGAAGAAGCAAAATTGGCCAGGCATGGTAGTGCACACCTGTAGTCCCAGCTACTTGGGAGGCTGAGGTAAGAGGATCTCTCAAGCCCAGGAGTTTTTTAGGTTGCTGTGAGCTCTGGTGACACCACTGGTCTCTAACCCCAGCAATAGAGTGAGACACCATGTCCAAAAAGAGAAGTTATTGATGGATAATATTTATTTATTTATTAATTTTTTTAATTTTATAATATTTTTAAAAAATTACATTTTAAAATATGGATCGCTTCACGAATTTGTGTGTCATCCTTGTGCAAGGGCCATGCTAATCTTCTCTGTATCGTTTCAATTTTAGTATGTGTGCTGCCAAAGCGAGCACAGGATAATATTTATTAAATGATTTAACCCTAAGAGACCTGAAGAATAAGTAGGAGTTAGCAAAGTGTAAAAGCGAAATTATATCATAAAAACACCAACCATATCATTCCCTTCTTTAAAACTTCCTATGGCTTCCCACTGCACTTAGAATAAAACTCTCACTCCACACGTCCACAGCCAAGAGTCCCTGTAAGATTGAGTTCTTGTCTGCTTTTCCTACTTCATCTTCTATTACTCTCCACTTGCCTTTATGTGTCTTGAGTATACAGGCTGAGTTAGTTTCCACCGTAAGGCTGTGTTTCCAACATACTGGAATGCACCTGTATGCCTCCTCCATATTTCCTTTAAATCTGGGATAATGAAGCTTCAGATAGTGAAGAATGGCCTCCTCATTAATTCTTCCCTCTATATAGAATATTCTGTCTCCCTATCCCCTCATCTTAAGTCAAATGTCACCCTTCAGAGATGCCTTCCCTGACAACCTTACCTAAGGAGACAATTTTCTACATAATAACTTATCACCACTTGAAGTTATCTTGTTCATTTGTTTACTTGTTCTTGTCTGTCTCTTCCTTAGCATGCAAGGTCCATGAAAGCAAGGACTTTGTCCTGTTTACTCCTGTATCTCCAGTCCCTAGCAGAGTGCCTGACACATCATGAGCATTCAAAAAATAGAACCTATCTTGGAAGGTGAGTATTTGTATGTGAAATATTAAGCTCACTGGTTCAAAGTTGGTGCTCAACAAACATTAATTTCCTTTCCTAGCTATTGATGAGGCTAATCAATCCCATTTCCCTGATTAGCAAATATTACACACATACCATCTTGGATATAGAGAATGTTGCATACTATTACCTAAAACACCCAGTGAAGGAATAATGACATTGTGTGGGGTATTCTTTTTTTGCTTCTAATCCACTCTTCACTCTTCGCCATTCTACTCTGTGTCCAAGAAACATAGATCTTGAAAACATCTTCAGAGTGATCCCTAATTTGCTAGCCTTTTGCTGGGTTTGGTCAGTGGGAAGCACCATCAGATCAGAAGGTGGAAGCAGAATGAGGTACTCTTGACTGAGTTTTTTTTTTTCCTTTTATTTTATCATATTATGGGGGTACAAATATTGTTAGAGTTACATATATTCCCCCTGCCATTCCTCCCCCTGCCCCCCGCCTTACCAAAACATCAAGTGTACCCCCAGGTGGTGCGCATGGCACCTATTTTCTAAGTATATATCCTTCCCCTCCACCCCCTCCCATCTGCCCAACACCTGATAAAGGTTTTTTTTTTTTCTTTTTTTGACCTATGGGTTACATTGGGTTAGAGGTATTCCCTCCCCTGCCCCCACAATGCTCGCCAGAACCCTAAGATGTGTATCTCCCCCAAACCCTGGTGGGCACTATCACCATTTGAGCACCATAGGGTTTTTTTTTTGTTTTTTGGGTTTTTTTGAGACAGAGTCTCACTTTGTTGCCCAGGCTAGAGTGAGTGCCATGGCATCAGCCTAGCTCACAGCAACCTCAAACTCCTGGGCTCAAGCAATCCTCCTGCCTCAGCCTCCCAGGTAGCTGGGACTATAGGCATGCGCCATCATGCCCAGCTAATTTTTTCTATATATATATTAGTTGACCAATTAATTTCTTTCTATTTATAGTAGAGACGGGGTCTCGCTCTTGCTCAGGCTGGTTTCGAACTCCTGACCTTGAGCAATCCGCCCGCCTCCGCCTCCCAGAGAGCTAGGATTACAGGCGTGAGCCACCGCGCCCGGCTGAGCACCATATTTTAATCAGTCAGTACCAATTTGATGGCGAATAGATGTGGAGCCCGTTTTCTTGATCTTGTGTCACTTCACTTTGGATAACAGGCTTAAGCTTAATCCAGGATAGCATAAACGGTGCAAGCTCACTTTGGCTGAGTTCCTTTACTGAAGGCTTCAAGTTCCTTTTGGGCAGCCCTCTCCTATAGTTCTCTGCAGGTAGCAGTCACCATTCCTTCATGCCTGGGGATGTTACAACCCTTGTTGGTTTCCCTTAACCCTGACCACACTTTTGTAAATAGTATTTTCATTACATTCTCCTCAGTCATTAAGAAGTGCCATCCCCTCAAAATTGAATGTCCATCTGTCTCCTGGCAGAACGCAGATTCAGATAGAATGAGAAAAAGTGGGTAGAATTACAACGTGGCCTTCAGCAACACACAAACAACAAACATAAGAGTAGCCATGGCATAATTAGCACAAATGGTGGATCAAAATGTGCATGTTCCACTGTCTCCTCTTTTCGTGCCTATGGATCACCAGCTTCTGAGGTTGGGTCCTCTAGAAGCAGATGATGAAACGGAGTTTCGGAATCAAGCGATCAACACCTGTGAAAGGAAGGTGGAGATAGCAGGATTGGGCAGAGGGGGGAAGTCAAACTATACTGCAATTTCCTACAAAGCCTCAGTCAACCCAAAGGGAAGCTCTGGATGAGAAATGTGGTTGTTCCACATAAGGCTGAAATGATCCTGCCTTTGTTCTCCCTTGTTTATTCACTAGGCTCACTAAATCACCCAGGTTGGGGTGGTCTTGGGTAAGGTGGATCTCTGCAGCTGAGGCAGCCCTGACATATCTGCCAGCAGAGGGTGTCTGCTAACTGCTGCACTCCCTGTAGGTGGGCAGAAAGTCCTTCCTTGGAGAGAGGATATGGAGGGCCGTCTCCATGTCTTCCACACAAATTTGAATCTCTCTTTTTTTTTTTTTTTTTTTTTTTTTGAGACAGAGTCTCGCTTTATTGCCCAGGCTAGAGTGAGTGCTGTGGCATCAGCCTAGCTCACAGCAACCTCAAACTCTTGGACTTAAGCAATCCTCCTGCCTCAGCCTCCCGAGTAGCTGGGACTACAGGCATGCGCCACCATGCCCGGCTAATTTTTTTCTATATATATTAGTTGGCCAATTAATTTGTTTCTATTTATAGTAGAGATGGGGTCTTGCTCTTGCTCAGGCTGGTTTCAAACTCCTGACCTCGAGTAATCCGGCCTCCTTGGCCTCCCAGAATGCTAGAATTACAGGTGTGAGCCACCACTCCCGGCTACAAATTTGAATCTCAGTCTCTCCTGGGCCTTCTCTTACTTTATGCCAGTCTACCACGGGAACTGTTTCCAAAGGCTCTGCCCTAGCTTAATCAGTTATGCTTATCCCAAGTGACTTTGAATTAAATTTCTCTTGTTTATTTATTTATTTGAGACAGGGTCTCACTCTGTCACCCAGGCTGGAGTGCAGTGGTGTAATGGTAGCACACTGCAACATTGAACTTCTAGCCTCAAGTCATCCTCCCTCCCACCTTAACCCCCCAAGTAACTGGGATTACAAGTATGCATCACCATGCCCTGCTAATTTTTTTTTTTTTGGTAGAGATGGGGGTCTCTCTGTATTGCCCAGGCTGGTCTTGAACTCATGGCCTCAAGTGGTTCTCCTGGCTCAGCCTCCCAAAGGGCTGGGATTACAGATGTGAGTCACTTTCCAGCAAATTTTTCTGTCCTATAAATTGCCAGAGTAACAGCCAGATGGTTGAAGGAAATGTGTTCCCACTTTAGAAAATCTGAGGTGCTAGAAGAGAATACTATATAGTATCATAAATAACATCATCAAGCAGAAATGCAGTATTCATGATTCTGTCTTTATATTCTCATGGAAAGGGTTGCTCTGTGATTTTATGTCGAAGATACTGAACATGTATGGCTTTGATGATTCATCCTTCGGCTTTAAGCAATAGGTACTCTTACCTCCTGTATGGTTTATAAAGAATGCTGTAGGCCTTCCAGATTAGTATTCCTGGCTGATTTATGTTACTATGACACCCTCTTCAGCATTAGCATTATATTTGATGACTATTGATATGTTTACCTGAAAAATGCATCTGCAATTAGATAATATCCACCTTAGTTAATATGACTGTTTTTTATAGTGAAAAGTCATACTTTGATTTGTTTTCACTAAATGCTCGTGTCCCTTTCATATGTACCATCTCTTCATCTGGCTCTGTTAGGGACAGTTAATCAACATTGTGCTACCACACTTTCAGATATCTTGTTAAATCATATTTAAATAATGATTTGAACATAAAATGAGGTCATCTGAGTGCATTAAGTAGCAAGAGTGTGGGAGCATTTCTAGTGGGAGCAAATCTCTCTAGGCTGGTATCTTAGGCAAGAATTTTTCTTGATTCAAATCACCTTCAGGTCAATCAATAGACAAATTTAAATTTTGCTAGGCTCTTGTTGCACTTAACTTAAAAATGATTAAATCAATCACTTTGGAATTTAGCCATAATGTAATTAATATTGAATATGACACATGGATTGTTAAACTACATTAATTACTAAATGTTCTCGATTTAATATTGGATATGGTGATATTATAAATTATAAAAATAACCCTGCGCCAAATTTTGAAGCTGAAGACCTGATCCTTCTTTAAATGTCCTTGAAAACATAGCTCACAGATTTGTAAAGGTATTCAAGAAACTAACCTACACCTTTTTGTGTGTATATACATACAACTATGCAGTGCTCTGTTGCAAGCCAAATGATCCTCAAGTACATGCTCTATCAGATTCTTTTGTAAAAATCTTAGTTCTGAGAGAGCAGGCTTCCTACTGTTATAGTTTTTGGAAAACAAGCAAATAAACGTCCTCTAGAACCTTGAAAGCAGAACAAAGTCCTTCACTTTAGCTTGCTCAGGTGCTGAGTATTTGTCTTATTTGTGTCAGGCACTAGAGGGGAGTGTGGTGTCATACAATTGCTGGGTTCTGAATCTATACACTATGCACCTTGGCATGCCCAAATACAGTGAAAAGACACAGCAAAGAAGGGCTTAGAAAAATATTTTCCCAAGATTGAAATAGGACAACTGCAGTTTCTGAAAATCTACTGAGATCTAGTGTTTTACAAAAAAATTCCCAATATGGGGCTTTGATCCTTTTTGAGCAATGGCAATGTTCAAATGATTTGATTTTCATAACTATTTATTATTTTATTTTATTTTTTATTTTTATTTTATATTTTTTGAGACAGAGTCTTGCTCTGTCACCCTGGCTAGACTGCAGTGGTGTCATCATAGCTCATGGCAACCTCAAACTCCTGGGCTCAAGCCATCCTCCTGCCTCAGTCTTCCAAATAGTTGGGACTACAGGTGTGCACTACCACGCCAGGCTGATTTTTCTATTTGTTTTTTGTAGTTAAAGGATCTTGTTATGTTACTCAGGCTGGTGTCAAACTCTTGGCTTCAAGCCCTTTTTCCTCCTCGGCCTCCCAAAGTGCTAGGATAACGGGTATGGGCCACCACACCCAGCCTAATTTTTAAAAAAAGTAAGCCAGGCAATATAGGAAACTACAATGAAGAAAGTGAATACCACCTGAAATTACATTACGTACTCCCACAATATGAGGGAGCATTTTTATTTTGTCAGACATCTCTCTCTCTCTCTCTCTCTCTCTCTCTCACACACACACACACACACACACACACACACACACACACACACACACACACACACACACATTCTCTCTCCATTTATAGGAATATACATACAATTTTTAATACATGGAGTAATACTCTATCTGCTGTTTCTAGAGTAGTATTGCTACAGACAGGGTAGGTATCTTTGCTTGGCAGATGACTTGATTTTTGATAGTAAATTACAGTGGCTACCTACAAGTGTGGGGTGTCAGAGTGCCTAGGTTTAGATTTTTTCTCCTCTCACCATGTGACATAGGGTGAGTGATTTAAACCACCTCTATGTGCCTCAGTTTCCTCATATGCAGAAAGTGTGTGTGTGAGAGAGAGAAAAAGAGAGAGAGATGTCTGAAAAAATAAAAATGCTCCCCCATATGGTGGGAGTATATAACATAATTTAAGGTGGCATTCATTTTCTTGTTTGTAGTTTTCTATATTGTCTGGCTTACTTTTTTTTTGGCTTACTTTTTAAAAAAATCAGTCCAGGTGCGGTGGCCATACCTGTTATCCTAGCACTTTGGGAGGCTGAGGAGAAAGGAGGGCTTGAAGCCAGGAGTTCGAGACCAGCCTGAGAAGCAAAGAATAATATTACCTACCATGGAGAGTTGGTGTGAGGATTAAATCAGATCATATATTTAAGTACTTAATACCTGGAACATAGTTTAAGTGCTCATTACATTTTTAAAATTTTTTTGTTCTTTTTTTTTTTTTGGTGCTCATTACATTTTAATGATTATCCCTAACTAAATACAGTAAGTTTTAACTTCATAGTAACAATAAATAGTTTTTAAATATGAAAGTGGAATATTTTTTCAAATAGTTTTCATCATATTATTTCAAAACCATACTTTTAATATAAATTATTACTGTTCCTGCTATAACTGTATACTTTCTCCATTGAAGCCGGTATTTGTATGTAGCAAATACTTGGTTTGTACTTGTTGATCAATCTACCTGAAGACTTTAACAGAAATTAACTATCTTTTTGTGGAGGCCTGTTTCAGGTCTATCCTGTGAAATGCAAGCTGCCTTTAAGTGAGACAGTTTTACATGGGCTATCTTCATGGGACATTAGTCCAACTAAAAATCCTTGTTAATTATTAAACTCTTATGTATTATCTGGATTCCTGACACTGCAGACTGAGAACAGAGAGTGTTTGTCCTTCAAATTAAGCCTGTATGCCAATGGAAAAATGTAGTTATCAAGGGATTTAAAAACCCTCAAAACTTTTTCTCTTATATTTAGTGAAGAGAGTAGAATATCTCCTGTTTTGGCTGGCATATCTACAACCTGGACAATTGGTTTAACCTTCATTTGGGATTCCTAGTCACTTGTTTTAGCATGGCGGAGCTTGGAGTCCACAGAATCCTTCTTTTGGTTATTTCCCTGACAAAGTGTCTGGAGGGTACAAAACTGCTGGCAGACCTTAAAAAATGTGGTGACTTGGAATGTGAATGTAAGTTTGCTTTTTTCCCCTTCTTCTTCTCTTAAATTGAGGTTCTGAAATGACATAAAATGTTATTACGTTCCATTGAGCAATGAATTAAAAAAAAGAAAAAAAATGTTATTATGGACATGTGTGATAAAAATGATCATTAATATCATTGAGAACTATTAGAATTATACAGTGTAGCTTAGTATAAAAAAGAAATGCTGGAAGCAAAGTATTTTGTAATAGTATTTAATATAAAAATACAAAGAGCATAGATCAGCCTGATATAGAAAGAAATACATCAGAAGTTATAATAATATTAATCCATACCTCAAAAACATTAATCAGTCCTTTCACTATTTTTTAAACATAAATATAATTGATTCATGTAACAAAAGACATCAAGCCACTTGATAATTCTTTATTTATAAAGTTCTTCTATTTTTAGTTTTCATTTCGTAATCAGAACTTTCTGATTTTCGTGAGTTTTCTAAAATATGTTTTTATTTCAAACCACGATTTATTGTCTAAACTTTATCAAATGTTAATCATTTCTGTGCTTATTATGTAAAAATACTGAAATCACTGCTAGAATATAAATGTAATTTTTATTTATATCATTGAATATAAATCTCTCTTTATCTACTACAAAGAAAAATTAATTTTCATTCTATTGTGTTTTTTTTGTTTGTTTTTTTGTGAAACAGAGTTTCCGTCTGTCACCCTGGGTAGAGTGCAGTGGCATCATCATAGCTCACTGCAATCTCAGACTCCTGGGCTCAAACAATTCTCCTGCCTCAGCCTCCAAAGTAGCTGGGACTACAGGCATGTGCCACCATGCCTGGCTAATTTGTTCTATTTTTAGTACAGACGGGGTCTCATTCTTTCTCAAGCTGGTCTCTAATTCCTGAGCTCAAGCAATCCTCCCACCTTGGCCTCCCAAAGTGCTAGGATTGCAGGCGTGAGCTACCACACCCAGCCTTCCATTCTACTCTTTAAGAACTTAATTTATTTTATGTTATTAGCATTACAGTGCAAAATAAATTAGAGTGCAACATATTAGAGTTGCTTTAAATAAATTCTATCATTCCAGTATGTGAAAATTACTTCTAATTTGTAACGGGGAAATTAAAAATGCAAAATATATTAGTATAAACATAAATAATTTATAAGTAACAGTTTTATGAGTAAACACTTTCTTTAATATTTTGGATGTGTAATTTAATATGGGGAGAAATTTACTAGATATTTTAGAATAACAATCTTTTTCTCTACATTTCAACCTCATTTTAGTATCCTCAGAGCCAGACGCAGAACATGAAAAGGAACCTTCAAATTTATAGTAATTTATGTTATTTTAATTTTAATCGCATGAATTAATAAAAGCATTGTATTTTACACATTGGTATAATAGCTAATATGGTGTGTATATTACTTTGTGTGTGTTTGTTTTTTTTTTTTGAGACAGAGTCTCACTTTCTTGCCTAGGCTAGAGTGAGTGCTGTGGCGTCAGCCTAGCTCACAGCAACCTCAAACTCCTGGGTTCAAGCGATCCTCCTGCCTCAGCCTCCCGAGTAGCTGGGACTACAGGCACGAGCCACCATGCCCGGCTGATTTTTATATTATATATATTAGTTGTTTTTATGGTAGAGATGAGGTCTCGCTCAGGCTGGTTTTGAACTCCTGACCTTGAGCAATCCGCCCGCCTCGGCCTCCCAGAGTGCTAGGATTACAGGCGTGAGCCACCACGCCCGGCCTTACTTTGTGTGTTGAAGAGCTGAACCTGGTATATGTGGCTATGATTCATTCTTAGTTATTGGCCTACTGTGGGCTGACTCTGGTGGGTGGGTGTGTGCTGTGCATCTAAGAGGAATAAAATGAAACGTAAGATAAGTTTCTTGCCCTCCAGGAAGTTTTGTACTAGTGAATGATGACATGGCAGGTAAATATTAAGGAGTAAGCAGTTATATAGTATAGTAAGGATAATAGGTAATATTGAAGTTGAGAGAAGTGGCAATCAGAGTAGGCTGAAATGATTAGGATGCCTCATAGAGGAAGTAGGAAATGAGTTAAGCATGAAGAGAGAGAGAAGGGTTTCTAGGCTGAGGAAAGAGCAGAAAGAAAATCTTAGAATAAGGAAGGGGATGTTGCAGTGTAAAGAACCTCAGTGTAAAGTGGCCTCCGCCAGAATTGTGTGACCCACCCTCTGAGCCTTAGCTGAAAGCTCATTTGTTAGACTGAGATGAAATTATGTATCTCATAGATCTGTTTGGGGGATTTAATAACATAAAAATATGATCATGCTTATCATAATGCTTATAGTACAGTAGGTGGCAGGAAAAAAACTGATTACCTTTTTTTTTCCTTCTCTATAGACTAGAGAATGCTAATGACATTTTCCAGGGACAATTGATAAACAAGCTTGATTATAGCCCTGAGTCTGTGTAAAGGAATAGGAGTAGGTCATTTCATTTTGTTATTTTATTTTATTTATTTATTTATTTGAGACAGTCTCACTCTGTTGCCCAGGCTAGAGTGCCGTGGCATCAGCCTTGCTCACAGCAACCTCCGACTCCTGGGCTCAAGCAATCCTACTGCCTCAGCCTCCCGAGTAGCTGGGACTACAGGCATGTGCCACCATACCCAGCTAATTTTTTCTATATATTTTTAGTTGGCCAATTCATTTCTTTCTATTTTTAGTAGAGATGGGGTCTTGCTCTTGCTCAGGCTGGTTTCGAACTCCTAACCTTGAGAGATCCACCTGCCTCGGCCTCCCAGAGTGCCAGGATTATAGGCGTGAGCCACCTCGCCCAGCCATGTTTTTTTTTTTTTTTTTTTTTTTTTGAGACAGAGTCTCGCTTTGTTGCCCAGGCTAGAGTGAGTGCCGTGGCGTCAGCCTCGCTCACAGCAACCTCAAACTCCTGGGCTCAAGCGATCCTTTTGCCTCAGCCTCCCAAGTAGCTGGGACTACAGGCATGCGCCACCATGCCCGGCTAATTTTTTCTATATATATTAGTTGGCCAATTAATTTCTTTCTATTTATAGTAGAGATGGGGTCTCGCTCTAGAGACGGGGGTGTCACTCTTGCTCAGGCTGGTCTCGAACCCCTGAGCTAAAACAATCTGCCTGCCTCGGCCTCCCAGAGAGCTAGGATTACAGGCGTGAGCCACCTCGCCTGGCTTCAGCCATGTTTTTTTTAAATTTTTTTTATTTTGAGACAAAGTCTCGCTTTGTTGCCCACGCTAGAGTGAGTGCCGTGGCGTCAGCCTAGCTCACAGCAACCTCAAACTCCTGGGCTCAAGCAATCCTTCTGCCTCAGCCTCCCAAGTGGCTGGGACTACAGGCATGCACCACCATGCCCGGCCAATTTTTTCTATATATATTAGTTAGCCAATTAATTTCTTTCTATTTATAGTAAAGATGGGTCTCGCTCTTGCTCAGGCTGGTTTCGAACTCCTGACCTCGAGCAATCCGCCTGCCTCGGCCTCCCAAAGTGCTAGGATTACAGGCGTGAGCCACCGCGCGCGCCCAGCCCTCAGCCATGTTTTAAAGACAGAGTCTTACTCTGTTGCCCCGGCTAGAGTGCAGTGGCATCATCATAGCTCACTGCAACCTTAAACTTCTGGGCTCAAGGAATCCTTCCACCTCAGCCTCTCAAGTAGGTAGGACTACAGGCATGAGCCATCACGCCCAGCTAATTTTTAAATTTTTTATAGATACAGAGTCTTACTATGTTGCCTGGGCTGGTCTCAAACTCTGGCCTCAAGCTATCCTCTTGCCTTGACCTCCCAAAGTGCTAAGATTATAGGTGGGAGCCCAGCAAGGTGATCCTTTTAAATAGGGAAAGGGGACCAGGTTAAGGGACGGCCTTGGATACCAAACCTAAAAGCTTAGACTTAGGATTCTGCGTGCAGTGGGAAGTGTATATAGGGTTTTGAGGCCATAAGTGATATAAAGAAATTAGCATTTGAAAATATTAATATGTAGGATGGATTGGAGAAGGGCAAGATGGAAGGAGCAGAAATAATATTTTAATTTAAAGTAAGTTTTTCTTTACATGTTTACATAGCTTTAATGAGCAGAGTCTCAGCCACGAGAGATTACAGAGGACCTGACTGCCGATACCTGAACTTCACTAAAGGAGAAGAGATATCTGTTTATGTTAAACTTGCAGGAGGAAGGGAAGATTTGTGGGCAGGAAGTGTAAGTACCTTGTTTTAAAAATTGAATGCAAAATAAATGGCAGACTTGTACAAGGATACTGGCTATCATCTTTAAAGGAACTTTAAGAATTTCAAAGCACTGTATAAATATTAAAATATTTACATATTTTAATATATAAATATTATATAAATATTTTTATATATTAAATATTTACGATATTTAATATATTACAAACGTATAAATATTGAAATTATTACTATACCTAAATAAACAAAAAATGGTCATGTTCAGTGGTGGTTCCAAAATTTCTGTAAAAGAGGCTTTTGGGAAGGTAAAATGGTTGGGCTAAGAGAATGCCTGGAAATTATTTGACATAGCATGCATTTTTGTTGTTGTTGTTGTTGTTTTTTGAGACAGAGTTTCACTTTGTTGCCCAGGCTAGAGTGAGTGCCATGGCATCAGCCTAGCTCACAGCAACCTCAAACTCCTGGCTCAAGCAATCCTCTTGCCTCAGCCTCCCAAGTAGCTGGGACTACAGGCATGCACCACCATGCCTGGCTGATTTTTTCTATATATATTAGTTGGCCAATTAATTTCTTTCTATTTATAGTAAAGACAGGGTCTCACTCTTGCTCAGGCTGGTTTCAAACTCCTGACCTTGAGCAATCCACCTGTCTCGGCGTCCCAGAGAGCTAGGATTACAGGCGTGAGCCACCGTGCCTGGCCTTATTGTTGTTTTCAAGACTGGGTTTCACTCTGTTGCCTAGACTGGAGTACAGTGGTGTCAGCATAGCTCACTGCCACCTCAAACTCCCCACCTCAAGTGATACTCCTGCCTTGGCCTCCCAGAGTGCTAGGATTACAGGTGTGAGCTACCGCATCCAGTCCAGAATGCATAGTTTTTAAACTTAGATTTTCAAAATATATTTGGACAGACTTTAAGGGTGCTGATGGAGATTATTGGATGGCTAGGCAGCCCCAGCCATATTTTGGTGCTGCAAATGGTCAAGTTTTGGAGAGACTAGGATGTTAACCTGATTAAAAGACATGTTTTGCACTCTGGGAGGCCGAGGCAGGAGGATGGCTCAAGGTCAGGAGTTCGAAACCAGACTGAGCAAGAGTGAGACCCTGTCTCTAATAAAAATAGAAAGAAATTAATTGGCCAACTAATATATATAGAAAAAATTAGCCGGCTCGTGGCACATGCTTGTAGTCCCAGCTACTCAGGAGGCTGAGGCAGGAGGATTGCTTGAGCCCAGGAGTTTGAGGTTGCTGTGAGCTAGGCTGATGCCACGGCACTCTAGCTCCGGCAACAGAGTGAGACTCTGTCTCAAAGAAAAAAAAAAAAGACATGTTTTCCTGAGCAAGTAAAAGGCTGAGTTATTATTGAAGAGATCTTCAGAAAGGTTGGTAGCCTAGGGAAGCTAGGCATATGAATTTTTCTTGGAAAAAAATAACAACTGGGAGAAATTTTATTTGGCTTCAAGTCCTAGTACACTGAGATTTTTAGAAGCTTGAATCATCTCTGAATATATAACATAGGAAAATTAATGATTAATGTTTTCAGTTAGAAAAGGTTTATATATTGGATTGTATCATTATTTGTTTATAATGAAAAGATGTTATGATAAGTAATTTAGTTCCAAGCTGAACAAGCATGGCCAACCTGATACATACATCATTCCCAGGTTGCCTATACATCAGATCTCCCTTGTGTAGCCTCTGTGGTCGCTATTTGATGGAGCAGATTCTACATGAAATCCTGCTTTTCCCATCAGGGACCGTATTGAACTTCTGATTGTCACTGGTCAGAATTGTTTGCCTGGCCTCTACAACTCCCAAAGTTCCTTACTGCTTAGGGCACTTTATAAATAACACCAGCATCTGTCTTGAATGTGCTGGAGGCATCCAATTCAGCTGTAAGAAAAATGACACAGTAGGTGTCATAAGAAGCAAAGAAAGCATTCTTTCTTGTTTGCTACGTGTAAAATAATAGTTTCACATGAAAGCAGTATTTAATGTGTGGAGCCAGGGTGAAGTTTCAGGCACCCTTAGCTTCGTGCATTTGGTGTTTAAGTTCATGTGGATAGCTATTCAAGGAACCATACTGAGGACCCACAGCCTGTCAGTTTCCAAATAGTTCTAGCAACTGGGGAGTTGGAAGAATTACAATTGAAGTGTAATGGTGCTGGATCAGAGGACTAAAATGTTCTTTTAACTTTAACAGGGGGCTGGGGTGGTGGCTCATGCCTGTAATCCCAGCACTTTGAGAGGCTAAGGTGGGAGGACTGCTTGAGGCCAGAAGTTTGAGACCAGCCTGGACAATGCAGAGAGACCTTCATCTCTACAAAAAAAATTTTAAAAATTAGCTGAGTGTGGTGGCAGGTGCCTAGAATCCCAGCTACTTGGGAGGCTGAGGCGGGAGGATTGCTTTGAGCCCAATAGTTTGAGGTTACAGTGAGCTATGATAAAAAATGTTCACAGGGATAGGAAATTGAGAGTGGTTATGTGAAGCCTTCACTCTCGGGAGACATCTTGCATGTGTTTGAACTGGGTTAAGAGGACGTTTGTGCCCTAGTGCAGTGGCTCATGCCTGTAATCCTCACACTCTGGGAGGCCGAGGCGTGTAGATTGCTTTAGGTCAGTAGATTGCTTGAGACCAGTCTGAGCAAGAGAGAGACCCCGTCTCTACTAAAAATAGAAACAAAAATTAACTGGGTGTGGCGCATGCCTGTAGTCCCAGCTACGCAGGAGGCTGAGGCAGGAGGATTGCTTGAGCCCAGGAGTTGGAGGTCGCTGTGAGCTAGGCTGATGCCACCGCACTCTAGCCCAGCAACAGAGTGAGACTCTTGTCTCAAAAGAAAAAAAAAAAGAGGATGTTAGCCCCAGAAAAGTGGAATGGAACCAAATCCTCCCTAGAGGACTTGTGGACCTTTACTATCTAGATGAATCCATCTGTGTCCTTTTAGAGTTTAAACATCTTATCTGATTTTAACATCCTGAAACCATTGACTATGTCACAGCTCCATCTAGCTTGGCTACTGCTGCCATTGCCTGGCCTTTTGATATTCCTGTTCAACTGGTTAATCTGTGGTCCACCTGGACAAGGAAGGCCATGAAGAATAGTAAAAAGAAGAAAATGAGTAGGTGGACTGGTTTTCCTTCTGAAGTTTGAACCAGTGGCATTTTACAGTTTAGCTCTGTGTTCCCTTAAATTAATGTTCTTTTGAATAACAAAAGAACATGATTTCACTCACTTTCTTTTAGATGGCAACTGATAGTCAATTAAAGTCTGTGATTTGGAGTAGGTAAAAACCAAGGACAGAGAGAAAAATTAGACTCAAGAGTTATTATTGCTTTGATCACTCTTCCTTGACAATCTTTGTTCATCATTCTGATAGAAAGGGAAGGACTTTGGATATTTTCCCAGAGATGCAGTCCAGATTGAAGAGGTGTTCATATCTGAGGAAGTTCAAATATCAACTAAAGTAAGTAAATTCATTCTCAGTTATTAATTGAGTTTAAAATGTATTGGCTAAAACTGTTTTCCTTGGCGTAAATGTCCATTGGTTATGTACCTTGTGTGGTAAATTCATAAAATAGTTGGCCTGATAATTTACACTGGGAATAGTTTGAGTATGTGAATAAAATTTGGTAAGACAAAATTGATGCTTTCTGAACAATTAACAGACTAGTAGTAGAGTCCAGTGGTTAAGAGCATTGATTTTGGAGACAGACTGAGTTCAAAGCCAGACTCAGCCATTTACTAGCCTAGTATGACTCAATCTCCTTATCTGTAAAATGGGAGTGTTGAATGTAAGATAATGCTATCTCAAATTTACTGAGGAATAAATGAGTATATATGATGTAGATAGAACAGCACTTACTAAGTGCTGTGTGTTAGATACTATTACTAATGTTATTGTCCCACAGGACCAAAGTTTATTTACCCTAGTTTCCCTAGGTCTCACATCTGTACAACCTCTTTTGCTGTTGAAGTTTTTAATGACCTTGATAATGTTGGGTTTGATAATAAGAAAGGGAATCTAAGAAAGGGGACTTTTCAATATATAAATTTGAATAGCTATTTGAATAGCCCATTTTATTCAGATTCCAGGTTAGGTCAATTTACCTTAAATGAGGTCAGTGTGAAGCCAGTCTGTCTAGTTAAACAAACTGTCTATATTCTGGCTCTTTCCCAGCACAAACTCTGGGATTAGCTGTCCATTTACTGTATAATAATTGGTACTGTCAGTTCTATCTCTAAGATATAGCTGGAGTATAGAATAGTACAATAAACTTCTGACTGTTTTCCTTGGCTCTACTTTTGCCCTCTTCTAACCCTTTCTTCAAACAGCAATGGATCTTGTGAAAGCTAAAATAAAAACAAAATTAGATCATGTCATTGCTTTGGTTAAAAACTTTTAATGGGTTTTCACTGGACCTGGAATAAAGCCCAGACTCTTTACCCTGGCCTCACAGGCCCACATGATCTGCTCCTTCTCCCTTGCTAACCCTATCTCCTGCCACTCTCTCCTCACTCACGTGACCTGGCCAAACTGGCCTTTGGACTGTTCTTAGAATAGGCAGAGCTCTTTCCCAGCCCAGGGATCCAAATAGGCTATTTCTTCTGGTTGGAACGTTTTCCCCAAATTCTTCACTTGGGCTAATTTTTTCTTATGTTTTAATGCTTTAGGCCACAGCTTAAACATCAATGCCTCCTAGAAAACTTTTAGAAGCAATGGATTTGTTTATCACCTGGATTGTGTTGATGGTAACACCATTGTATACATTTGTCCAAACTCATCAAATTATATACATTAATTATGTGCAGGTTTTGTTGTTGTTGTTGTTTTGTTTTTTGAGACAGGATTTCGCTCTCTCGCTCTGGGATAGAGTGCAGTGGCATCATCATAGCTCACTGCAACCTCAAATTTCTGGGTTCAAGTGATCCTCCCACCTCAGCCTCCCAAAGTGCTAGGATTATAGGCATGAATCACCATGCTCTGCCCATGCAGTTTTTTGCATGCCAATTACATGTCAATAAAGTGGAAAAAAGTATGCTGATTTGCAAATTAAAAATAAAAATCAGTGTCTCTGAGAGGTCTTACATTATGATTCTAAAGAAATTATTCTTTCTTAATCATAGCTTCTTGTTTATTTCCTCTGTAGCATTTATTGCAATTTACAATTTTTTTTCTCTCTTTCTTGTTCTTTCTTTCTTTTTTTTTTGAGATAGGGTCTTGCTATGTTGCCCAGGCTAGAGTACAGTGACATCAGCAGAGCTCACTGAAGCTTCAAACTCCTCGGCTTAAGTGATCCTCCCAGCTCAGGTTCCCAAAGTGCTGGGATTATAGGTGTGAGCCACTTCGCCCAGCCTACAATTAGTTTTTTCTGTTCATTACTATAGAATCCCAGCACCTACTACAACACAGGCACATAGTAAGCACACAGACACCTCACATGCTTATGTCAAGTTCCTTGGTCCCTTAGCCCTCAGTTGTTATAAAAATAAATAAATAAAAAGGTCCCTGGGAAAGAGACACTAAGATGAATCTTTGCATTCAAGAAGTTTACTGAGACCGGGCGTGGTGGCTCCTAGCACTCTGGGAGGCCGAGGCAGGCAGATTGCTTGAGGTCAGGAGTTCAAAACAAGCCTGAGCAAGAGTGAGACCTTGTCTCTACTATAAATAGCGTTAGGGACCGACCTTCCATAGCCCCACCGGACAGAAAAGCAGAGACATCGAGGATGTAATTACACAAGAGGAGGTTTATTTTCTGGCTAGCCAGGGTCCAAGCCCTAGAGCACCAACGCAGTGGCCACTCTTGCAGGCAAGGACCCTGACTGGGGTTGCAGCGGGCCTTTTATCCCTATGGTGCATACGCTATGCAGTGGCTGATCACGTGTGGATCATGCATTGACCTTTAACATGATTGGTTGGCTGGTAGCCCCACTATACAGGGGTTCAAACAATACAAAGTTGGCGCAAACAAGCAAGCAAGCAACGGTTTCCATGGCAAGTAAGCAACAGTTTCCAGAAGCCGGATGTTGGTTCCGGCTTCACTGGGGGTGTGGGCCTTGCAGGTATGCAATGTCTCGACCCCTCACAATAGAAATAAATTAATTGGCCAACTAATGTATATAGAAAAAATAGAAAAAATTAGCCGGGCATGGTGGCGCATGCCTGTAGTCCCAGCTACTCAGGAGGCTGAGGCAGAAGGATTGCTTGAGCCCAGAAGTTCAAGGTTGCTGTGAGCTAGGCTGATGCCATGGCACTCACTCTAGCCTGGGCAACAAAGCGAGACTCTGTCTCAAAAAAAAAAAAAAAGAAGTTTACTCAGAAGTACTCTTAGGAATAATACCTGTGAGGAAACAAAAGAAAAAGCACAATTGGGTAGATTCAGGAGTTGAACTGTGATGCAGTTGCTACAAGTCTCAGTTGATTCTATAAGAAGCCCTGAAGTGCCTGGAGTGGTGGCTCACACCTGTAATCCTAGCACTCTTGGAAGCCAAGGCAGGAGGATCGCTCAAGGTCAGGAGTTTGAAACTAGCCTGAGCAAGAGGGAGACCCCATCTCTACTATAAATAGAAATTAATTGGCCAACTAAAGTAAATAGAAAAAATGAGCCGGGCATGGTGGTGCATGCCTGTAGTCCCAGCTACCTGAGAGACTGAGGCAGGAGGATTGCCCGAGCCCAGGAGTTTGAGGTTGCTGTGAGCTAGGCTGATGCCACGGCACTCTAACCCTGACAACAGAGTGAGACTGTCTCAAAAAAAAAAAGAAGCCCTAAAGTTAGGATGGCCCTTCAGACCTTCTTGTCCTAAGACAAGAGGGTTGGGCCTTTTACCCCTGTAATCCTGGCTACCTGTGGGGTAGTGTAACTTTGGGCTGGGCTAAACTAGTGTTTACTAGAGGCAGTTAGTATTCTAAGTACTTGTCTCATTTAATCCACAGAAAACCCCTATAAAGTAGGCTCTGTCATTATCCCCATTTTACAGATGAGGACACTGAGGCATAGAAAGGTTGTATAATTTACCCAAGGTCACAAAGTTAGTAGATGGCAGAGTCAGGAGTTGAACTGAAAGGTTTGACTCCAGAGTCTGTTCTTACTCACTAGATTGCAGTGCCAAACACATATTATAAAATTGCAATTCTGAAGTTTAGTTTTTAAAAACCTGAACTTTATTCTCATTTCATAATGGTAATATCCAAAAAGTAGCACATATCACTATTTCTAACCTTTAGATTTAAAAAGTGTCTTCATCATTTTTCTTCTTAATAATATGGTTGTTCTGTGAGAAGAGCAAGAAGATCCCCACTTCCATTGGCTGAATGCAACATCTCAATAAAAGAAGCGTAACTGTTTTAGTGCAATCTTTAATCATGTCTTCATGGTTTAGAGTCTCTGGTCTGTTTGAGCTGTAACCATATGCTGTGCAATTTCCCTCTGCCTTTCCATTTATGCTGCTATAACAGAATACCAGAGACTGGATAACTCATAAAGACAATAATTTATTTCTCACAGTTCTGAAGGCTGGGAAGTCCAATATCAAGGTGCTAACATCTGATGAGGGTCTTCTTGCTGTGTTATCCCATGGTAGAAGGCGAGAGAGAGAGAGAGAAAGAGCAAGAGTGGGCTGAACTGGTCCTTTAATAAGGAACCCACCCTGTGATACTGAGCCCACATCTGCAATAATGGAATTAATCCATTCACTCTGCACTTATGGCCAATCACCTCTCATTAGGCCTTACTTCCCAACACTTTTGCTTTGGGTATTCAGTTTCTAACACATAGTTTTTGAGGACATATTCAAGCCATAGTACCCTTCCTCAAATCACTATACAGCTACATGTGCCAAGTCAGTATACTCTCAGGAAGTATAAGATTTTGTAGATATGCATGTCTTTTCATCAGAATTTATTTGCAATATATACTCAAAGCATTGATTGTCTCTGCTTCTCAGATTTTTCAACTATTTAATAACAAACCATAATGTAAAAGGAGTTTTATGTTCATTTAGGTTTAGATCATTAACTTCTACAAGTCAGTTGTGATACAAGTATTTGAGATTAGAAGATTTGATTTCAGTTTTTGCTCTGCTGTTGAGCTAGTTGTGTGGTCTTGGGAAAATCATAGTAATTCATTTTAAATGACTCAGGGAGAAACAAGGAGCTTTAGTGCATTTATACCAATCATATTTTTTTCCTTTTAGGAATCTGACTTTCTTTGTCTTCTTGGAGCAAGCTACACATTTGAAAATGAAGATAGTGAGTTAAACAGTGATAATGGTGAAAATATATACACATATGAAGAAGATAAAGACCAAAAGTTTAGTAAATATGAAAATGATTTCCAGATAGAATCTGAATTTTATGCAACTTCTGAAAGTACTTTGTTTGAAGACCAATTCCCAGCATCAGAGGCTCCTGAAGATATCAGAAGTACCAGTGAATCAGAAGACTGGGAAGAAGTAGAAGCTGAAAGAGTGGAACAAGATCATATTCCAGAAGAGGATCATGTCCCACCATTCTCACCTGTGCCTGAAGTAACAGAATGGTTTGGATTGGGAAGTGATCAAGCTGAAAAGAAGGCTTTTGAATCAGTCATTGAACCTGTACAAGAAAGCTCATTTCACAGCAGAAAAATAGCAGTGGAAGATGAGAATGACTTACAGGAATTAAATAATGGTGTGCACCAAACAGAACAAAAGAAAGAACCTGGATCAGAACTTGATTCTGTGCCAAAGAAGCAGTCTGAACTAGCCTCCGAGTCAGAGCACGTTCTTAAACCTCAAGCCACTGGTTGGTTTGGTGGTGGATTTACAAGTTATTTAGGGTTTGGAGATGAGGATACAGAGCTTGAATTATTGTCCAAAGAAAGCAATCCACCACTACAAGATGCCCCCAATTCCATATCATCTGATGAAGAAGCCATAGTTCCATGTACAGAAATATTAACAGAAAAAGAAGATATGATCACAAATGACAGCTCAATTCTCAAGCCAAGTTGGTTTGATTTTGGTTTTGGTATACTGGGCTTTGCCTATGCCAATGAAGATAAAATTATATTGGATGATGGAAAAAATGAAGAAGATGGTGGAGAAGATAAACATGAGTATCCCACAGCAAGTGAATTTGACCCTTATAAGGAACAAGAAATGCCAACGATAAAAATTATGGAAACAGAAGATCAAATAGATAAGAAAAGAGTCTTAGAGAAAACAGATGATTCTGATACCTTGCCGTATTTGAAAAAGTTCTTGTATAACCCTTGGAGCTTACAAAACATTCCAAAGGAAACAGAATTGTCATTTCCCAAACAGACATTGGATCAAAATAATGTAGTTGAAAATGATGAAACAGAAGAGTTTTCAACTGAAAATTATCCCATAGATAATATGAAAGTTAGGATGTTGGAAAGCAGATACAGTGAGTCAGGTTGGTATGAAAATATCTATGATATAATTTATCTTATTTTTTAACAATTTATTTATTTA
Organism: Microcebus murinus; assembly: GCF_040939455.1. NCBI lineage: Eukaryota > Metazoa > Chordata > Mammalia > Primates > Cheirogaleidae > Microcebus > Microcebus murinus. The sequence continues at coordinate 56,055,392 of NC_134109.1, read as the reverse complement.
TTATTTTTATTTTTTTTTGAGACAGAGAGCTAGGATTAAACAATTTATTTTTATAAGTATAAATCAGGCCGGGCGCGGTGGCTCACGCCTGTAATCCTAACACTCTGGGAGGCCGAGGCAGGCGGATTGCTCGAGGTCAGGAGTTTGAAACCAGCCTGAGCAAGAGTGAGACCCTGTCTCTACTATAAATAGAAAGAAATTAATTGGCCAACTAATATATATAGAAAAACTTAGCCGGGCATGGTGGTGTGCATGCCTGTAGTCCCAGCTACTCAGGAGGCTGAGGCAGAAGGATTGCTTGAGCCCAGGAGTTTGAGGTTGCTGTGAGCTAGGCTGACGCCACGGCACTCACTCTAGCCTGGGTAACAAAGCGAGACTCTGTCTCAAAAAAAAGAAAAAAAAAAGTATAAATCAGATGAAAAAGTCCAGGAATCTATATTTTTCAAAATACTCAGTAATCAATAACAACCATCCTTTTATCAATTTCTGGTTTACTCTGGAACTTAGATCTTAATATTATAAAACAAAATATCAAGAAAAAAAGAATGATTGGAAATCTATTGATGTTCCCAGAAGACACTAAGGTATTTTGCAATAAATTTTAATTTTAATCAAACTATTATTGTAAATAGGGTTAAATTTAAATAGTGCTAAGGCTTTTTTCCCCCAAAACAATTTCTTTCTTTCTTTCTTTTTTTTTTTTTTTTGAGACAGAATCTCACTCTGTTCCTTGTGCTAGAGTGCCATGGTGTCAGCCTAGCTCACAGCAACCTCAAACTCCTGGGCTTAAACAATCCTTCTGCCTCAGCCTCCTGAGTAGCTGGGACTACGGGCATGTACCGTCATGCCTGAGTAATTTTTTCTATATATATTTTCAGTTGGCCAATTAATTTCTTTCTATTTTTTAGTAGAGACAGCGTCTCGCTCCTGCTCAGGCTGGTTTTGAACTCCTGACCTTGAGCCATCCATATGAGCCACCAAGTATTTTAGATAATGTCTATTGACTTCCTATTCTGGTAGATTCGCACTCATTTTTTAGCTCATTTACACCTTTTTAATACAACTATATTTGAATGGTTTTCTTAGAAACCTAAACTAAGGGAAACTTTGATAATTAAAAATAGTCTTGATTCTTAAATTATATTTTTTTCTAGGTCTGTAGTTTTGATTTGTTTTGTTTTTCCTAAGGAGAGCAATGATAATGTGGATTTTCTTTAACTGTTCAAAGTAATAAGGAAACTCAAGCAAAAATAAAGTAAAAAGTTTTTGACTTTCTCCCTTAAGGCTCTCAATTCTAGGAGTTCAACAGAGGGCAACAGAATAGAGCAGTACCGTGGATTGTATTTTAAATAAAGAATTATGTAATATGACTTTCCCATGTCTCCATCCTGATGTTTCTCTGATGAACAGATTAGAAACTCAGCAAATATTGACCAATAATACAGAAGCAATTAAACCTTAGAATGACAGAAAACCTTCATAGGAAAAAGCCAACAAGGTTGCGACTCAGGAGGAAGTACATTTCTATTAGAACCAGCCGATATTCCTGAACTTCCAGAAATTTATGTGATATTTGAATATTCTTCAAAAAGTGAGCTCTCTACTCAATCAACATCCTCAACCAGCATATAGATATTCAGATTCTAATCCTTTTCCAAATAAGAAAGGTGCAGGTATGATGCTTTTTATAACTAAAAACATTGAGACCTAGACTGTCAAGGACTAATTAAAAGAAAAATTTTCTTGTTCCAAACTT